>NC_092636.1:53574854-54174854 GCF_039555335.1 Amphiura filiformis
GATAAACGTCCCAATAAATCGGACTTAGTCACCGGTCAGTTCTCATGATAGATATCCATGGCTAACGATGGTTAACTATGAAAACATGTTAAAGGACATCAAGAAAATTTTCTAAGTTATTTATTTTGAGCTCTTCGAGTATCGACGAGTAATGGATATATTCGGTAGATTTAGGTTTTGTCTGTGACTGCTAATGTGAGGCCGTCGTAGGTCGTACAGGGGCTCAAACTCGGTGGAGTGGGTGTAGCTCTGTCCTGGCAAGAAGAAGTTTATGTTCGTTAAGTCATCCGACCCCAGGGCCCCCTCCCAGGGGTCATTTGAGGTCAAATGACTAAAAACTGTCATATGGGCAAGAAACTAGGTCGTACGGGACTCAAACTCGGTGGGTGGGTGACGTTCTCTCCTGGCAAGAACATGTTTATGTTCGTTAAGTCATCCGACCCCGGCGCCCCCCCCCAGGGGTCATTTGAGGTCAAATGACTACAAACTGTCATATGGGCATTAAACTAGGTCGTACGGGACTCAAACTCGGTAGGTGGGTGTAGTTCTGTCCTGGCAAGAAGATGTTTATGTTCGTTAAGTCGTCCGACCCCAGGGCTCCCTCCCAGGGGTCATTTGAGGTCAAATGACTAAAACTGTCATATGGGCATGAAACTAGGTCCTACAGGGCTCAAACTCGGTGGGTGGGTGTAGTTCTGTCCTGGCAAGAAGATGTCTATGTTCGTTAAGTCATCCGACCACAGGGTCCCCTCCCAGGGGTCATCTAAGGTCAAATTACTAAAAAGTGTCGTATGGGCATGAAACTTGGTAGGTACAGTCAACATTTAAAGCAGCATTTTTTGAAGGTCATTTTGGGGTCATCCAAGGTCACCACAGGTCATCTGAGGTCAAATTAGTAAAAGCTCATATATGGGCATGAAACTTGGTAGGTACAGTCAACATTTAGAGTTATAAGTTTAGGTCATTTTGGGGTCATCCTATGTCACCCTGGGGTCATCTGAGGTCAAATTAGTAAAAACTGTCATATGGGCATGTCACCATCAGCCTGGTAATCGCGCCCTGCCGAGAACCGCCAAATATGGTAACCGCCTAGTCTATTTTAAAACTGATGCATCAATGACTATGTTCATCATGTCATATAGAGGCCTTGCATGCGACGTATCATCCCGTAAATATGGCGGACTACTCAAATGCATTCAACAAAAGCATGATTGCAATCTACCGTGACAGTTCGTCTCACACACATAATCCTGCACTACGATCAAATAGGTTGATGACAACATTTGATTGAATGGACTGCACTCCGCCATAACTACGGTGAAGGACACCGGTTGAAAACCTTTGTTTGGAGCCAATCAATAATTTCATGCAGGGCCTCTATTGTATCATTCTGATTCTCACATAGATATAGAAATACTAAATTCGTTCACTATCTATATTTTTACTTCTAGTAGAGCTCCAATCTAAGGGTTAAAGTTATGTTTTAGGTTAGGTTAGGATTTTTTTAAAGTACACAGTACAGTGAACCTTATGGTACAAATGCGCGCGAAAATTTTAGCATAGGCCTATTGAAACTAAACTGGTGAAATATGGGACAAAAGTGGAATAAATTCGCGCAAAGCGCTAAAAATGGCATTCTGTGGCTATAAAATGGCCAAATATGAGGTTAATTTCGACACAAACCAATACACAGGCGTCAATATTAGGGGGTGATTATATTGACCATCCCCTGGCAAAATATTGTGGCATTTATCCCCCCGATCTACGCCTATGTAATTTAGAGCCCTGTGACTCCATCGGTCTCCTCTCCTCTCTCTCTTCCCCCCCCCTCCTTCCTTTTTTCTTCCTCCCCTTGGCGGAAACTCTAATAGGCACAAAGGACCAATATGCGATACGTAATCTATTTCCTCTTCTTTCTATATCTAACCTCCTTGGGCCTACATATTAGTACTGATATATCATACGCTGGCGAAATTACGTAATTAATCGGATTAATTAACATACTGAGCAATTCACCATCGAAGTGGTTACGTAATTCTCTTGGTTACCAGATCACGCTATTTTGGTATACCTTCGAGTGCCATATACTTTGTGTGGTGATTGTTTCGATCGTGGTTCATTACTCAAGCGCGTGATCCCGTTGACATAGTAACATTACGTAACTTCGATACTGAATAGGTGAAAACAATTTTGACAAAAGGAGTTGTCCTTGTCAATTTGTAGACATGTACTTTTGATTATTTACATAGCTTCTTCTCCAATCACTGTGTAAAACATCCATCCAAAAATCTGATTGCTATTATTATATGGATGAATGGACATATCACAAAAGGATTGCTTATCTCAATAGGGCATGTACTTAAGCATTTTTTTTAACTGACCGTCGTTATTGGGCGTTTTATCGGAGGTCACCGAGTAATGCCGAAGATCAAAATCGATTTTATGTATTGTGTATGTATCATAGGACGCTCGTATTAATTGTCTCTATGCGCTTGAGAATTCAACAATATAAATAATGGTAGCTCTATTATAATACACATTAATGTTTTAAGCAGATAAAATTCCAAAATATAATACGTTTTCTGCCTTTGCTTGTCACGTGGTAGGCCTATGTTGAAGTTGCGATTATATTTTTAAATAAGTTTCAGCTGAATAACAAGAAGACAAGTGGCCTAGTGGTCTAAGGCGCTAGGCTCATAAGTACTAAGCGTTGCGCCGTGAGTTCGAACCCCGCCTCTGCCAAACTTTAAAAAGTAAATTAAAATTTGACTTTTTTAATTTCATATTTGGGAAATGTGACTGGGAGAATTTATGTATGGTGTGGAGTGGTGTGATAGGGCATGTACTTTAACTGGCCGGCGCGGTCCGGTGACTAAGTCTTTATTGGGCGTTTTATCGGCAGTCAACGAGTAATGTTAATATTACCCATGTAAATCAATGCAGGAGCTCTATAGACACCGGCACCAGAATCGAGCAAATTACGGCATGTCTCGCCACATTTTCTTTTAGTTTAAAGTTATGGTAAATTCGTGTTTTTACTATTACAACTATTACAACTATTACAACTGGCGATAGCTTAAATTAAATTGATGGTGTAATTTGGGTCTCCAGTAGGCCTAGTGCTATATACTGAAGATTAAATTAAAATATTCAAGCAGTTAGGTCTGCAGATTGTGACATTATTTTGGAAACGGAGTACGAGAACGTCATAAGCGTAACGGATGCGCGCATAACGCCTGCAGTATCAAATTATCGCGTTTTTACGCAATCCCGCGCGACATTCGATCTGTCAATCATCTTCAGTAGAATAGCAAACCATGGATGAATAATATGTGCGTTGACGACTTTTTCCCAGTCATAGTATCAGGCCGTTGCAACTCATATGCTAGCGCAATACAAAAAGGTGGCGACAGCGTCGGCTTTCCCTGTGTATTACCCTGCACTAACATGGCGTCCAATGGCGTCTCCCGGGCGGGGCCATTTTGGAAAAGTAAAGAAAAATGCTGCTGCCACCACGATAGTACTAAAAGCTACGTAAAAAAATATGCGTAGTGCTGTGGAGACTTACTTTAACATGACTCATCCAGTTGCTGAACAGGCTTTTGATGAGAATATGCATAGAAGTAGAAATGACGTCACGAATATGCTAATTAAAGAAAAATGCTGCTGCCATCTACGTCCACATTTTGCAAGCGTGACGATCGCCTGGCCTCACGTCGACGAACGGAGTTTCAATTCCATCGCACTACGTGCTCTATATACTTATTCCATGATAGTATTACTAATCAAAAGTTGCGTAAGACGGTATTTTGTTTATTTCAATCAAAATATTTCTGCTCATAAAACGTGTTTTAAAATGAGTTATAATCCCGTTATAATGAATTCATGCGCATTTGCTATCTACCGAAGATAGTTTAAATTTAATGAATTTTGTTACTCTTACCTCTTGAACGAAATAGATTGATGTTTTTAGAATTGTGATAGTGGCGCTATCTAGGCAAAATCAAAGCAAAATTTCCAAGTGTTGTGATATTTTCTTTTTCTAGGCATAATAATTATGTTGAATCCACGTGTTTTTCCTATCTACTGAAGATAACTCAAATGAAATGCATGTTGTCATTTTGTCTCAAAGAGATAGCTTAATATTGTAGAGCGTTGTTAGTGGTGCTATCTACTGAAGACAAAGAAATTTCCAATATGGTGGTCAAAAATAAACATTTTAAAAGCAAGCACTAAATAAACCTATTTAAAGCAAGTCTTCACTGCTTTAAATTTGATTTGGATCTTCAGTAGATATTTATAGCACCAGCAGGCCTAATTCTAACATATCAATCCATCTCGTTCAGGAGACAAAAATGACAACGTAGGCCTGCATTTTATTTCAGCTATCTTCAGTAGATAAGAAAGAAAACGCATGAATTTAAAATTAAACCAAAACAAAATGTCGATGTCGCAACACTTGGAATTTTAATTTGATTCTCAGTAGATATAGCACTAGTAGGCCTCATTCGATTCCAAAATATCACTCTATCTCGGGCAGGGGGCAAAAACGACAACATAGGCCTGCATTTTATTTCAGCAGCTATATACCTATTCAGTAGATAGAACAAACAAAACACATGAAATTAAAATTATAAACCAAAACAAAATATCGCAACGTTTGACATTTTTATTTGATCTCCAGGGGGCACATCACCATTACCAGATTACGCTTCCCAACGTGCAAAAAAGCCTCTCGGAAATCTCTTCTAATTATTTCCCTGCAATAGATAGAGCAATGAAATTGGGCATGGTTATGGGATGATCCATAAGCTGTAATATATTTTCGTTTGCACATAGATCGCCAATGTCAGGTTTTTTTTCTTCCTTTCTTTTTTGTTGTTGTTTTGTTTGTTTGTTGCAAATTTGATATTTTTAACCCTTCCCGTGATTTCTAAGCGGTTAAAAACTCAATTCTTGGGATTTTACATCGATACTTGATTTGGGCGATTAGTCCGCCACGACAGATTTAAAATCATTTTTCTGCTCATAATTTCATCAAACCCATCCCAGGTTTAATATTGCATCAAAGAAAGGTATCTCAGACTCATGTTGGCTGAAAAATTAAACAAATAAGCTTAATTTCTACGTTTTACAGGGACTATTTACGGGTTGCACTTTTTCACAGCGGAATCTTATGGTGGTGTGCGCCCTTAGAAGATAGCATACCAGTAAAATGATTCGCTTTATCTCGTTCAGCAGACAAAAACGACAACCAACGGGCATTTAAATTTGAGCTATCTGCAGTTGGTAGCAAACCCACACGAATGCAACAAACACTAAATGACATAAAACAGATAGAGAAATGCAAAAGCTTTATTTCAAAGTTTCTTTCAGCGTTATACGATATTCGGGTCTTGAGATATTTCAATTTTAATATTACCCATGTAAATCAATGCAGGAGCTCTATAGACACCGGCACCAGAATCGAGCAAATTACGGCATGTCTCGCCACATTTTCTTTTAGTTTAAAGTTATGGTAAATTCGTGTTTTTACTATTACAACTATTATAACTATTACAACTGGCGATAGCTTAAATTAAATTGATGGTGTAATTTGGGTCTCCAGTAGGCCTAGTGCTATATACTGAAGATTAAATTAAAATATTCAAGCAGTTAGGTCTGCAGATTGTGACATTATTTTGGAAACGGAGTACGAGAACGTCATAAGCGTAACGGATGCGCGCATAACGTTTTTTACGCAATCCCGCGCGACATTCGATCTGTCAATCATCTTCAGTAGAATAGCAAACCATGGATGAATAATATGTGCGTTGACGACTTTTTCCCAGTCATAGTATTACTAATCAAAAGTTGCGTAAGACGGTATTTTGTTTATTTCAATCAAAATATTTCTGCTCATAAAACGTGTTTTAAAATGAGTTTTTCCCGTTATAATGAATTCATGCGCATTTGCTATCTACCGAAGATAGTTTAAATTTAAGGTTGGTCTGAACCCTGGAATTATGAAAACTTTCGGGCCTCATAACTGCTAAATTATTAGTCTAAAGAATATAAAAGTATACATTTTTAGAATGGAAATGACTTGATGAATTCATCTGTGAGGTCAATTTGGGCCAAAATGCTCATTTTGGAGAAAATCCCAAAAACGGGTTTTTGCCCCAAATTTTTCGTGCAACGTAACAAAAAAAATTGTGTGGCCAAAAACATTTTTTTATTAATTTTTAAAAACTAGATAAAAATATCTAGGGAGCGTTTTTTCATTTTTTTGAATTTTGACCAACTTCACCAAAAATATTTGAAATTTGGGCGAAAATCAGGCTTTTTATGATTTTTTGAAAATTTTGCATTTTTTGACCATTTTGGTGCAAATTTCTCAAAGTTGGTCAAAATTCAAAAAATAAAAAACGCAACGCTCCTAGATATTTTTATCTAGTTTTTAAAAATTAAGAAAAATTTTTTTGGCCAAACAATTTTTTTGTTACGTTGCACGAAAAAATTTGGGCCAAAAAACCCGTTTTTGGGGATTTTCTCCAAAAATGAGCATTTTGGCCCAAATTAGACCTCACAGATGAATTCATCAAGTCATTTCCAGTCTAAAAATGTATACTTTTATATTCTTTAGACTAATAATTTAGCAGTTATGAAGCCCGAAAGTTTCCATAATTCCAGGGTTAAGACCACCCTTAATGAATTTTGTTACTCTTACCTCTTGAACGAAATAGATTGATGTTTTTAGAATTGTGATAGTGGCGCTATCTAGGCAAAATCAAAGCAAAATTTCTAAGTGTTGCGATATTTTCTTTTTCTAGGCATAATAATTATGTTGAATCCACGTGTTTTTCCTATCTACTGAAGATAACTCAAATGAAATGCATGTTGTCATTTTGTCTCAAAGAGATAGCTTAATATTGTAGAGCCCTGTTAGTGGTGCTATCTACTGAAGACAAAGAAATTTGCAGTATGGTGGTCAAAAATAAACATTTTAAAAGCAAGCACTAAATAAACCTGTTTAAAGCAAGTCTTCACTGCTTTAAATTTGATTTGGATCTTCAGTAGATATTTATAGCACCAGCAGGCCTAATTCTAACATATCAATCCATCTCGTTCAGGAGACAAAAATGACAACGTAGGCCTGCATTTTATTTCAGCTATCTTCAGTAGATAAGAAAGAAAACACATGAATTTAAAATTAAACCAAAACAAAATGTCGATGTCGCAACACTTGGAATTTTAATTTGATTCTCAGTAGATATAGCACCAGTAGGCCTCATTCGATTCCAAAATATCACTCTATCTCGGGCAGGGGGCAAAAACGACAACATAGGCCTGCATTTTATTTCAGCAGCTATATACCTATTCAGTAGATAGAACAAACAAAACACATGAAATTAAAATTATAAACCAAAACAAAATATCGCAACGTTTGACATTTTATTTGATCTTCAGGGGCACATCACCATTACCAGATTACGCTTCCCAACGTGCAAAAAAGCCTCTCGGAAATCTCTTCTAATTATTTCCCTGCAATAGATAGAGCAATGAAATTGGGCATGGTTATGGGATGATCCATAAGCTGTAATATATTTTCGTTTGCACATAGATCGCCAATGTCAGGGTTTTTTCTTTCTTTCTTTTTTGTTGTTTTTTGTTTGTTTGTTGCAAATTTGATATTTTTAACCCTTCCCGTGATTTCTAAGCGGTTAAAAACTCAATTCTTGGGATTTTACATCGATACTTGATTTGGGCGATTAGTCCGCCACGACAGATTTAAAATCATTTTTTCTGCTCATAATTTCATCAAACCCATCCCAGGTTTAATATTGCATCAAAGAAAGGTATCTCAGACTCATGTTGGCTGAAAATTAAACAAATAAGCTTAATTTCTACGTTTTACAGGGACTATTTACGGGTTGCACTTTTCACAGCGGAATCTTATGGTGGTGTGCCCCTTAGAAGATAGCATACCAGTAAAATGATTCGCTTTATCTCGTTCAGCAGACAAAAACGACAACCAACGGGCATTTAAATTTGAGCTATCTGCAGTTGGTAGCAAAACCACACGAATGCAACAAACACTAAATGACATAAAACAGATAGAGAAATGCAAAAGCTTTATTTCAAAGTTTCTTTCAGCGTTATACGATATTCGGGTCTTGAGATATTTCAATTTTAATATTACCCATGTAAATCAATGCAGGAGCTCTATAGACACCGGCACCAGAATCGAGCAAATTACGGCATGTCTCGCCACATTTTCTTTTAGTTTAAAGTTATGGTAAATTCGTGTTTTTACTATTACAACTATTACAACTATTACAACTGGCGATAGCTTAAATTAAATTGATGGTGTAATTTGGGTCTCCAGTAGGCCTAGTGCTATATACTGAAGATTAAATTAAAATATTCAAGCAGTTACAGTCAGTCGTGAGCACGCTCAAACGCTGCTCTGTGTGAAAGTAAATATGCATAACAACCAGTGCGCGTAATGCTCCGTGGCCAATTATGCATACTAATTAGCTCATGACATTCCCCTGTTTGAAGAGTTCTCATTTCTTTGTTTTAACACGAAAAATTACGAAACTTTCAAATTATCATGCCAACACAATGAACGTGCACGTTGCAAAACAAAAAGTAGATCCAAGTTTATTTGGATGAATAAATAGCGTGTGTTTTGAACTAGCACATTTCAGTAAAAATTAAAGTCCATTTTTCTGCGGTAATTGAAATAACACATTCGTATAATTCAAAAATCTGACCAATACAAAGGTTTTGAATACAAATACCTCGAAAAATCCATACGAATTGGCGTAAATCGACCAGGAGGTAGACACTTTTTTGGGAAGGTAAAATGAGATTCGAGAACAATCAGCCCATGACATTTCCCTGTTTGAAGAGCTCTAATTTCTTTATTTTAACACGAAAAATTATCACTCTGTCAAATTAGCATTCCAAACTAGTAAACTTGCATGTCACGAAAAAAGAAGGAAATCAAAGATTATTTAGATGAAAAATAAACGTGTGTTTTGAACTAAACAACTTCAGTAAAAAGTTGGGAAAAAAAGCATCATACTTAAACTTAATTTTGTATTTGTAATTTAAATAACACAATCGTAAAAATCACAAATATGAAAGATAAAACGGTTTTGTACACAAATGCCACGAAAATGTTGTACAAATTGACGTAAATCACCCGGGAGGTAGACAGTTATCGGCGAAGATGAAATGAGCTTTGAAAATATTCAGGTATTTTAAAACTTTTGTTTACTTATTTATGCTGTGGCGAATTTAAACGCGTATCACACTGTACACCACTTGCATAGCGCGAGCGTCACGCAAAGTTAACCGCGCGCCGGCGCGGTATTTGTGTTAGGGCGCGTACAACCCGAATGTTGATTGATAGGTGACGCAAAAAATACCACGAGAAAGGCCTGCAATTCGGTAAAATTCGCATTTTTCCATCATTTTAGAAGAACAATTTAGACACTTAATCTAAATAACACATACCTATAAATATACCAAACGAAGCGGAATTATGTGAACTACGTGAAAATGAAGTCAAAAAGTTCATGATTAGGTAAATCGGATGGGAGGTAGACGAATGTCGCCTAAGGTTTTCAATTTGGAAAAATTGAACAAAAAGTTAGTGTCATTTAAATGATCAAAAACAACAAAAATAAAGCAAACTTGGTCTCGTTTTTTGTCACAGAATTAAATGTACACTGCAAAATTCCTGGCGACATAGTGACTACATCGCACTTGAACTCTGAAGTCACTACCGCCGTCACTCCAGAATAACCTACCCTATGGTGGCCGACAGAGTCACTACAGGAGAGTGACTACATCGAAAACAAGGCAGTAGGGTACTATGCAGCAGTGTCATCACGTAGTGACTACAACTGCTAGCCTCCGATGTGTTACCTGCCTCCTTAGCAATTTGGAAGCAATTTTGAAATGTTTTTCAGAAAACAGATGACAGTATATACCTATCCTTTCAGGTCAGTCAGTGCTGAGCGTGTTTTTGTCTATAGTGGGAATTCCAATTGAATGAACGCAGCTTTCAATAGCTGTACTCGATCCAACCGCGATCATATATCGCGTATTTCAAACTACAACGTGAACGCACGACCTTGGATACAATGCTAACCAATCACGAGTGCGTTGGCATGGTTAGATTCACTTCCTCGTTGCTCACGCACAGTTGCACACGCTGGCGTATATCGCGGAGTGTACGCAAATATTCGGTATGCTATTGAAAGCTGCGTTCATTCAATTGGAATTCCCACTATAAATTATTGTACACGGATTGCGAGCGAGAAACCATGAGATTCTTCGAGATCCTCATTTCACAACTAGCCGATTCAGCTCATTAGCGACCGTGCCCTACTGCCATGGTTAGGGATGGGCAGTTACAGGTCTAGGTGGTATGTCTATGCTCACGACTGACTGGTTAGGTCTGCAGATTGTGACATTATTTTGGAAACGGAGTACGAGAACGTCATAAGCGTAACGGATGCGCGCATAACGCCTGCAGTATCAAATTATCGCGTTTTTTACGCAATCCCGCGCGACATTCGATCTGTCAATCATCTTCAGTAGAATAGCAAACCATGGATGAATAATATGTGCGTTGACGACTTTTTCCCAGTCATAGTATTACTAATCAAAAGTTGCGTAAGACGGTATTTTGTTTATTTCAATCAAAATATTTCTGCTCATAAAACGTGTTTTAAAATGAGTTTTTCCGTTATAATGAATTCATGCGCATTTGCTATCTACCGAAGATAGTTTAAATTTAATGAATTTTGTTACTCTTACCTCTTGAACGAAATAGATTGATGTTTTTAGAATTGTGATAGTGGCGCTATCTAGGCAAAATCAAAGCAAAATTTCTAAGTGTTGCGATATTTTCTTTTCTAGGCATAATAATTATGTTGAATCCACGTGTTTTTCCTATCTACTGAAGATAACTCAAATGAAATGCATGTTGTCATTTTGTCTCAAAGAGATAGCTTAATATTGTAGAGCCCTGTTAGTGGTGCTATCTACTGAAGACAAAGAAATTTCCAGTATGGTGGTCAAAAATAAACATTTTAAAAGCAAGCACTAAATAAACCTGTTTAAAGCAAGTCTTCACTGCTTTAAATTTGATTTGGATCTTCAGTAGATATTTATAGCACCAGCAGGCCTAATCCTAAGGCTGGGATGGAGCATTACCGACGGGGACCCGCCGCACTCAAAGAAGTAAAGGTTCTAAAATTGTCGTCTCAGGAGAACACTTAGAGGTTCTAAAAAGAACCAAAAATGGTCCCAAAACCGTCGAAAATGACCCCATCATTTTCGACGCTTTGATTAGACTGGCCCCCAGTCTCGGTTCGGTTCCATCTCTGGATAATGTAACAATAAATAATTACGTAATGCCCTATGAAAAAAATGCCAACTCCCCCCCTTATTTTCTTCAATGCCAAAACCCATTCCTCTTCATCCACAAATCGACGCCACTAATTACACCCACCACAGTCAACCATGCAGCAATATAGAAATATACTCGTATTATAAGTGAACGCGTAGTACATTGGCCCCCAGTCTCGTTCGGTTCCATCTCTGGATAATGTAACAATAAATAATTACGTAATGCCCTATGAAAAAAAAATGCCAACTCCCCCCTTATTTTCTTCAATGCCAAAACCCATTCCTCTTCATCCACAAATCGACGCCACTAATTACACCCACCACAGTCAACCATGCAGCAATATAGAAATATACTCGTATTATAAGTGAACGCGAAAGTCCATTGATATTGGGTTGATTTTTAATGCTATGTAATCTACATTACCAGTCGTTCTCCACGGACCCGAGGGAGGGTCTACGCTTTGATATGATACAGGACTGTTTTCGGTTATGTAGAAAACCTTTAAAAGGGTTCTCCAAAATTAAAGAACCTTTTTAGAGGTTCAAGAGAGGGGTTCTCCTGAGGGGACAAAATTAAAAGGTTCTATTTAGAACCTTTATTTCTTGAGTGCGGTGGTCCAGTTAAAGACCCATTCATATTCAGTGATCCCATGCAGCGCAAGTGCAAAAAAAAAATTGTTTATAGGCCTAAATTGCTTAAACATGTTAAAAGTGAAGATAAGTCATTCAAACTGCTCAGTGTAATTGGTATTTTTGAAATGAAAAATTTGGCAAAAAACAAAGCAAATAGGTTCAGCAGTATTGATGAAGTTGATGATTCAAATAGGCCTACATATGCGATAGGCCTATTAGCTATCAAATAGGCCTACATAGGCCTATAGCTATTTTATATTCTGGCAGTATGTAAATTACAGATTCATGTAATATGTTTACACGACTTTCGGCTGAATCCCAGGGGGGGGGGGGTACTTAGTACAAATAGTGAGGGAGTGAGAGCCCTAGATAGGGTGTCTGCTGGAATTAATTCCTCAATCGACAATTTTTGTACTGGTAGACGTGGCTTCAATTATTCAATCACATATCCAAAATCGACCAAAATCCACCCTGGGCAAAAATATCTACAGGCATTTGAAAATCACTATTTTACAGTAAAAATACACAAATCACGAACGTTTCCGACTATTAAGCCGCATTTACGCAAACATGGTTAACGCGTCCACGCTTACTGTTTTGTATTTGCGTTCGCGCAACAAGTGAGCGTGTTGGCGTTGCATACTGCGTAAACCAGAGCGTCACATCACACAACACACGAAGTCGGTGTCTAATTCTTAGTCAGTGGGAGTGGTCTAGTTCGTAGACACATTTTTGATTGGACAATCGCAAGATATCGGGTGCCGTTTATCAGGCCGTAGACGACCCCACGTCATCATGCGTCTTGATAATGCCTTACACGCTTGTAGAGGTGCGCGTATGTATTGCGCTGTAATGCGTAGACTAGTGCGGAATACGCGACGCGCTAGCAGTACGCGCAACAGAATACGTGAAGTTGTAAACAAGGTTCATTCATTTTATGACGGTAACTTAGTAAAAAAAAAAAAAAATTGTTTACAGTTATTAAAATAATATTTAACTGACTAAGAATGAGAATAAACGATAGGAATTTTTATTTTGCCTATCCTCTACCTATGATAGACGACAGGCAGGACCAATATTGTTATCGTAGTGGATACCGGCTGCGCCGGCATCCACTACTCAAAATATTGGACCTGCCTGTCGTCTATCACACGGTAGAGGATAGGCAAAATAAAAATTCCTATCGTTTATTCTCTAATTGATCGCCACCTTGTGCAATAATTTGTCGCTCGGATGACATAGTGGCGTATCACAAAAATGGCCATTTTGAGATAATCACGTTTAAAGTTTTTGCAACTTTTACCCATTTGTCATACCTGAATCAAAATGTCCCCATTTGTTGAATGGATACGAAAAAATAAATATTTAAGTAATACATTTTATGTATAAAATACATTGATGTCATTCACCAATTAATTGTAATTAGGCCTAGTCATTAAACCTATGCCTATACGTCATTATAGTATAGGCCTACTAAACGTCTAATCAATTTAGACCTTACATAGGTCTATAAATAAGCCCATAGCCATTAACACTAATACGGCCTAAATAAATACAAACTTATCAGAACGGTCGACAAGAATGTCAAAAAGTATAGGACTTTGTTATGAAAAAAAAAGTTATTATAGGTTTACAACTACATGGTAGAGGCCAGACTAGATCGGTAGGCCTATATCAGACATTACAAGAAGCCTTCAACGGAAATTAATAGTTATCTAGACCTAAGTATCTCGTGGATTGGCTTTCTCTCATATCCCCTCTTTTTTGCATTCTTTCCGTGCACCTTTATTCCGTTTTTTAACCAGTTGGTTCGATAACCATTTAGCATGTTTAGTTTAATACCTAATAAGTCTAAAACCATTGGTCTAGTAAATTATAACCCATTTCGTCTACAAACCACTTGGTCTACAAACCATTTGGTCCAACAAGCATTTAGTCTGCTAACAGTTTGGTCTAGGCCTAGGCCCTACGGTTAGTCTATAAGCCTATATGCAATTTGCTAATGCAGTAGATTTATCGTGTTTTTATTTTGCTAATGTATAATATAACTGACGGCCAAATAGTATCTATGACTATAGGCCTACGTATTTACCTGCTGGCACACTACACGCTTATAGCCTACATGTGATAGGCCTATCGCGTGTGTTTGATACTAATTAGGCCTATACCATAATCGATGATTATACAATAGGCCTAAATGTTGATCTGTTGATTAAAATAATTGTTGGCAATATTATCCGATATCAGTTTAATATGTCCTTATGGTAATTTAATGTTATTTTGTTTTCGGGAAGAAATGTAAGCAAGAGTTATTAAACGTGAACACAGGGCCGTCGCTATAGACCAATATGATTGGGGGTGTACAGCGTGTTTTGCCGACGGAAATATATGTGAATTGTACACCCAATTTTTTTAGTGTGTGTGTGGGGGGGGGGGGGGTTAGCGGTCCAATTTGTTTCCGACATTTTTTTAATTAGTTACTACTATAACCATGATAACATTAACAATAGGCCTACGTTAACAACACAATTTCGTAACACATTATACACATTAATCTTTTACATGACTCTGCCGACAAACACATAGCTTTGACTACATTTGCCGACAATCGCATGGTTTTGACAGCACAGTCCATTTTGCTGACAAAATTGTGTATTGGGAGGGGGTATCACACCCCATACCCCCTTCTAGCGTCGCCCCTGCGTGAACGTAGCCTATTAGGCCCTATCATATTGATTTGATTGAAATGTTATCGCTCCATGAAATTGAGTCACTGACAATCGATGGCGGTTAAAACAACCTTGCATGCTCAAATATTATTTCTAAGCGAAAGTTGACGGAACTTAGTTTAACCTATAGCTTTAAGGGGTACTACACCCCTGGCCAATTTTGTGCCTATTTTGCATTTTTCTCAAAAATTATAGCGCATTAGTGGTAAGTAAGATATGTATATTATAGAGGCCAGGACTACAACTACTGTACTGAAAATTCAGCAACTCAAGGCAAGTAGTTATTGATTTATTGATCAAATATTGGTTTTCCCTCATTTTTGACTGTAACTCCACAACTGTTGTCTGTGCTGAAATAAAATTTCAAGTGCAGTAGTTGTAGTCCTTGCCCCTATAATATACATATGTTATACTCTGGTTGCTCTATGAAAAAGGAATAAAAATCAAAACCACTAATCCCTCCAATTAGCTCCTGCTGATTTCCCATAATATAGAACTATCAAAAAGTGTGCCAACAGGTATCATAATAACATTATTACATAACAATTTCCTATCTTTTGGATTGTCTGCTGTGGTTTATCATTGGGGTGGGCTTGTCTAGCTGGAAGTGTAATTGACCAAAGGGGGTAATTATCAGTAATTGGGCCTGGATTTATCACCTTTTTCATAGCAAAAGCCAACTATACTTGTCACCAATGCGCTATTATTTTTGAGAAAAATGCAAAAATAGGCACAAAATTGGGCAGGGGTGTAGTACCCCCTTAATAGATTTATTTGTAGGCCTACAAGGACAGATTTGTAGTAGGATTGAAGTAAAAACGATTAGATTTTTATGATTGACAAATCCAGTTTCTACTCTACTTCTTCTAGACTTTAACCAAATTGGCAGTTCATGCAATACGAGGGAAAAAGTGGTCAATCGGGATACGGGCTACCGGGGTACCGTACTACACGCTACCCTGATAGGCCTACGATCCACTTAAAAGAACCAAACATCATGGAAGGTTTTGTGATCAGCCTAATTAGAGGGGCCCTACCCTCCCAGACAGAACAACAAAATAACTAAGCCCTTGTCTTTTTTCAGACATAAATTATTGTAGGCCTATACGCTAAAACAGCCCTAAGTTTATTTGTATTTGCACCAATTTTGCGATCATTTATAAGAAATTAAAAAAAGCAACTCTTCCTTTTTTTTTTTTTTTTTAAAGACCCGGACTAGAGCCGAGGACGAGAGACATGTTTTTTGGTTTTTTTTTAAATATTAGACCTAGTGGGCTATAGCAGGCAGCGTATTCGCCACTTGCACAGTTCCGCCATTATGCACTATATGCGGGAGAGCCTCGAACTGGCAGCATACATGAAAGGAAGAATTACGTAACCTTACACAGAATGTTATATGACTGGTTCAATTCCCATTCATGTATGCTGCCAGTTCGAGGCTCTCCCGCACATAGTGCATAATGGCGAACCATGCAAGTGGCGAATAGGTGCATAATATAATATTATTTAGACTAATACTAAATACGACACCTTCGAAATATCTTTTAAGCTATTATGCTAAAATTCCCAATTAATAATCCGCAAATCTAAGCTAATCTATTGGCAAAACAAACGTAAACAGTCCGCCGTCAATGAATGGCAAAATATATGCAATCAATGCTGCGAACCGTGTGTCAGCGGAAGGATAATAAATAAAATGTGAGTCAGCGCGGTAAACGGTGTATGCGCACTATACGCAAAATTTGTCGCTCATGTGTCAGCGCGTAATGCCGTCGCGATAGCCGCGTGCGACCAAGCTTCGCAATTGTATTTTGATTTACGTCTTCGGAATTAAACTTGCCCAAAGTTAGAATAAGTGCAACTTTCAAGGGGTTATAAAAAAATTTGCCCAAAGTAGATTTTAGTCGATTTTTGTTATACAATACTACAATATACTCTGCATCCATTGATACAAAAATCGTCGATTGAGGAATTAATTCTACCTAAACTGCCTTCACTCCCTGACTAAAATGACCATACGGGAATGTGCCGCTAGCATTTTGATGATTTTCGGCCTTTTGGTATATCAATGACCCCTTTTACTAAGCCAATTTTGGTATATGAATGGGTCCTTTTTTCAAAATTTTTCAATTATTTCAAAAATAGCCCAATTTTGCCCCAATCTAGCCAAAAAAGACAATTTGGGTTAAATTTGGCCGAGAATTTTGACTTTTGGTATACCAATGGGTCCAAATTTCTTGAAAAATTGGTATATTTATGGGTCCACTTTCAAATTCTCAGCGGCACGTCCCTACCAAAACCAAACTTGAGTACCCCCCGGCACCGAACTCACGTACGTGCCGAGGAAGGCATGTGCACTCAAGTCAGTGGCCAAGTTTTGGTTTCGTATAATATAGAGGGGGACAAACATATTTTGTTCGCGAAAAAATTCAATTTCAGACTATTTTAGCCCCAGATCCAATTTTGCCCTATTTTGGCCAACAAATTTGGGGGGCCCTGGCTATGCCCCTGCTAAAATGGCCAAATATAGCCTACTAGGCCTATATGAGTAATTTGGTTAGAAACCCACATTCAGGTGTCAACAACATGGGGGGATGTCATGATTGTATGGACATCATCATGATCATCGACCCCTATATCAAAATATTCATGAGGTATTTATACACCCCCCCCGAACCCAGTGGCGTAGATTTCTTTTTGACATTGGGGGGGGTGGAAAACATTTCTTGAAGTATAGAGAATCCAGCACCTTTTTGCGACCAAATAAGTTTATGGTACAAATGCGCGTATGGTACAAATTGGTAGATTTTGGGCTAATATGAGGTTAATTTGGTCAAATACCACATACAGGCGTCAACATTGGGGGGATGATTGTATGGATCATCCCCCTGGCAAAATATTGGGGGAATTTATCCCCCATCCCTCAGTGATCTACGCCTATGCCTGAATCTATCGTGCTCCCCCAGGCCCTAAATTTTAATAACAAAAAGGAGGGTCATATCATATTATATCGGTACCTATCATATCAAGGAGGGCCCCCACCTGACCCCCTCAACATTTGCTTTATATTTTACTGTATATTTTACTGTAGAAATATTAAAAACCTGCAAATTTGAGGTCTGTAGCTTTTACGGATTTTTTTTGTGGCACCCATTTAAATTTGGAGTAGGGGGTCTAAATTTGGACCCAAAAGCTGCCCTTTAAACAAATTTCATCTTTGGGAGCCTGTACCTTCCGTATAAAGAGACCCATAGCAGGTAAGCCGGAGACCTCCCAGGGGCATAGCAAGCAGGGGGACAGGATGGACGAAGTCCATGGGCCCGAGGGCAGTGGCGTAGATTTCTTTTTGACATTGGGGGGGGGGGGTGGGGTTGGAAAAAAATTTATTGAAGTACGGTTAAAGTTCTGCACCTTTTGGCGACATAATAAGGTTATTGTGCCATTTTGAAGCTAAACTGTTGAAATATGGTGCAAAATGGATTAAATTCGCGCGAAGCGCGAATAAATTGTCACTTTGGGGGCTAAAGTGGCCAAATTTGGGGTTAATTTGGTCAGAAACCCACATATAGGCGTCAACATTGGGGGGGATGATTGTATGGACCATCCCCCCTGGCAAAATATTGGGGGATCCACCCGGGATCTACGCCTATGCCCGAGGGTTCAGGGGCCCGAGAACAAAAGCGAAAATTAAATAAGTGCTGATAATGGAGAGCAGGGCCAGATTTACCATGGGGCCCAAAATTGCCCTATTTTCTTTTAGCATGATTTTTGGCCGAAATAAAGCAAAATTTTAAAATTTTCTGCGCTTCGCGCGCATTCAAATAGCAACATTCATGTTGATCTTGGGCTAAAACAGTCTGAAATTGTGTTTTTTTCGCGAGCTTTGCGTGCAAATGTCCTAGTAACATCGGAACAAAATATGTTAGCCCCCCCCCCCCTCTATATTATACGTAAACCAAAACTTGGTCACTAACTTGAGTGCACATGCCTTCCTCGGCATGTGAGTTCGGGACCTCCAAATCTTGGCCTGGCCCAGGGCCCCATAAGATAAATCCCGCCCTGGTTAAAAGGGCCCATACTGCTCCTTGTCCATGGGCCCTTGATGCTCTTGCTACGCCCCAGAGACCTCCAGAAACGTGGGCAGAAAGATCTCTGGGAGCTGGGTCCGGGAGGTCTCCAGACATTTTTCACATGCAAATTAGGTATCCCAAAACCATTTTCTGGGATACTTAGTAAGCATTTCTGGGACGTCTCCTGGAGATCTCCCAGAAGCCGCTTTCTGGGATACTTCTTGGCACTAGCTCCCAAAAGTCTCACATAACCGCCTAGTTTCTGAGAACTCTGGGAGACTTTTGGGCACTAGCTCCCGAAATATATTTCACACTATCAGATTCAATTTCTCATGGACAGATGTTTACATACTGAAATCCCGGGGGGGGGGGGCACTCAACTTTGGAAGTGACGGTATGTGCCTGTCATAGGCCCCTCTTTTGAAGTCGACTATACCCGATGACCCCCTTTTTTTAAAAGCCATACCCGATGACCCCCCATGAATAGCATCATCAAAATGCAATAAAAAAATGCTGAAACTGTCAAATTTTGCTCCCATTTTTTCAAAATTATGCCGAAATTTTCAAAATTGTGTTCCATTTTTTCAAAATTTTCTACCAAATGACCCTTTTAAAAATCTTATACTTGATGACCCCTTTTTCAAAATATTGTACCCAATGACCCCTTTTTATTTTGTTTGTACCCAATGACCCCTTTTTTATTTTGTTTGTACCCAATGACCCCTTTTTTAAAATAACGCTTTGTACCTGATAGGCCCCTACTTCGCGACTCCGGTAGGCACATACCCGTCACTTCCAAAGTTGAGTGCCCCCCCCCCCGGGACTGAAATCGCAGTTATGATATAGGCCTATAAACTCTACAAATTCAAATTGAAACCACACAAACCATAGACTGTAGAGAGTCTATGCACAAACCTGCCTGTGTAGTGTACAGGTAACCTTGGCTTGTTTGCTCACAACATTAAAATGGCTACATAGATTATTCAGTGGGTGTTGAAAAGATCCAAAATCCTTGTGACTCCTTCAGTTATTTGTTCACACTTGCAGTTGACACAAAAATGAAATATTCAGACAAAAAGATGATTTAGCAGAGAGTAAAATTGCAACTTTTATTTTCAATTCCTTGAAATATGTACAAAGCAATAAATTACATTATATAATTTGTATAGAAAAGACCCTCTGAATTAAAGCACACAAGAAATGTCTAATAAATAGGAAAATACTGACTAATCAATACAAATACAGCTATATAATAGTATTTTTACGTCTAAAAACGAGCAACTTTGATTTGCTATTTGACAGCTGCAGGTGTTGTATAGTTTGTTCGAATATAACTTGTCCCTGACCTTACCATTACAAGGCAGATGAATACCTGTGTTTTAATAGCACACATGAAATAAGTTTCAGTTCAAAATCATTGATGTACATGTACACTTAGGGTTCCCATGGCCCTTGAAAGTCCTTGAATTTTAAAACACCTTTTCAAGACCTTAAAAGTCCTGGAAATTTGCACAAGGTCCTTGAAAATTGAAATTTTACCCAAAGTATAATTTTGACAATATTTGGGGAATGGAGAGGAGCTAGCATGGAGAGCTGCATCATGATTTTTGTGTTGTGTTAAGTCCTTGAAAATCATGGACCTTGACAGTCCTTGAAAAGTCCTTGAATTTGAAAGGCTTCGAGGTACGGGAACCCTGACACTATACTGGGCATTCAAATGACTTGGACAGAAGGTTTTATTATTTGGAAACATGATGGTTTTTTTATTGGGCTATTTGAGTTGAAATCCATACACTCATGGAAGATATGATCTTAATCTTCCACAAAGGGAGTGTGAATTTCAAATGGGGTTTCCTGATTGGGTGACTCCATTTGAAATCTACACCCCTTGTGTTGAAGATTAAGGTCATGTATGGGGGTGTATGGATCTCAACTGGAATACGGCCCTGATTTGGTAAAATGATCTAACTTGAAATTAAAATCGTTGTTTCGAGAAAAAGAGCTTTAAAGTTTGAACACTTGACGTTTTTCTTTTTGAATAAAATAAATTATTAAACAGATCTAATGTCTTAGAAAATATAAAAATATCATTATTTGGTGGCATGGTGGTGATTTTAGGATGTCA
This sequence comes from Amphiura filiformis, assembly GCF_039555335.1. Classification (NCBI taxonomy): domain Eukaryota; kingdom Metazoa; phylum Echinodermata; class Ophiuroidea; order Amphilepidida; family Amphiuridae; genus Amphiura; species Amphiura filiformis. The sequence goes on from NC_092636.1 coordinate 53,595,824, forward strand.
CCGATGGAAAGAGCGCCCTCACATTACCCATGATATGGATTTATCTCAAAATGTCCAAATTTCAAGTTAGATCGTTTTACCAAATCAGGGCCGAATAGCCCATCAGAGATTCCTAAGATAACTAGGGTTGACAGACAAATTGCCTGATCAAACAAAATATTTTCAGGTAAAATTGGGACGGAAAGAATTAAAATTATTGTTAAATCAGCAATTTTTTGGTACGAAGTTGTCAATGAATGAACTTTTGCCCCCATGAACAACTATCAGACTGGCAAATGCTCCATGGCTAGGATATAATATGCCATCTGCTGTGTCTGGTAAAATGACAGACAAAAGTTAATACTTTTCTTTTGGCATATCTCAATTTGACGAGAATCTGCCAATCATTAAAGATTCATGGAAATGCATTTTTTGAACCATGAAAAGTTTTCCCCATTCAATTCAGAATCAACTGATCCCTGTGAAAAATATGTTACAAGTGTTAAAAGTGATTTACACATGTATTTATTTGAGACTAACCCATATCATTATGACAAATTCAGCTCCCAAATACTATAAATGTAGGTACAAATAAAAATCAAAGCTAAAATGAGTTACAAAGAACTCACTTATTACAAAACTTTAGTAAGTAGTGATGTAACAGGATTAATTACCATAGCAATGGGTCAAAATAATTTTTGAATCCATTGCCCCACAATATAACCAGCCTGCATTCATAACTTGTCATGCCTGTATGTGTGCAATCATATATTGGATACAATATTGCTCTTTTCAAAGTCACTAATCGTACTCTGCGAGAAACGTACATGGACTCATCACAATGTGAAATTTCTAAAGAATTATGATACAGGTCTTCATGCCTATGCTTTGATAATAATAGCTAATAATAATATGGTGCAATGCACACAGAAGTACAGCACAGTACCCAGCACACATCTAGTGCAGGGCAATACATTCAAAAATAGTTTCACTTATCACGATGGTAATTAATCCGTTTTAAAGTGTTTTTGTTTGTTTGTTATATCACTACTTCTACAGTGAATGTTGGGCCCCCTAATTTTCCCAGACTTTTTGTCTGAGGGGTCACCTAATTTCTAACACAATGTAATATTGCACACACGTAAAATACCATTTAAAGAAGTAATGAATAGACCACCGAATCATTGGAAACCCAAAATGGAATTCAGAATGTGTAGTCTATCCTTCAGTGGCGTAGATTTCTTTTTGACATTGGGGGGATGGGGTTGGGAAAAAATTCTTAAGTATAATGAATCTAGCACCTTTTGGTGACGGAGTAAGTTTATGGTACAATTGCGCACTATTTTGAAGCCAAAACTAATGAAATATGGTGTAAATGAGGAATAAATGCGCGTGAAGCATGCCAAAATTTGCCCTTTTGAGGCTAAAATGGGCAAATATGAGGTTAATGTGGTGTAAAAGTGGAATAAATGTGTGTGAAGCACACACAAATTTGCACTTTTGGGGCTAAAAAGGGCAAATACAAGGCTAATTTGGTTAGAAACCCATATTCAGGCGTCAACAGTGGGGGATGATTGTATGGACCATCCCCCTGGCAAAATATTGTGGGGATTTATCCCCCATCCCCCAGGATCTACGCCTATGCTATCCTTCATGCAAACTTACACAAAATTAGCCTATTGTCACTCAAGACTGCATCAGTAAGATGAATTCCTGTCTACATAATAGGCTAAACTATAAGTATTCTTACATGAACATGATGAAAGGAATACCAACTGTTTTAACAAGTTCTCAGCATCTAACTGAGTGAACATATCAGGGGCTCAGTGCAACACTGCCACATCTCCTCTGCCATTTTGAGAAAATTGTGACAAAACAATTTTGTCCTCATACGCATTGTATATAAGGCCGAGTTATACTGGTCTGTGGCTTTGTTGGGGTTGGAAATGTACATATAGCTTTGTTATCACAGCAAAGCCCATTATTTTCAAAACATTTTGGTATAAGATACATTTTGGTATCAAAACTCTCATTTTCACCAAAAATGAAGACAAAGACAAAGCAGTGTTGTACTGAATCCTCCATGTGTCATAGTTCTCGGATTCTTTTCAATCTATAACACTATACTTTGATCAGCTCGTAATACTTTGATCAGCTCGTAATCGGCGGGAAATGTTAGGCTTTTACCACTACGTCAAAAAAGTAGACCCATGTTAAGAGTGCTACAGTTGACCTGTCTGCTCTATATGTTGCGAGTTAAAGAAAGTAGAGAAATTAGAGGACTTATTAATAACTCGCGATGCTAATAAATCCTCTACACTGGTATCTCTCCTACATGTGCTGGATCCGTGGTGCGTTTTATTCACATGTATATATATATATGTCTTTTATACTTTTACTTTGTGCAATATATTTATCCATCTTTTATCTAATTTTGTTATTTGATATTGTAACCAGTGTATGAAGCCAAATAAATAAATAAATAAATAAAATGCTGCTGGCGAGATGTCACAAGACAATTCTCAAAATAAAATATATTTATATTAATCCGCGATGTTATAAGGCCCGCCGATTACGAGCTGATCAAAGTATAGTACTTAAAATTATAAAAAAAAGCATGCAGTAAGAACAGTTGGTAAAAGTATCACATAACTACAAACTGTATAAACATTATCAGAAGCACTTTCCCGGGACCAAACATATAAAAATATTTGCAATAGTTATTACATATCAGAACTGTACAATGATATCCCAGGGTACATATTTAATAATTTTATGTACAAAATGATGCGTAGTAATGCATGTATGCAGACAAACTACACACACGCTCTTTCTTTTTCTTGAAGAAAAGGTACACATTTGTTACTTTGATATACAACCTCATACTATATGTGACCATCCACCACGAAATGGTAGTAAAGTCGGCTCTAGATCATTTTCTGTTTATTGCAGATTTTGAAAGAATGCACTTTCCGCTTTCAAATGACACCTCAACCAGCTTCATCGGACATCTGGAAGTGAAGTTATGGTTCATCAAAGGTCAAATTCCTAATATATTTTACATAGAAATCCATATAGTGTTTTTGACTGTATCTCAAAATAGAAAATGCCGACTTTACGACCAGTTTGTGGTGGATGGGCACATATTTAACTGTCTGACACATGTACATGTGAAATCCAATGAGGGTGCATCCAGCAAGCATTTCACACTCATGACATTACAAACTACATGTACGCACAACTCGAAAAAATGTAATCAATAACTCTACACGCAATGTTGTAACTAAGCAGCCAGTCGCTACGGTCTGAGCTTCTGCGAATAACGCACATGCATTGACATGTACAGCTGGGTCCGAGAATTAAATATAGCAACAATCGTAAGTTAAATACATCTGTGACATGAAATTATGGTCAATTAAGATATTAAGATCATGATCACTTTTTTACCAAATTCTTTTCTCTACACGGCAAGGGCATCCCCAGAAACTTTCAACCCTGCGGGACTGGGGGCATACCCAGGTGGGTGAAACATGCCCAAAGTAAGGTGATTTTCACATATTTGGCATAAAATAACCCTGGGACGGGCTCAAGCCCACAAAGCCATGCACCCCTGGGCCCCGCCCTGGACACACACCTGCATATCCTTAAATTTTCTAAATTCTTTCAGCATAACAAACTTACAGGTTTTATATGGGACATAAAAAATCCTATCAAATGTGTACAAATGAATTAACCAAATTAGCCCCCAAAATTTAGAAATAAGCTTAGAACTTGAATGAAATCAGTCAAGAACCAACATGTGGAGCAAAAGTTAATAACATTCTTGATTTGTCATGCAAGAAGAGGCTCAATATACAAATAATTTAATAATATATATACATAACAATAAACCAGAAACATCCCCTTACTATATTACATTTTTATACAAACCCTGCTTTACAAACTATAATTATGGCCTTAAAAACGGCCATTGGACATAATCATTAATATTTTGTACACAATATTATTTTGATCGATTAATAATTTGTTCTGTTGTACCATAAAGAATTGCACCATATCTGTGGCAGGTTCTTTTGTGAATTTGAAATGACTACTTTTTAGGAGGCAAGAATTTGAGTAAATATACACTTTGTACATGATGTAAAGCACAGTTAAATGACTTTCACATAAAATAAATTTTTAAGTTGAACATTCATACTTGTCTCATTTATGTAGAACTAACCACATACTGCTACAGTATGTGTACTATAACTTACATTGGGAGGGCCTATGATTACAGTTCTGGACAAAAACTCAAACTCTTTCACAAGGAGCAATGTCTCGGCTACAATCCTGGATAAAATTGTTGGAACACTTTAACATGGGTACTTGAAAAGTGCCCCATGTTCAATGTTGCAACCTGTGGATTTGGTCGAGCCCCTGCCTGGCCCCACTCAGAGACACCCAATACTGATTGGTGGGGAAGGAAAGGGTTGCTGTAGTAGTAGTAGTAACAGGATCAGACTTCACATCAAAGAAAGCACAATTTTAGAATGTCAAATAATAACAGAAATACAGTTTAAAAACAGTCCTACTTTTACAGAAGTGTTCCAACTGCTTTTGTCTGGGAATGTAGTGACCAGTCCACATGTCATTTTGGACCGACAGTTTGTGTAGAGTATGGACAGCCAGGCAAAAATGATGCCTTCAACAGATGCTAACTGAATATGAAGCAGATCCAAGTCCTATGGAGGACATGACCTTAATCTCCCACACATGGAGTGTGAATTTCAAATGGAGTTATCCATCCAGGTCTAATCCCATTTAAAATTCACATGTTCTGACGTGTGGAAGATTATTGGTCATGTCAACAGGAATACCGTAAAACCTCGTCTACAAGCATATAGGGTGTTTTTGATTAAAGCTAAATTAAAACGAGACTGCTGTAAATATGCCAATACAATAGATTGGTCTTACAATAGTACTTGTTTGTATATGTTTGCATCGGTAATTAATTTGCTCAAACTCCATAATATTATAATTTTGTCGATAGATGGCGTCTGGATTAATTTAGCTTTCATCAAAAGCACTCTATATGCTTGTAGACGAGGTTTTACGGTAGCCCGTCATATCCCCAAGCTGTGAGTAAGCCACCAGACAAGATGGTGAAAGCTTGATATTGCAAAGCAATTTCTTCCTTCCAGTCAAATCATTGTGTAATTTATAGAACTAATTAAATCTACAATTATACATAATTATGCTTCTTTTCCTTGTGTAAAACTTCTTATGGAATTTGCAAAATTATTTTTCAATTAAATTATTTATCAAAGGTACAAATTCATGTTTGACAGACAAAGACATATCAAAGACAATTGAGATTATTTTTTGAAATTTTCGCTCAAAAAGTGAAGAAACAAAGTATTTTTCAACCTAATTTTTCATAGCAAGGCTCCTACTTTGGAAGTGCCATCACTTTCCAATAAGTGTCCCAAACAGGGATGTATCCAGGTCTGCTAACAGCTTCCCCATATTGTTGTCCTGCAAAAGGGCTAAAAGGAGAAGATATTTCATTTCTATGCTGCATGCCCGAAGTATGGCTGTGAAGTATACCATAGTGTATGTTAGTCTCTTTCAAATTGGTCACTTATCTTTGAAAATCATTTTGAAATTTGAATGATTTTAACAAAACTGTGTCTGCTGTCATAGTGTATGACACTGTGTAAACAGAATTGGGCTAACATTTTGGTGTCAATTTGCTAATTCATTCTTTAACCCAAAGATTTAAAGTTGATATACAATGTTGTTCTATACTCGAAATTCTATTTGAATGAACACAGATGTACGATCACGGTTGGATCGCACACAATTACTGAAAGCTGTGTTCATTCAATTGAAATTTCTAGTATAATTGTGACTCCTCGCCACAACTGAGCCCGGATGTCGCCAGTGCCACTATTGAGATATGCTCCATCGAACTTAACAATAAACAATAGGAAAGAAAGGATTTATTGACTGTTTTATTGATTTTTCACTACTTAAATGTCAAGTACTATAGACATGATATACATCATTTTTAAAGCTAATTTCAAGCAGAATATTTTGGTTGAATATCTCAAAAATGATGATTGGCGACATCCGGGCTCAGTTGTGGCGAGGAGTCACAATTGTTTGTGTTCTCTATAAGACAAAATGTTATGTTGGGAAGTCACCCGTGGTCAAGCAGTCTACTGTCAGTCATATACACTAAGTAATGATTTCCATACTCTTGGTGCCAGCAAACATCAAATACTGTTTTAGAGAGAATTTTTGAGAGAATTATTCCTAGACGAGTAAAATCTGAAGCTTTGCTATTGCTTAAAAATTGACTAATGTTGAGTCTGTGATAAATTGAGAGTATGAAAATGAAATTAACTAAATAATATGTTAAATACCATCCCTCATATTTGAATGAAGTCTCTTTAGAGAGAAAGATAGCAGGAGAAAGCCACGTATTTGATTCTGTTGAAGGAAGTCTCCTGCGATCACAACATTATGCCTTAGATAAGAAAAATAATTATTGAGCACAATTCACCTGGTTTTATTTAAAACAAACTCATATTTACCATAAAAACATCCGGCTCTCAACACGCGATATTCAAAATTCCCATTTTATATGGTCAATATGAGTTAGATTTAAATAAAGCCATGTGTTTTGTAGTTGATAATTATTTTTCTAACATAAAAAAAAAAAATATTCAGGCATAATGTTGTAATTGCCAGAGACTTCCTATTTCAGAAAAATACAGCACTAATTTTTTTGAGTTAAAAAGATATTATTCAGTTTTGACAAATGAAACATACTAAATCCTAATCCTTTTGTTAGTAGTAACTTGCAATGAAAGTCAAATATTAATATTCGGCCAATTTTGGGAAATAAGGGCCAAAAACATGTGTTTTTATGGCATATTTCATATGCTGTGACAATCAAGACCAAAGACTTGTACAAAGACTAATTTCAAGTTATTTATTCTGATTTTTGAAAAACACACATTTTCTAATCTTTTTCGTAGCCAATTATCAAAAATAACATACAGTATTAAAATTATGAGCTAACTCTTAGCCTATACTCAAGATTTTGATTCAAAAAAGTATGTGACTACAATTGTAAGAAAACATGCAAAACTGCATTGGCCTCTTTTCCCTCAAATTGCAAAAATATCTAAATTTGACTTTTATTCTCAGTTAGAACTAGCTGAAGAATTAGGATTTAGTTATGTTTCACTATAATCCAAAAAAAATCTTGCTGTATTTTTCTGGAATGGGGAATACAGTCTGGCACCTTTACCAATTTAGCTAAATGGCCTGGACTATATGGCTTTCTGTTACATGCTCTCTGGCACTTCAAGTAAGAAATCAATCTCTTTTCATTAGGTGTTGGTCGGTCGGTCAGACAGTCAGTCAGCAAACATGAATGATTTCCAGACATCTCAACATAGTACTACTTATATCACTCTTACAGGGCTAGGATACATTTCAGCTTTAAAAAATCCAGACAGGCTCTAGAAAGTGGGTATAATGATTTTTAAAAAAGTTTGTAAAGACTTGATTTAGATTTTCATATAAAAACTAGCCTACAATATCAAACATGATATCAAACTGGAATTTTGTATCTTTGAAATTGTCACATTTGAAAGCACACTTTTTCTCATGAAAACTATGAAATACTGTTTTACTACTAATAGTAATAACTATATGATTTCTGTTTAAAAAGATGCACATATTAAATTTAGTACCTTTCTTACATAAAATGTTATTGATCATTTACAAGCAAAGTTTGAATAAAAAAAGTAGTCAAAACTTGCATCTTCCACCTCTTGCATTGGTTAATTGCATGGGGAGAAAGAATGCTGATCATGTTTTTTTGTCACATGGACAACAAAATATTTCAATTCTAACCAATTCCTGATCATAGGCTTCAGATCTATAGTAAAGAAAATAGACTATAATTTCGTTCCACGCAGCGTTTGGTACTGACCAGAGTTCCGTCCAAGGATTTTGTTGGGCCAATTTCAGCTGTGAGCAAAATTTATTGCCTAGGGATGTTGCCAGCACGAAGTTCGAGCCCTCATGGGTGAGGTCATGTGATAGGAAAGACCTCTTTATTTCTTTTTCTTCTTTGGAGGCCATGCACCAATTCTTAGAAGCGCTGGGCCAATTGCATACCATACAGCCTTAGTGGGAACATTGGTAGTGATGTTAGTGCTTTTTCACGATTTTGGAAGATGTACAAATTATGAGGTCCAATGATAGACCTTTACACTAGACTAACAGTAAAATAAATATTGCACACAGAGATTTAAATGATGTAAAACAATCCTTGTACATTTTGTTTGTAGTACCTGAAAAGACCAGCAAAGATGCAAAGAAGTCACCGCATTCAACCTGATTAGCACCCCACCCCTAATAAGCACCCTCTATGAAATATTTGATGTGACAAGTCTAAGCGTCCCCTTTTTAAATGCACCTGTATAACTATATTCCACTCTATGTCTAAATAAAATTACCATCTAAACCTTACAGCTTAGGATTACCATGATTTTTACTTCAGATATAATGTATTTTTTTAATGTTTATGTGTGTAAATCCCACAGAATTAAAGACAGAGAATCGGGACTCGACCGCCATCTTGATACAGGCATGGAGCAAAAATTGGGGGTATTCGGTTTCCCTCGGAATGCACTCGAGGCATTCGTTGTCATGCAAGTGCGACATGGATGAAGGGCGCATTTGAGAGTTGCACATGATGCGACATGCACGCGAGTACCACAACGCATCAGATGAGACGCAGAATTGTTTTCGTTCGTCTCGGCAAGACCGTCGGCAAGGACCCGAATACCCCAATTTTCTCCCCCATAGCTGACGGCGCGATTGTACGTGGCGGTATAGGGAGTCCCGGTTCTCCTTCTCTAATTCTGTGGTAAATCCCAAAGATTTACCTTAATTTCATTGGGTTAATAAGCACCCTTCTGAAAGTGAAGCACCTGCGCACTAATTAGGTAGAGTAATGGAAAATACAGTAATGGAAAAGACAAAACCAAATCTGCAAAGAAGTTGCATCTATTTTCAGATAGGTTTTGTGAAGTTTACAGTGATCATGCCACAGATGTCGATGTGGTTCATTAGTGAACTTACATCAAGTATATTTCACAACACTTTCTCAACTGATAAGTAAAACAGTCCCGATGTACACCAGTCTTTCATGTAGTTGTTGGACTTGTCTGTTAAGTTAAACTATAAATGTAACAAATGTAGCCCCAAAACTTTCTACTCTTACCCGGGCACACTACTGTTTGTATAATTAATTGTCAGATGCAGTTAAACGGCTGCTCGAGTTGAGTTAGATTGTGGGTGTACTCGGCAGAAAGCCAGACATGCTGCCTTATGTCGTGTGGTTGATCAATTACCCAAGATTGGTCATGTGAACATTATGACATCATATGCTTCTAGAATGCGTAGGTTGCATTCAAATGTACATGTTCTGTCCAAGAATTATACAAACAGTAAATCTGGATATTGAAAGCCTATACTCAAGTAATAAGCTCGAACAGAACATCATATCATCTCCATTCTTCTGTCCCATACCAGTAATGGGCTTTTCATTGGGTCATAAAAATTTCCATAATTAGCTGGCATCCTGGAATCAACTAGTAAAAGACATCAACAAACTGAGCATGCATATATTTGGTCAACTTCTGTTATCCCTATAACATATTTGCACCATTTCCATTAGCAGTTGATTTCTGCAGCTCATCGGTAACCGCTTTCAAATCTGCTACCGAATTTGACTGGGAATGTTCTCCTTCACCAGCAAACTGGTTGCCATGGGGATCTACTAATCGGAAGGCTTCTAGGAACTCATTAAAGTCTATGATTCCATCCTTGTTGATGTCAATGCAACGCGCCATATCACGGATGCTTTCTTTGGAGAGCGTGGTCCCAATGTGGGAGCTCAAAAGTTCACATGCATCTTCAAACTCGTCCATGGTTATGGTACCTGTAGAAAGCACAGAGTAATACAGTTTAAGATGGAATTGAGAATTAGGATATAAGAATATATGGCCACATAAAAACCAATTTAGGGAGCGATCACTATTTACGCCGGGGAACAGAGAATTTTAGGGGGACGCAAATTTTTTTGATTGACTTGAGGGGGACATGAAATTTTGACCTTAATGTTGGAGGGGGACATGAAATTATATACAAGGAAAGGAGGGTTGAAAGGGGTACGTGAAATTTTACTTTCGATATGGGGGATACAAATTTTTTGGTGAAAATATTTGAAAATCTTCCACACCCCCTCCCGGTGTAAATAGTGATCACTCCCTTAGTAGTCCCCCTGTGAAATCTCTTTATAATGGGCTATTCCTGTTGAAATCTATACACCCCTATAGAACACATGACCTCAATCTTCCACACAGGGAATGTGAAATGGGATTACCTGAATGGGTGACTCCATTTGAAATCTTCACTCCCTGTGTGGGAGATTACGGTCATGTCTTCCATTGGAGATGGATTTCAAGTGGAATAGCCCAATGGTGATATCAAACCAGTCACTTGATATCTCAAAATATCAGCAAATGTGGGACACAGACCATTTATTTCATTTCATTTGGGATTTGACATGGAAATAAAGGTACACATATGTTAAATATAATCTCACCCAGTGTGTGAAGTACAAGTTCAAGGTGATTTATTTTCAAAGAATTCACTAATAAATATATAATAAACAGACCAAAAGATCTGGAGTAGGGGTCAAAATTCACATAATTTCCCCCCTAAAAATATTTGTGAATGGCAAAAAGTACACATAGCACTAGGGCAACTTTTTGTACAATATGTTCAATATAACCCCCATCATCAGTACTGTGAGCCCTAACTGAAGGAGTAAATGTCATTTAGTGGACTGAAATGAAAGGAACACTTTCTAAAATGATAACAGTGTTTACAGCAATGTAACTATCTTGACGAAACCAACCACCAAAAGCAATTTCATCTAAGCATAAGCCTTACCTGATTGGTCTTTATCCATAGTCCGAAAGATAGTCTCCAGTGAACTCTTGTTGCGATAGAGCGCCTCTGTGATGCTTGGTCCATCTCCATCTGCGACCGAGTATAGCACCTCTAGTTCCAAACACGATTCGTATTCGACAAGTCCTTCGTCATTACACCTTACTAGTCTTTCTTTCAGTGTTCGCCATTGGATGGCTATGTCTAATGTTTCATTCATAGCATGAGCCCATTCATTCACTGTAATGAAGCCTGAAATAAAACGAGACATGATTACCATATTGTATGAAACACCCCTCTGATTGCCTCCCATGTTCTTTGAATGAAAAAGTGACAGAAATGCAGTAATGTGAGAAAGCTTCAAACGGGCATATGCTGTATCCTGTATATCCTAACTCACGAAATTGGAATGTACAAAACGTTTTGTAAACTTCAACTTCCACCCACTGCAGTTCACTGTTTTAATAACAATTAAAACTACTAGTTGGTACAATTCTGGTACCCTGCTCACCCTGTGTTTTCAATACCATTATGGTTTACCCTGTGCACCCTATTTTTTAGGGTTAGGGTTATTCTTGTCATGAGGGTATACCAGAATTATTCTGCATGTGTGGGTACCTCTTTACAAAAGTTCACATCCAGGGCATATTTAATATAAACAATATATAGATTTGGTATATAAATTTGACTCGCAAAACCAAATTATGTTGTAATTGTTATTTGAAATGAGTAACAGCCTTATAATTAATACAATAATATGCTATGCAATTTAAACTGCCACCCTCATCAATAGGTGTAGGAAAAGCACAAATTAAGCCACAAATATTCTATTTGCCATAAAAATGTTAATGATAATCTGCCTATCAATATGACAACTGATCAAACTTTTGAGTTCTGAACCATGATCAAAATTATCACCACGCAAAGTCTACAGCATTAACTATCATTCCAAAATGAGTGGAATGAATTGCTGTAAAGCAGCACATTTGGACTAAATCATCACTGTACTCTCTCTTACCTGTGTTTTGTGGATCAAACTTGAGGTATGCCTCTTTGAGTTTTGACTTGTTTGCTGTGATGATCTCCTTCAGATCCCTCATGGCAGACGATTCCACTCTACTCACTCTGTATAAATAAAGGAGGCATTCAATTGAAAGAAATTGTTCATGATTGCAGAAGAAAAATGCAGAACAAATGTTGCCAGTCTATTTAGTTTGGCTCTATAGCAATATTGGAACACTGATAGGTACTGACCATGCATGGTGGAGAGATGTAATCAATTTGCATTGTGGTATTGTTTTTTACTTAAATTCAAAAATGATAGTACTATGCAAATGTTTGGGGTACAATAAAATAAAGGCATCAGAACCTATCAGGGCACCGATCACTATTGAACAAAACTAAATGTGTCTAACTATCGTACCAAAATGGTCATAGACACCTATCTTTGAAATCAGATCACTTATGGGGTTTCAACATTTGAAAGCTTATTGTGGGGACAAGTTAATCATGAGATGAATTTTGGTACAAAACTTGACAATATCAAAAGGGACATTGACAATAAATTAACGTCAGAAACGTATCCCTCTTGTGAACCCAAGTACATTATAACACATACTTGAAAGGTTTGCTGATCATCTCCCACAGACACAAGATGTTAAACTGACATCATCAGTTTGTGCCATTTCTTTTACAAGCAATCAGTAGCCACTCATCATGCATTTGAATGTTAACTCTCAGGTTCAGAGAAACTCTCAGGTTTAGAGAAGTCAAGTTTCTTCAATATTTCACCTGTTTGCAGAGTTACTGTTATATTCTTGGCTGTTTTTTGTGTGTGGGTACTCATCACTTTCATGTCTCGCATCTTCGGGAGATGATTAACATAACCTCTTGACTTAGTTGACTATGACTGTACACCCTCCCACCAAACACAAAAATGTTCTTAAAATGTTTATTCAAGTTAATCATGAGAATAATACCAAACAAAAATCAATTGAAATTTGGAATAAACAGATTGGGTCACAGTTACATAACATTAGACCATTTACTAAAAATATTTATGATGCAAACATTTTGTAAACATTTGATCATTTATACCAAAATGGAAACAACTGGAAAGAAAGAGAGACCTGTTGTTGCTGATTTTATCTATCTTCTGTATAACTTTGTATCAAACTTGACCTACTTTGTTGCCCACGTTTGTTACATGTCCCCTGCATATAATGTCTGAATTGCTCCTGTTTGTGTTGATTGCAATTGTTTCCCAAAATCAAGTTGGTTTACCCTGTCTTCTTCCTAATTTTTGCATATAAATTTCTATCAATCCTCAATTGTTAGACATTAGTCCATATCAATTATTTTTTATTCGGGTGCGCCGTCGGATATCACATTACCGGTGCAGCCGGTCAATGTGTGAAAACTACAGTACTGGTGCAGGCAGTCACTGTGTGGCTGCACCAGTACTGTACCCGGCATACTGTAGTTTTCACATTGACCGGCTGCACCGTAATGTGATATCCGACGGCGCACTCAATAAAAAATTAATTGTTATGGAATCCCGTCGTGAAAGCCTATCTACTTATTAGTCCATATGTTTTCCTTGAGGCAGTAAAGTAAAATCAAATTTTGTGATTTTCTAAAAAACTGCTCATTTTTGCAGAATCTGTTATGCTGGTTCAATTAATTTCATCATTACATTTAGAGATGCAAAAAAAAACAATATCTAAATTCCAGCCTCGAGGAACTATAGGACTATAACAATAACCTGATTTGAAAATAAGGAACAAATAATTGAGCACTATGCCTTACCTTTGCTTAGTGGTGAGCTTTTGGTGTGACTTAGATACCATATATTGCACTAGTTGTGGCTTTAGATCCATGCCTAGCTTCACATATGCTCCTCGATTACTGCCAATTTCATAGTAATTAGAGGCTGAAAACACTGTTAGCACCTGCAAATGATTAAGAACCAAACATAGGGTGACATTAAGCAAACTGAGTCAGAACCCAGACATTCTAGTTTGTAGACAGTGCTTGAAATAAGGTGGGCCCTTGAGCCAAAATCCTGTGAAAATCACTGCAGGCCTGTTGTTGTGCTAGCCTGCAGCCTGCTGGGCCTGTGTCACTTTGTCACCAAAGTCAAATTGCAGGCCTGCTGTTGTGCTAGCCTGCAGCCTGCTGGGCCTGTGTCACTTTGTCACCAAAGACAAACTGCAGACTTGCAGCTGAGTACCCTGCAGCCTACTGGGCCTCTGTAACTTTATCACCGAAGTCAAATTGCAGGCCTGCAGGCCAAAACTGTAGGCCTGCTGTTCAGCTGGGCCTGTATTACAACTTTGTCACCAAATTCAAACTGCAGGTCTGTTCTTATGCTAGCCTGCAGGGCTAGTGTAACTTTGTCACCAAATTCAAACTGCAAGCCTGCTGTTGAGTTACCCTATAGCCTGCAGGGCCTGTGTAACTTTGTCACCAAAATCTGTTGTGTTACCCTGTAGCCTGCTTGGCTTGTGTAACTTAATCACTGCAGGCCTGCTATTGTGTTACCCTGTGGCTTGCTAGGCCTGTGTAACTTTGTTATCAAAGTCAGCAAGATGAAACCAATGCTGATTTCAACAACCCATGACATTAGGCCTACCTGTTTAAGAGTTTAAAGTCTTACAGAAGTCTCATTATAGTTTTACTATTTGAGTTCAGGATAGTGAAAATCGATGAGGGCCTGTAAATGTCAAGCACAAGAGCCTGACACATGACAACATTTTGAGTACTGTTTGAAGACTGTAGTGTCAATTTGGTCCACTTTTTGGTACAAAACTTGACGATATCAAAAGGGACATTAACAATAAATTAACGTCAGAAACTTATCCCCTTGGGAGCCTTCATTAAGTACATTACCCCTAATACCCAAAAATACTACAAAATACCATGATGAAAAATTCTGCGCATGCATGAATCCCAGGGTCTCTTGATGGCGCAATCACCCGAGTGTTATATGCTCACGGAATTGTTGGCGGGCAGCAATAACCCGTGTAGCTACCGTCCGTGATCGTGTGGTTGGCATGCGGGAGTCAAAGGTTCAATCCCGGGGTGCCAAGTCAAAATTCTTCTTCTTCTTGACTTTTTCGTATCTTCTTTGACTTCCGATATCAAAAAGCAGGGTTCAGTGTTAGGGTTAAAACACATACTTGAAAGGTTTGCTGATCATCTCCCCCAGACCTAAGATGTGAAACTGACATTATCAGTTTATACAATTCCTTTTACAAGCAATCAGTAGCCACTCATCATGGATTTGAATGTTAACTCTCAGGTTCAGAGAAACTCTCAGGTTCAGAGAAGTCAAGTTTCTTCAATATTTCACCTGCTTGCACAATTACTGTTAGATTCTTGGCTGTTTTTTGTGTACACATCACTTTCATGTCTTGCATCGCCAGGAGACAACCTCCTGACTAGGACTGTTCACCCTACTACACAATTTTACTAATCAGTAAAGTTTGAAATTAAATCTAATACCGGAACTTGTTTTATTGTTTTTGTAAAATCCATATAATTATGTGTAGAACCTCCATCCAGACTTCATCAGGCAACTGATCTGTTGGAATGGTCACATGACAGCAGCTAGGTATATTGTCTTGATGGCCCAGTCCAATGCAAGAGATAAGTTAAAACAGACCCCGTTTCTTGTTATGTGATTGTTGCTATGTGACCAGTCCAGTCTGGAGGTTCCAAACACATAGCAACTTTGAGATAGTTCGTAATAACAACAAAATGCAAGTTCCAATATTGATTAATTCCAAACTTTTTTATTTACAACTACTGGATGGCTGAGAATATTCATTCAATTCATCTTACCAATCCATCGTGTATGAACTCATAGCCCTCTGGTTTGCATTCATGAGATCGGATTAGTAAGTCAAGATTATGTTTGGCCAGGATTTTCCTTGTGACATCTGGCCCAAAGTAACTACCTCCTCCACGGAATGAATTAGGTGAGCACCCATCATGTAGCTTGGGGTCACTCCATAGGACATCAAGTACCTGTCAACACAATGATAGAAAATTTAAAAACAAATCATAAGCCTATTTGCCCTTTGCACGGATCTGCCATCTTGCTACCAAAACGAGGCTCCACTTGCAAACGCATGCACAAATTGTGCATTTTTGTTTCTTGCACTTTCCTAGCAATGAGCCAGAAGGCTTTTGTAATGCATACGCAATAAATCATACATTTGACAGGTGTACGGTACACACTTTGTGGATAGAACCTCATTTTAAAATGACCGGTGAATAGGTGCATAGAAATGGTCTACAACATGATGTAAGCATTCAGAGTCTATGATGTAAGCACAATGAAGGGCAAAAGTGATGTCAAATGGCACTCCAGTAAAATGTATTTGTACTCACAAAATTTACAAACAAACAAACAAGAAAGGAAACACACATACACACACCCCCCTCATGTGGGTATTTGAAGCAAGGACTTGTGATACACACATGTGTATTGTATGTCTGTCTCGGCATTCAAAACGAAGACAAATTTACGAACAACACATTCAAAGTTGGGTCACCTCACTTTGTCTGTAAACGTGCATACAAAGTGAGATAATAGCCTATATCCCCCTAGACCCCCTATAGGAAGAATGTTATCCAATGCACATTCTCACAAAGCGAGGACTCAGATTTTGACCTCACTTTGTCAAAATGTCCTCACTTTGAATGTGGGAAACGCTCAGCGAACGCATACAGACATACATAGACAGACACCCGGACACCCCTACTGACATAAACAGACAGACAGATGGACAGACATAGGGACAGCCATGTACTCACCTGTCTCCACTCTACAAAGTCCACTTTTCTTGCCAGGTCATCATCATCACCTGTGATGGGTTCAGCTCCTTCTTTCAATGGTGGTTTTAACACAGATTTATACTGCAGGAAAAAAGAAAGAAATATAAAAGTAAATATTTTGAAAATCAAGATGTATCAGTTTAATGAGTTCAATTTACTAATCATAAGGAAGCTTGAGGTCATGGGTTCACATCCCAGCAGTAATGATGTGATGTGCAGTAGACATGATGCTTTACCTCCCTACACAACCTAAATGCAGAGATATTGTTACAATATGGTTTCCACCATTCTGTAGTGCAGGAAAATGTCTTCCTTTGCACCCCACCCAGGTGTAATTAAGGAGCTGTGAGGGCATGGCTCGAAAAAGTGGTGAATTTGGGAAGCTCATTCCCAGGAAATGTTGGTGTTTGGAGGGAAATTCTTGTATTTAGAGGGAAATTGTGTCTTTTTTGTATATGAAATCATGCTATAAATTGTGGGAAATTTAGCTTGCTTCCCAGGAAATTAAACATTTTTTCCAAGCCCTGTGCGAGGGTGAAATAATCACACACTAAGCAAGGAGATTGTTGCACACTGATAGCCACCTTACAGTAACAAAACACTTCCCTTGTCTCACCCCACCCTGGTGTAATTAAGAAGCTGTGAGGGCATATTCACAACCTAAATGCCAAATGCTGCACAATGGTAGCCACCTTACTCTATCAAAAGACTTCCCTTGCCATGCCCCACCCAGTGGTATTAAGGAGATTAACCGTGACCTAAATGAAGAGTGATCGCTGCACTAAACCTTGCTGTAGCAAATGATCACATATCACAGTACCAGCTAAATAGGATGTTGTTAAGTGTTATAAGACCAACAAACATCTTCACACACAATTTCATTCATACAAATGCATACACATAAATAGAATAAAAATACTCATAAAACACACCTCTGGACCCCACCCTTTACTATCTTCGCTTGCCTATCTTGTCGGTTCTCAGAAGGACTCCCCCCCCCATATCAAAATCCTACAATTATGTACCACATTCAAATAAAAAACCAATACTACTTTGTGCTTCTCATTTGATTGATTTTGACCCAATTCCTTTGATGTCATCATTAATTTCCTTTCCATATTTATTCTGACAATAAATTCTCTGTATTTTTCTTCTAGTTTTGTCTAATAAACACCTGCTTACTTGTATACTTTATGAAATGAACAACACAAATACACCTGCATTCCTATGTAACACTGCAATAAAAATATCTATAAATGACCTCAAAACTATTCATACTCATCAGAAAATGAGATACAAAACTGAATCACCCCAGGCTATTTTATTGTAAATTTGTAAGCTTAAGGTCGGAGCCAGAGAAGATGTAATACACTTCCGACAATGCATTTCTTCCCTATACAGATTTGCTATTCAGTGCAACATGGGTCCAGAGTGATAAGAAATAGCTCAATTGCAAGATCTATTAATTGAAGTATTTTTGTTACTAGCAACATAATGTTGCACTGAATAGCAAATAAGGTATGAGAAAGAAATGCACTGTGGGAAGTGTACACTATCTCTTCTGGGTTGGAGTTACACAGGCCAAGTCCTGATGTAATAAACCAAGTGGTTGTTTTGCCAATTTTTTGTCATACTTAACGTCTCTTGCAATACTTCTCACAAACACTTTGTATACAATTTGATTTGAAGTCAAGGTCTTCTGGTTTTTAACTTTTTATCAAATCAAATACAACAAAAATAAAATTATCCATTTATCCTGAACAACCAAGATCAAGTGTCTTGTCCAAGAGAACAACATGTTAGCCCTGATAGGGTTCGAACCTACAACATCCTATTAAACAGCTTTACCACTGTGCTCTTTAACCCACTGGACACTACTGGTCATCTAACAGCATTTCTGATTGGTTGATAACTTGCAATGCCCATTTCAATTGCCAATTATAACTAGGCTTTAAACTATCTATGGTCAAACTTGCATTTGCAGATGATCTTATTAATACCCTCCTTGATTGGTTCAAAATTGGACACAATATTCAGTTTGGCCAATCGGCAGGTAGTTCTCATGGTGTTAATATAAATAGGGGTGCTTGTTTTCTTTTTATATTGAGAATAATTATATGGTTAGCCCAAAGGCACTTCTGATTGAATTATCATCTCTAAGAACTATTTTGATTAATAGTTACAAAGAGTGATATATTATCTTGTATTGAGCTAACCAGAGATGTGGTCAGAATAATTGGTTTGTGACTTGAAAGCTCTTTTTTGATTGGTTACTCAGATGATTATATCAATGATATAGTGTAATTAACCAATCAGAGACACTGTAAAAAAGACAGTAGTGCTTAACTACTTGTGGGGTTACTTACACAAATCTAAGCACCCACTTGTCATGTTTCCAATGCTCCAAGAAAATAAAGTTCTTTTGAAACCTTTTATCAATATCAACTTATTGCTTTTGGGTCACTAAGAACTTACCGTGAAAAATTGTCTCGCTTTACCAAATTATTTAATTTAAAATTGATTAATATAAAGGTCAGATTCTGATCATGTAATTAAGTTTATTTTTGGTGTAAAAGTCAATGTAACAAAGATAGCACCGTTCGCAGAAACTGAGCATAATATTTTCTCAAAATGTGACCTTGAAATACAACAGTAACAAACATGATTACTTGTTGTGTGGAAACCATAAGAAAATAAAAATTCCTTTAAAAAAGGAATGGGGCGCCCAATGTGAGCTGGACGGGATATGATGATCAAATACAAGAGAAATGCTTCATGGAATGAAGCTTTCGTGTCAATTTGCAATTATGTGGTGTGGGAGTTCTATTTTGGGGGCCTATTGTAGTGAGGATATTGCTTTGGATATTGAATATTGTTGAATTTCGTTATGCAGGGCCTAGGGTATATGATGGATAGTATAGAAGACACAAATAAGTAAGCTTCCCCCTAGTCATCTATACACTCATTCTTGTCACACGACGAATTTCGACAAAGTCATGTAAACGTAATTTCGTTTTTCACCCGACCTCCATCCAGAAACAATCCTGAAATGTTGAAAACCTGGGGTCGGCGCACTCATGCCAGTTTATCCTAAGGTATACTCTGTGTCTTTTGTAGCCAACCCTGTGGCTAAGAGAGGCTAGGAAATACTTAAACTAATACAAAAAAATCATACCCTCCTTTCATATCAAACAATTCCAAGAAATTGGCAGGCCTGTTAAATCAAGGGTAAGATCGATCGTTATTCTTCATGAAACGGGCACAGCCCATTTTTATGTTATTAATTCTGCTAAAAATTAATTAATAAATAACAAAATTACGTCATAATTATGACTTTAAATCGGCCATAGAACTTTATTTTAAACGGACAAAATAGCCATTGGGGTTTCTTTCACTTTACCTTGCTAGGAACCCTTCCCAGCAGTTAAGGCATATTACAATAAATATTATTTCATTCAGCATTTTGGGTAAACACTAACAAAATGACGTAGGCCTAAATCGTACATTATTGCTTTAAACTGCCCAACAACGGTGAACCACGAGTCAAAAGTCGCCTAATTGGGCTACCATATCGCGGGGTTGGCAACTCTGGTTGCAAATACACTTCTAACCTTCAACACAGTCATGTCTTTCGAATTTATTCCTTTCTCTGCTGACCAGAATTGAAATTCGTTAATTAATGTTTTTTATCAGAGATAGTCACCACAAAGATACTGAGCTGTGTTCTAATATCTTTGGTCACAATCAGTTAGCAGTCAAGCACATAAACCAATTAGTGATTTCATGATTGGTCAGTGGTTGTTTTGTTTGGTTTAAGGATTAGGTGTGCAAAGGTCACGGCCCTGTTGCCACTGCAATCACTATGGACCACAATGGCCTCATTCCAGTGGCATATTATCAATAACCTCAATTAAACAATCATAGTGCAAAATTTGACCTTAAGTTGCAGAGTATGAGTTTTTGTACTCACATTTTCAAAGGTCATTCAATGAATGCACAAATGTATTGGGGTTAAAGAACTGTGCCCTGATAGATGAGCATGTTGTAGATTCTTCACACTGTAAACAACTAGTTCATGTGCAAACATGTTCAAAACATACATAATTAGAATGGTCAAATGTCACCGTCTATCGGGTTCTAAGAGGCGGTAAACTGGTTTAAACCATACCTGACCATACAAAGGTCACGGTTTATTTGGTGTTTTATAAGTCCATTAATTTTGTATTTTAAACAAAGAATATACGTACAACATTTTATCCCGTGCATATCAGAAAACAATAATAAAATCAAATCCAAGCATATTGTGGTTTTATTTCTAAGCTGTGCATACTTTTAAGCAAAACAGTTACGAAGTAAATCTAGCAAGACCGAAATTAGAAGCTTTTTGCAAAGTCAAGCCAAATAATGGGCCGCCGCCGTAGCGGGCGCCCCAAAAAGAGCTGCTGTGCTCAAGAAACATGAATATTGGATGACTACTAAATGACACCAGATGACCTCTGAATGACCTTTGACATTAACCACATAAACAATGTATATCTACATTTATTTATATTACCTTAAATGAGGATTTTTCCTGACCAATTCTGGTAACCCAAGGAGGTAATTTAGCCAGATAACCTCTTATTGGCCTTTGCAGTTCCTCTAACCAATTTTGGTAACCAAAAAGCATAGTTTAGCTGACAACCAATATAGTCTGAGCCAGCTGTTCTTTAAATGTTCTCAAAAAATGATTCATAATAACCCCTACATAACCTTTGACCCCTATTTGTGTGAAACTTTTATGAAGCATGGGACATCACCTTGACCATACTGGCATTTTTTTGGGTGGGTGCGGCGTGCCGCACCCACCCTGTATTCTCTGACTATTGACCTACTTTTTCACATGCCGCAGTGTTGAGAAAATATTACGTGCGGTTATATCCCAAACACCCACAGAGGTGATAGATTACGGCGAGTTTTGTAATTATTACTTGATTTTGATATGTAAGTAATACGATAAAGTCGTCATAGGCAGTAATGTGTTTGTATTAAAAGAAATAACAAAAATAATTATTTAAGTAATAGAAATACTATTTGGAAATTGCAGCAAGATTTGCAGATGTTTTTATTTGAACAGTACCAGTTCACCAGTTTTCCTAGTTTTCCTAATCTTTGGGCTAAATTAATAGCATCGTGAAGGTCATATATATCATTTTATACTGACAGCTTCGCATGTACTTAAATACAGCTTGTATGTGCATTGTGTTCAGTGTGTACATAGGCTATTTACTTTTCAAATCTTGTGACAAATAGTGCTTGATGATGCTTGTATAAGGTATTATAGACAAATTATTAGAAGGCATGTGCACCAGTTGTTAAAAAGTTAAAAAATAATATCGAAATATTGTAAAATCAAACATTTCCCCTCATAAGTTGCAATACAACATATTGAGGAAATTGATATGACAGATTTTTGATATGGAAAGATACCCCAGCCCTGTTGTCTCACCAGAGAAGATGAGCAGAAGTCTTTCTATCTGATGATAAAAAAAAACACTCTAGGTATGATTACGAAAATGTTTTAAATAACTATTATCTACAAAAGTTTTATAACCATGTTTTATAAAATGTTAACATAAAACGTCTTGTGTTATGATGTGAAGGGTTAATATAAAAACAGGGAAAATCTGTTCCAACTGACCAGCAGAGAACAAAGGATAAGCAATAGATCAGATTAAAATCAGGAAAATATGACACACCTCAATGGGGGAATAACAAGCGTATAAACGTATAAAGTTAAAAACTCTTTTAACTTTGTTTATACGCTTTTGTGTTATTCCCCTATTGGAAATCGATGGTGTGTCATATTTTCCCTGTTTTTAATTGTGAACTTGACTTACTCATTCTTTCATTTCTCTTGACAATTTTTCATTTGCCCACCCTATTCCTTTTACGGGAATTTTTATTACTGCATTAATTGATTGTTACAAATATTGTAACAAATCACTGCACATTATTACAACCATCATTCCAAGCAAACAATGATAATAAAAAAACACAATTCATAAATTACCCTATATCTGTCTATACTATTGAGGAAAGTCAGATCCGTCTTATCTGAAATACCGCCATGGGCAACCAAAACCTTGCCGTTGATGACCGTCGCTAGGGGCAACCATGCAAACACATCTTGAAAGGTCTTGATTATTCTTGATGCATGCTGTTTCCCCTGTAAGGAATTGAAGAAAAATAATCAAATTAGTATTGTTACTCCTCTAATTGTTATTATTATTGTGCGATTGCGTAATTTAATTTGATTTATACAACGCAAAGTTAAATATAGTTTTAAGTAAAATACTAGGAAGTTGGACAAATACACAAAATGGAATTGAAATTTGTATGAATTCCTACTGTTGGCAAATATTTGTCTTCTTTGAAAAGGGTCAATTATAGAATGGTATTTGGAAATAACATTGGTAAAAAAATGTAATAAAAAACAAAATACCCCCAAGCTAAATGGATGCAATAAATAATTTTATTCAGCAAACGTTAGTGGCTATTCAAGCAATTTCTCACAGCAAGACAGATTTTAGTGGCAAATGTAGAATTAAAAAAAAATCTTCTGCAGAAAGATCCCAGAAAGTGTTGCAATTTGTTTTTCTTATAATCATCTTTGGGTCCCACAAAGTTGATGACAAGTTGGCTTAAGTGGCATATTTTCTAAGCACCATGTGGCCTGTACACAAAGCTGAAAGATGAAGGTCAGCCAAATCCAATGGTATTTGGTACTTAGTCTAGTTAGGTCAGATGGTTCACAACTATAATAGTAAAAAATCAGGTGACCCACATGAGGGAAATTCCACAACCCCCTAAAATTGGCCCTCTTTTGACCTGCCTCAGAATTGATATGGCTTAAAAATGCCCAACATTTGAACTCATGAAAATGTACTTTGAAATAACCTGGGTCTGACAGAAAGTTGAACATATTGAAATTGAACCATGCTTTATAAGATGACCTTTTCAGAAAAAATTAATTCTTTTGATATAATTACGTAAAATCATGGTGGAATTTGGGCAAAAACAGGATTTTTCATAATTTTGAAAGTAGCGAAAAAAGAACATTTTCAAATCACATTTTCTGCTATATTCAGGCTAACATTGGATCAAACCTTTTGGATAATATAACCAACATGTTGTACTTCTGAAATATGTTTAAATTGGCGTGGTACTTTTTTCCTATACTGCAGGGGAGTTTGTTGATTTTGGTGGATTTTCCGTTTTTTGCTTGTTTTTTTGTAGACTTAATTAACGTTTTCGATTGTATAAACATACTAATTATTTTACATTCACAATCGGCTTCAATTCTCAACCAAGGTTATTATTGATTTGAGTTTGATAAGTATTTTCAAGTGGATTTTGCTCGTTTATTATAGTGGAATTTGTTAATTTTCATGGAATTTGCATATGAATCTCCCTGCAAACTAATGATATGAAACTTGGGTTTCCTAGATTGATATGATAATAAATTATTTTAATTGCTGATTTTAGAAATATGTTTCCAATAACAGAATGTGTTTGTTTTGTGTTAATGGAATTTGTTTTTTCCAAGGAATTTGTGTCTTTTAACATATTTTCGAAAGTGGAATTTCACTCCGAATTTGCAACAAACATTACACTGTTTAGGTAATAAATCATATTTTAAATAAAATAGACTAATCTGTAGTTAAAAAACCCATTTATAACAAAACAAAACAAACACCACACCATACATCATATTATCTACTACCAATGCAATGGAATTTTCATTTCTTTTCAAAGGCAAATTTACCAAATAACATGTACAGGTACTTTAAGCATGGTCTAAAATTGAATCTGAATATGTACATGTAATGATGTACGTTTACAATATCTCAATATCTCATTGAGTGTGAAACTCACGCATTCAGGGACTTTATCAGGTATCAAGTCTATTGCCATTTGGTCTAATACCATTTGGTCTAATAGCCTACCCATTTTATCTACAGACTTGACATTTAGTATGGAATATTTTCTCACAAAATTCAAGAACTGGGCTGGAATTTCGGACTTTATGCAAAATTGTTTTGTTATTGTCCAATGAACTCACGCTGCTTCTTTGTGTACAGTAAGATTATAACATTTCATCTGGCCCCAGGGGGGCATTCAAACTTTCTGGGTGCGTACCACTTTTAAGAGCCATATTTTTAAAGCTACTTCCACTTTCAAAACAGGTAAATTACAAGTGCATTTCAGTTCTAATGAACACTTATTGGTATTAAGGTTCAGTAAACATCACCTTAAACCTCAATAAATTTGACAATAATGTTGCTCAAATTCAGAAATTTTACCCCCACAAAAATCCAATTCAGTCTCCTTAAAACCGCCATTTTAGAGTAATTCACTACATTATGAGCGCCATAATGTAAACTAATGGAATTTGGAAAGCACATTTTCTGTCAAAAAATTATGTTACACCATCTCCCGACACACCCTGATTAATATTTAGTCTGTGCGGTTTATACAGACACCTTCCAGGCCAGTCTTGGAATTTTGCAAAAAAAAATATTCCATACTAAATATCAAGTCTGTATATACAAAAGGTCTAGTACCAGAAAGGCTAATTACCACGTCTAATAATCATATAGTCTATAATCATTTAGTTAATATTGTTTGGTCCAATAACCAATATGTCTACTGACCATATAGACTAATAACCATTTGGTCTAATATTTTATTATGAACAATTTGGCCTAATTACCTTCTGACCTAATAACCGTTAGGTCTATTAACCGTATGGTCTAATAACCAGTTTAGTCTAATACTATGTCGTGTATTTGCCAAAAATTCGTCTACAACTGGTTACGGGCTGTAAATATATGTAAATGAGACGAGCATGTGTATAAACATACTACATTCATCAAAACTTATGCATTATTCCTCGGAATTCTCAGAATTAATATTGTTTATTATTGTTTATAATGTACCAAAAAATATTAAGAAGAAGACATGTGGCCTGCATGTATTGAAAGTTACATTTTGCCGGGCTATTTGTGCTTCTTTTCTGGTCTTTACAAGGTATATAAATAATATAACCGACACTGGACTCATCATGCATCACCGGGGTGCCACAGGCATGGGACATGGGCAAGTATGAGTTACCTGCAACTCCAAACATTAAAACGAAATAGGTTTGCCTGTTTACGTCATTTGCATAGAGTTGGAATACTACATGTATTATAGGCCTGTTTATATAATCCCGGTTTATGAAACAAGCAAAGGCATCCTGCCACGGTAACCCCGGCCTATGACCTCATCATGTGTAGTAGCATCATTGCGCCTACATAGCCTCACACGTGCTATTAGACCAATCGGTTAGTAGACCAATTAATTAGTAGACTAAATGCTTGTTAGACCAAATGGTTTGTATACCAAAAGGGTAATATTAGACCAAATGGCTATTAGACTTAATTGTTATAGATCAGATGGGTATTAGACCAAATGGTTCATTGGAATAAATGGTTTTAGACTTTTTGGTTATTAGGGACCGTTCACAAACACTGTTGGGAGGGTGGGCTGATGCAAAAAGGTGGGGGCCTGAAAATTTTTGATCCTCCTGGAGGGGAGAGGGGACCTTGAAAATAATGACCAAAAATTTTCCCGGGAAAATTGAATTTATATGCTTTTCTTTGGGGTTGACCCATAATTTTCATGTCAAAGCGGGGGGGCCTGAAATTTTGAGGTCTGTAAAGGCGGGGTCCGAAAAATTTCCCTGCACAGTTGTCCCTTAGACTATTGGGTTTTGGTCGAAATGGTAAATAGAAGCAAATGGTTATTGTACCAAATGATAATGGGACCAAGTGGATGTAGTAAAATCTAACAAATTCTCACACATCAAATTTAATTTATTAGGGATTCATTCATGAAAACCACGCTTATACCACAGAACATTTTGTGATATTATACTATTTCTTCATCATATTGGCCCCCTACCATTATTTCTCCAACTGAAATCCTCACGTAAATCAGCCGGTCCTAAATGCTGGTCCATATCGCTGTTGTTTAGTCTCAAACAATCAAGCGCGCCGTAAGGTGGCGCGTATGTATATAGGCATATATGAATGTAAATTATTGACCAAATACAGCCTAAAATGGGATATTTGGACATTAAAAAGTCACTTCTAGGTAAAAACTTGTACTCAGTTGTTATTAATAATCTACATACTGATGTTATATAATATTTTCTTTCTTAATAATACACATTGTAAATAGTATTAGACAATATTAACATGCT
The DNA here is from genome assembly GCF_039555335.1 of Amphiura filiformis. Classification (NCBI taxonomy): domain Eukaryota; kingdom Metazoa; phylum Echinodermata; class Ophiuroidea; order Amphilepidida; family Amphiuridae; genus Amphiura; species Amphiura filiformis. The sequence continues at coordinate 53,622,960 of NC_092636.1, forward strand.
CATTTTGATTTTGTTGATTGACGAACTAATGCAAAATGCAATATTTTAAAAAAAAAAAAAAAAAAATTGGAAAAAGATACCACAATAGAGAAAGAATTTTTCTATAGGTAAAGGATGGGAAATGTTTATCTAAAAAGGTTATATCAAACTCAGCCTGAATAAAGGCAATAATTAAGTTAGAAATTAGGTAAAATTTGCATTTTTTCTCATTTTCGACATTTTGAAAATATGGCTATATTGAGTTTATGAAAAATCCACCTTAATGAAATTGCTGGCTTCTGCAAATTTGTGAGGAGATTCACCAATATATGTATTTTCAATACCAATTTGTTTGGGACCTGTTGAATTATGGAATTTCCTACAATATTTCCTGGAAATGTGATGAAAAACTGCTTTTTAAAACATATTTTAGGTGATTTTGGAGCGATTTTTAGGGGGTGGTCATATTTTTTAACGTGGGGCTCCAGATAATTTTTTAGTGTCGTGATTGAAAAGTGTTATCAAAACCTATCAATGTCCCAAAATATTATTGATGGCGGCCGACCTTCATCTTTCACGTCTGCAGGAAATTAGAAAATATGCCACTTAAATTAACTTGTTAAAATTGTGAATGGTATCAACTTGAACTACATTTGACTCAGTTAAATAAAAGAAGAAAATTGAAAGAGAGAGAGACTCACATTCTACAGTGGTTATATTAAACCCTTCACAACCTCTTGAAAAATGTATTTTTAACCTACAAGTTCAAAAAAATGCCATTCTCAACCAATTCTATTTTTTACAACAAGCAAGTTTCACATAATAGAATTGATGTTAAATGTCAAGATCTTCAAAAGCTCTTGAGAAATGTATTCTTTAACCTATTAAAATGTTGATGTTAAATGCCAAGATCTTTAGAAATGTATTTTTAACCTATTAAAAATGTATTTTAACCTATTAAGCTCTTGAGAAATGTATTTTTACCTATTAAAATATATTTTTAACCTAAAAGCTCTTGAGAAATGTATTTTTAACCTATTAACTTCAAAGAAATGTTGTTCTCTACCAATTCTAATTTTATTTCCAACATGCAAATTTCAAACAATAGTAAAAATTTTAAATGTCAAGATGAAAACATGCAGGTTGTTGTGATAAAATGGGTGGCATGGGAGCGGGCAATTATCATGCAGATTATCCATAACAGAAACATTCAAATTGAAAGTGACATTATGACCTACATTATTATCCCCAATGATTAAAACTGAAGATGTATGCAATTCAGCATCAAAGTGGTTATGCAATTCTCTTGGTTACCAGATCACGATATTTTGGTATGTCTTCGAGTGCCATTATACTTTGTGTGATGATTGTTTTGATCGTGGTTCATTACTCAAGCGCCTAATCCCGTTGACATAGTAACACCATGTAACTTCGATACTGAATTGCCCCAGAATGTTTGTATATTAGGCTATTCCAGCTGAAATCCAATACCCCCTGTGGAAAACATGACCTTAATCTCCCATACAAGGAGCGTAGATTTCAAATGGGGCCAGCCATTCACGTAACCCCATTTGAAATTCACACTCCCTGGGTGGAAGATTAAGGCCATGTCTTCCACAGGGCTGTGATTTTAAACTGGAATAACCCATTGTTATCTATGGATGAGAAACTAGTGTATCTCATTGTTCCACTGTGTACCACATAAACTTTGCTTTTCTAATATTTAATCTCTTGACATAATATTTCATTCAGCATGCAATTGTTGTACTTGTAAAAGGTATACTTGCGCATGCAAAGTTGCAGTGAAGATGCTTTCTAAAATATCAAATATTGTTTTGAAAAATATGCTGCATGCACACTATTTTGTCACCAGAAGTGACATTCCAATATAGCCATTGCCTATAACCTTATGCATCTGGCTTTTTATGTCCCCATTTTCCTTTTTTGATAAAAAGTCTCCACTTCAGCTTTTATCCTCACATTGATGTTTTGTTTTCTCTTCTCTCTCCTTCCTTCCTCTTCTTTTCTTCCTTTCATTTCTTCCTTCCTCCCCTCCTTCTTTCTTTCTCTCTGTCACTACTTTCTTTCTGTCCTTCTTTTGCTCTCTTTCTTACCAGTGCTAGTTCTCAATAATGGGGGTTACCTAATTCAATCGGTTATGCCCTCGAATTTGCCCTTTTCACCACCCATTGTGACCAAGCTAGCTGCAACCGGTTTATTGAAGTCAACAGCATCAACTATCATTACCATACCATGGCCAACAATCCCCGTCACATGAACTCTACAGTACCATGACCTTTTTAAACAAACTAATGCTGTTTTAAATGATCCATGCAAATTACAGATCTTTTTTTTTTTTCATAAACAAATTTCAGAGTCCTTTTATATATCAGATGCTTTTTCAAGAATTGTTGGACCAATTGTAGTCATGTTTGTAATCAGTCATGTACATGAGATGTCACTAGAAAGTTGATATGAGAGTTATTTCTCAATTTTACAGCAATTTTAAGAGCTAGCTAATAATCCACGTTTGACCTCCCTCTTGAGAGAGTTAGGTAAACCTTTCAGGAATAATGAAGCAATGCACATGCTTAATTGGTAGGAAGTGACTTGAGGGAAGCTTTGTATATCCGACTGTCACAATTGTTTTCATCACTGGCGTAGCCTCTGCACACAAGTATACAAGTATTTAAGTGTTCCACAAAAAATCTTGTAAAAATGTAATACTACAACCATACAGTGGCGTAGCCAGGATTTTAGAACTGAGGGGGCACAACTTGTAAATGTACCGACGGAAATATTTTTTGCCGACGGAAGTTGTGAATGGTTGCCCCAAATTTATTTTCAATGGTTTGAAATTCACCAACACCTTCCGTCTACCGATGGCCTCTCGTGAACCGACGGCCATCATGAGCGGGGGGCACCGGCCCCCCTGCCCCCCCCCCACTGGCTACGCCACTGCAACCATAGAATTACCTTTCAATTTAAATTTGAATATTTGATACTATCATTCTGTTTTTGTTTTTTTTTTTTTTTTCAAAATCCATGAAAATTTTCAGATTGCTGGGTGTAAGTTATTTTTACCCCTAAAAATGGCAAATTTCAGACTATTGTTCAGTAGTGAGTGAATGTTCTTAGTCATCCAGTAGTTTCAAAGAGATGAAGTCTGGTGGTTCCAGATGCAATGTCACAATAGTTGCAAAAAGGTAAGTTCCCGTATTAGATTTAATTCCACAACTCTGATTGTTCAGTAGTATTTGTACACTCTTAAAACGATCTAATTGATTTGACTAGATTTCTAGATTTCTTACTAGAATTTCAGAGTTAAATGTGGAATTGACCTAAAATCCGGTCTACAATCTGGTCATATTTGTCCTAGAAAATCTAGTTAGTTCTAATTTCACAAGAAATCTAGTCAAATTGACTAGGAGTTTTAAGGGTGTGTGTGCATGGGGTGGATTTCTATCTATAGAGGGTACAATGGGTCTTTTCAAGTTCTCAGTTTTGGTTTCTCAACTGTTCAGAACTAAAAATTAAGAGATTGAGAGTTAATAATGCTAGAAAACTGGAGAACCTACCATAGTTAAAATATTCTGATATAATATTGGATGGCTGAGCATGATACCATAACATATCGGATGAGTCATAAAAATATCGGACGAGCCAGCGGCGAGTTCGATATTTGTATGACTTAATCCGATATGTTATGGTATCATGCAAATAAGCCATCCAATATTATCATTATTAGGTTTTCTTAACTCCTAATAACCCTGAAAACATAATAATGAATAAAATTGGCCTATCCATTACATGTTCAATAGTTTAACATAAAAAGTTTGATCTAGGTTTTTTACAGACATGCTCTCATTTAAATGGTAAAAGTTTATGTGCGGCAATTCAGCATGCCATGATAAACATATTTATCGCCACAAACCAATGCACCGGAATCTAACGCTTTACCAAGAGCTATCTCAATTGCTTACATAACTCTCATATAGTTAATTTTACTCTGCTTGTTCATTCTATTTCTAAAGAAATGAAGTAAACATGCTCCTGGAAAACCTTGGTCTAAAAATAGCAATGCTGCCCTTGATTATCTGAGTCGTTCTTCTTCTTTTTTCAAAGAAAACAAAATAGCACATTTTGATTGTGTATGAAAAGGCAGAAATGTTCACAGACAGGAACTCCCTATCAATGATTGAGTAAGTGCATCAAGCTTTCATTTCTTCATGGCACAAAATTGTCACATAACATCACATTATTGTATCACTTATAATCAATTATGTATCCAAGGTCACAGGAATCAAATCTGTTATCATTTTTTTTTTTTTTATTAACTACAATACAGCACCGCACTCTTCCCTGCAACTTTAATTGCAATATTGAATTATTTTTGCACGAATGCAATTATTATTGGAAGAGACAAGACAACAAAGTGAAATAAATAAAATCATTTATAGATAGAAAGTGTGGGGACATCTGCAGGATTTTCACTTACAAAGTGGGGACATCGAGTGTCCCCACAATTACGGTAGGCAGAAAAGTGAGGAGACGCCGTTTTACAGAGTGGGTACTATAGGTAGGGGGTCCCCACATCTCGTCGTTTTGGTGCAGGGTATGGTGGTAGGAGAGTTGTTAAAAAGTGGGGACCCCCAAAAAGTCCTTGCAAATCCTACTTGTGGAATTCAAAATAATTTCCAAAATGGCTGCCATTACGTAGTCTATTAATAGCTTAACTAGTCCCAACCTGGTATAATGTGATATCAAGCTGATATTTTCAGGAAAGATGCACAAGGATGCGAAAAACAATCATTGTGAGTGCCAGAAAATCCTCTTGTAGAATTCACGATGGCGTCCAAAACGACCAAAGTATTCTACTTTATCATTACTAGCTGATTTAAAGGATTCATTCCATCAAAGAAATATTATTGTATAAATAGAGATAATATCATAAACATAAACACTCCCCAAAATATTAATATCATAAAAGCAAGCACCAACCAATACATTCCTAGGCATCAACAAAATAGAGATTTTTAAAATCCAAACCAAAAGGAAACCATCACCAAAAATAAAAATTTAAACAAACCAACAAAATGGGCTATTCCAGTTAAAATCCACACACTTCCTATGGAAGACATTAATCTCTCACACAGGGGGTGTGGATTTCAAATGGAGTCACCCATTCAGGCAACCCCATTTAAAATTCACACTCCTTGTGTGGATGATTGAGGTTTTGTCTTCCATAGGGGGTGTATAATGGATTTCATCTAGAAAAGCCCATTATGTATTAGAGGTATAATCACAATTCTGAATTGCTTGGTAGAAGCTGAATTAAAAAATATTCATTGAAATGAATTTTCAATCAAAAGAACTAAGTACCTAGTGGGCTATTTCAGTTGAAATCCATGATACATCCCCTATCGAAGACAAACGAAAACACCATTTGAAATTCACTTTCCCTGTGTGGAAGATTAAGGTCATGTCTTACATACAGTAAAGTATTCTTTGCATACTGGGTGTAGGGATTTCAACTGTAATAACCTAATACTAGTAACAGACAGTATAAAAATATCAAACTTCAAACTGCAAATCGAGACACTGCAAAATTGTTATGTTGAGCTAAAGACATTTAAATATTGAACTAAAATGTTTAATTTCATATAAAACAGCATAAATTGTTAAGTTGTTAAAGAGATCTATAAAATGTAGTAAGAAACCCAACACCGCAATCATAAAAATGGTTAAGAAGGAAAAAAAACACCTTAAAATTCAACCAACTTACACGCACTGTATAATCGTCCTGGATGAATGAAAATATACAAAGTGAACAAGATGTGAGGGACATGTGAGGGACATGTGTCAGTGAGTGTGTTGTAAATGATATTCATGGTATGCATGCATTGCATGATAATACGGATGGGTAAATCAATCACCATTTTAATTTGGTATCGCTTTTGTTGTAAATGTGGTACACATTTTACTTTAGTCTCAAAATAATGAAAGCTAAAGCTTGTGAGACTATTTATATGAAATAAAACACCAAAGCTTAAGCTTTCAATTTTGCCAAAATAAATATGTACCACAGTAACAGCAATAGTATACACTAAATGAAATACGGGGAATGTTTGGCCCACCCTGTATGTTTGAACAAATTATTCTGCCAATTGTATCAAATAAGAACTTTTCTTGTAACAAGTTGACAAATTAAATTGCCCTCATATTTACAAGTAGGCTATACAATATTCCACACATAAAAATGATTATGTGTACAATATTTGCTTTGCTTTGGGCTATTCCAGCTGAATTCCAAACACCCCCTATGGAAGACATGATCTTATTCTCCCACACAGGGGGTGTACATTTCAAATGGAGTTACTTATTCAGGTAACCCCATTCGAAATTCACACTCCTAAATGTGGAAGATTAAGGTAATATCTTCAAGTCTTCCTAGGGGGTGTGATGTATGGATTTCACCTGGACTAGCCCATTAGTTGACAATGTGATTAGGACTTCATGGATTTTTGTTACAGTGATTTCATGTGTGTAAAATGGTAATAATCAGTAAGGCCCCCCCAAAAAAAAAAGATTGTTTGCTTGTCCTCCACCGACCGACCCTAATCTGGAAAATCTTGAAAATAGGTGTTTTTTTGTTTGTTTTACTGTACAAATGAATACCGACCCTAATTTTGGAAATTCCAGAATTTTTTTTTCCTTTCAACATTTTTGACATCCTGAAAAGTTTTTTTACAGTTTCTACACACATCTAAACTGTTTTAAAAACATGAATGAAGTGATATACAGTAGAGAAATATCCCAATTCACAACTATTTGGGCTATTTATTAAGCTAATTAAAAGCATACTATCATGTTTTGGTTATAACCTTTAAAAAAAAATATCCCGACCGACCAACCCAATTCTGAAAAAGTTGTGGAGGACAAGCAAACAATCATTTTTTTGGCATAACTAAAGTATATGAGTGATTTTTGCCCAAACACCTTGTGGCGATTATAAATATACACCTTTGTTTCAAGCAGTCACTTTATAAATAAAATTATAACTTTTATAATTTAATGGACAAGGTGGTGAACTATTGGATGACATACCTCTGTGTTAGAAAAACATGATGAGCAATTTTTATGAAAAGCAAAATGCTCATTTTTAATTTGTAGGCATTTTTGTAAAAAGGTTGTTTATGAAGAGAGTGGTCATTTGAGGGCGCTATCACCTCAGCTGTCATTCAATTTACGCTTGTAGTAACAAACAAGCATTTTTTGCATAAAATTTGCACAATATGTGCTTCCAACATAGGATCATGTCATGATGTCATGCAATAGTTCACTAATCATTATCCTCAAAAATTATCCTTATAGCCTATATACCTCAATGTTTAAGAAACATAGGTGTTAAATAAAAATGACATCACATGCAGTAACACCTTTTGAGTGCATGTGTGTTCGTGTATATGGTAACCATGGAAACTGTGACAATAATGTGCTGAATTGATAAAAAATATGTCACAAAATGCAATTGTTGTAGAACCATGCATGTTTATACATACTCTCTGATTGGGGTCTGTTCTGGACATCTGGAAGGAAATTTCACAAAAGAATTTTATTCCCACATTTTTTCTTCTTCAACTTTCACAATACCAAGATGCACACATATTGTTAAGCTTAAAATTATATGATTTGAATTGTTTTGCTTTGATGTAAATGCACCACTTTGTACAAGATTCACAACCACACAATGAATAACTGGGACGAAAGTCAAAATGGGTCATATTCTGAAAGCAGCAAGCATACTCAAATATGGCAATACATTAAATGCAATCATCCATAAGCATGCTTGTCGAAACCAAAAATATGAACAAAATAATGTCTTTTACAGAAAATGCCTGTATGTAACAAATTTAAAAGTATACTTGAATGTAAAATAGGGAATGCTGGGATGGATTTTATGGCTGGCAAGGTAATGTCAAATAATACAGAACTTTTAAAAGAAAATGAAAACTTGATAAACTTCTGATATTGCATGAAAATGGATAATTCCAGTTGAAATCCATACACCCCAATATGGGAGACAAAAACCTTAATCTCCCACACAGGGAGTGTGAATTTCAAATGGGGATACCTGAATGGATAACCACTCAGAATTTGAAATCTACACCCCCTATGTGGGAGATTAAGGTCATATCTTCCATAGGGGGTTATGTATTTCAACTGGAATAGCCCATTGCAGCACCCTTCCTAATGATGGTTGAGTGTGCATCTTCTAAGTGGAATCTGCCATTGGTGATGTACGTCTGTCTTTTACCTAGGTTGTGTGGTGCGCATACAACTTCAGCAAAGAGTTGCTTGAATGGACAACTCCTTTTTAATTCTACACCCCCTGTGTGGGAGATTAAGGTAATGTCTTCCATAGGGGTGTATGAATTTCAAATGGAATAGCCAATCCCAATCCTTCTACCAAATACTTCCATAGGTAGAGTATAGGTTTCAACTGGAATAGCCCCAGAGAGTTGTCAAATTGAGAAAGGCTCATAGCATGATGAACCTATAGCATTTCCTTATTGAAGGTTTATGCACACCAAACAACCTAGGTAAATGACAGACGTACATCACCAATGGCAGATTCCAGAAGGAAGATGCCGACTCATTCATCATTAGGAAGGGTGCTGCAAGGGGCTATTCCAGTTGAAATCCATAACCCCTATGGAAGACATGACCTTAATCTCCCACAAAGGGGGTGTAGATTTCAAATTCTGAGGGGTTATCCATTCACATAATCCTGTTTGAAATTAAGTTTCCCTGTGTGGAAGATTAAGGTCATGTCTTCCATAGGGGGTATATGGATATTAACTGAAATAGCCCATGATGCCTAATGCTTGAATAATGTATTCATGTAGGCATGGATTTCCTTAAACCGGCTATGCTTGTGAAATACCCCCCATTGCATTTAGTACACTTTTAAATCTGGGTTATCTCACAATTCCTTTTTTTATATATGGGGCATGCGCAAATTAAAACAACTTATAGACCTCTCTACAAAGGATTTCAAAGTCTGATTTTAACTTATCAGCAACATGTGCTTTTAAAATATTACATACTTGAAAGTTAAGACAGCTTTGACAAGATTATATTATGAAATGAAATTCCCCTCTTTTCCCTAAATTAACCATATGACAAATATTACATCTGAAAGAACACCATTAACCAGCACACCAATGTGTATGTTTAAATTTAAAACATACCAATACCAGGGTTTACAAGCAGGTTTACATAAACATATATTACTCATAAATACTAGCAAGATTTTGAGGCTGTACCATAGGGAAAATTGTTCCTGATCCAAAAGGAACAGTACAGCCCGGTACAGTTCCAAAATAATGCAAATTAGTCTGGAACCTAACATGAAATGTGAATACCCCCAACTAGAAGCAGCACAATAAAGAATGACTACATAAAGTTGATGGGGAATTATATTATGTGTAACAAGATCCACCCTTGTTTTATAGTATTCACTCTTAATTCCAAAGACAAACACAGATATTTGATACGACAAGATTCGTAGCGTGGGAGGGGAAGCTCATAATTTCATGCACACGTCTTGCGAATAAAGGGCACTTTGCAGAAGTTGTCAAATATTCATGGGTTTAGCTAGGAAAAGTCACCGGCAAGTCACTGACTTACAGAGCTGCACAAATTAATAGCATTGTATATCTTAGGATTATATTAACTTAAGAACATCATAGAGGAAATTCTGTTAAAGAAAATCCACAAAAATCAAACCATAAAAAATTTGAACTGTTATGTAGATTTTGGAGTATCCTTCATACCTTTGGTGTAAGCTTTAAGGTTTACATGTAGGTACAACATATGACCATGCATATAGGCATAAACAAAGTATTATTATTTTGTTTGCTGTAACAGACAAATATGAAGGTTGATCGATCAGCTTTTAACTTGAAAACTTTTTTACTGTTTTGTTCTCAAATGAAAACTTAGCAGCAAAGGTTGTGCTAAGAAGTTAATAGCCAAAATTACACAAAATATGAACATTTTAATATTTCAAATTAAAGTAATTTTGTTAAAGGCATTACAGCCATCATCAACACTTGTTGAAGATTTAGCCGTGTAACATGAATATTTGTGCAGCACTGTAACAGAAAACGTCCAAGACCACAGAACGATATAATGGATCTATTTTTACCTTCTTTCGTTTCTTCTATAAAATAATTATGATGGGCCAAGATGAGACAGAATACCATGATGGTGAATGTTAGTACTTATATCAACAAATGATTATGCATGTATTTATGAAAGTAAACTTAGATTATAGACATTATCCTGACACAATCAGTGCATATGAGGTCTTTTGGATGCATCGTGTGCTAATTATGTGGCTTCTGACAAGCTATCAATACAATATTAAGTCGCATATTTCCCCAAATCAAATTGATAAACAAGTTTTTCTGGGTTCACAGCACTGATCAGCAAATACACAACAGCACCATCTCAAGCTAAAAAAAGTTTGTTTCTTGTAAAAAATTAAAGTTTTCAAGCAAAAAATGAAGACACATATTGGTTAAAGATTTTTCCTCATACATTTTGTTTAGAAGCAATATGAAATCACTTCATATCCTATAAAAATTATCATACTTTTCCTAAACTTATGAATTTTCACATCTAACATACTCTCCACTGTTTTGACAATAAATATATGTGATTTGAGGTATGTTAGTGATACATGTACCATATACCTGTGCCATATACATGTACCATATACCATGTAAGTGTTACATGTACCATACCCTTTTTTTTTTTTTTTAACACGTTTTGCATTTAGGTTTTCAGGTCACCTGCAGGAAACAAACTTTTTAGCATAATGTAGTGGTGTGCTGCGTAGTGTTATTTACAGCTTGCTACCATTTTGCTTTAAAACACATCTTCCAAAACGCCTCCATATAACCTGATTGTGTCGTAGGTAAGTGAAATATTTACATACATTGTTACAAAAGTAATCAATTTCTGAAAACATAATTCAAACTGGAAATATATGAAACAGATTTTGAAATATATTTAAGAAATAAAAATGCAAAATGTGATAATGAATAAAATATCTTAAATTTGACAAATCTGTGTCCAAATCCTATGGTAGAGAGAATAATAAATATGTGCTGATGTAGAAAGAAAGATGGCGGTATTTCACAACCCAATTCAATCAGGCAAATAGAACCCCATTTCCACATTTTTCACAGGCTACATCAACATGAAGGCTACATCAACATGAAGTTTTGTGAAGGCTCTTTTAGGAACCAGAAATTAGTATGTTTGTTCTAGAACAAAATTCTGATGCAATGAGGAGTGGCCACTCAGCAACCATTAAGTACCTAATGAGAAAGCCAGAAAGTTTAACGACCCTCTGAACTTTGACATATCAATGACCAATACATAGCTTTTTTTTCAATTGGGCTATTCTAGATGTAATCCATGGAAGACATGACCTTAATCTTCCACACAGGGAGTGTGAATTTCAAATGGGGTTACCTGAATGAGTGATTCCCTTTGAAATCTACACTCCCTGTGTGAGAGACTAAGGTCATGCCTTCCAAAGGAGGGTGTATGGATTTCATCTGGAATAGCCATGCAATCTCTGTACCTCTACCAATGCACATTTTGTGCATTTTGTACAAATCAGAGTGCTGGAAATAAGTGATTAAAAGCACCCAGTATAAACACTACACTGATTGAAATGAAAGTGACTTCCCTACCATTTGCTGATTGAATTGAATCATGAGATATCACAGTCAACACCTCGTTGCTTCATCAACCTAGAAAGAGGGCATAACATGTAGCACCTTCAAGTATCTGCTCCGAACTGCCAAAGGATTTTGACACAGACTTTGATCAAGGATTTTGACACAGACTTTTGATCAAGTGAGCATATTATATATCATGAATAGAAACATGCTTATGTAATTGATTTAATTAGTTGATATATAAAACCAAACATTGTTATCCATTCTTACCTTGTATTTTGATTGCACCTCCTTTATAAACCCATATCTGAGGAAAAGAGAGAAAGAGAAAGAGGGGGATAAAGAAAAGAGGCAAATTCAATATGAGTTCACACCTGATGAAGTCAGACACACATCTGACGAAAGCTTGACCACTCACATAGGGACAGGCTGCACCCATACTGTGATAACTGACGACGTACTCATAGTACTTATTATGAATTCCAGTCAAGAAATCTTTTTAATGATTTCACAAGCCATAATACTCATTTGTACATTATTATCACATCAATATATCTGCTGATGTAAATATGTTAATATGTAAACTGGCCTCAAAAAGAAACTTATAATTTTTCACAAGGTCATATCTTAAAATCCTCTCCATAAAAATGAACAAAAATTGCACACAGGATTACTTCAATAATCTACTCTAAATACATGTCAGTAACCAAGCAGTTATCCAACTGACACAACAGCAAAATGCACTGACATGGGACAGCTTCCTGGACCACATTCACAGCCCAGCCCTGTTTCATGAAAAAAGTGTATGAAAAGCAGAAAGCAGCACCGTTTTATCATCTGTGCAAGGATCTTGTGTACATTCTCACAGATTTATTATTCTGGGTGCCAAATGTTGGGCTGTGAAAGTGAAGGAAGTCCAGGAAGCTGTCCCATGACAGTGCATTTTGCTGCTGTGTCAGTTGGACAACTGCTTGTTACTGACATGTGTTTTGAGTAAGTATTAAGGTAATCCTGTGTGTAATTTTGGTTAATTTTGATTGTCAGTATTTTAAGATATGGGTTTGTGATTCACAAAGTTGTAAAAAATTATAAGTTTCTTTTTTGAGCTCAGTTATATATGTAAATATATTTTTCCTGCTTTTGTTTCTGAAATTTGGGATTATTCTTCATTAACAAGTGCACTCTTTCTGAGAATTATTTTTGACTAGATTGTAAAATCCGGTATGTCACCCACATGCTGTGCTTTTTTCTGTATATGATGCACAGTTTAAAAAGTATCAAAGGGTGTCAGTCTGTCAGATGGGAATGGCATACAATATTGTACAAAACAAAAACAATTGGGGAAAAGTAATAACTAGAATTACTTGGTTTGTAATTAAGCTTTGTAACTAAAAAGGATTCACTTTGCCTTTGATAAAGATCTTGCTAGGATAAAAGCTCAGGCCCTAAAAACTTTTAAAACTGAAATTTTACATAACAGGCTATTTTTGTGGATAATCAGTTTACAACAGCTCACTTTTCAACTTTAAAAAGGATTTGTAAATACAAAAAATATGCAAATAAGGTCAGTAATATTAATAAATGTGCTAATACATGATACAAACTATACAGCCCAAGAGGTGATCATACTCTATCACCCTGCGAAGTTAGAAATTCATCGGTTATTGCATGTAGGCTGCAGAGTGGACTAATGGAATTTCAGGCAAAATATGCATATAATTATAAGCTCATTAAGATTCACAAATATGCACATAACCTGATACAAAACTATGCAGCACAATAGGTGATCATATCAGCCTAGCAAGTTAGAAGTTAATCAGTAATTGCATGCAGATCACAGTGGATAAATGTAATTTCAGACAAATATGCAAAAAAAAGCATTCATAAATATGCAAATAACTTGACAAATCTATACAGAAATATGTGATAATGCTCTATCATTCTACAAAGTTGAGTTCATTGGTCATTACATGTAGACTGCAGAGTGAATAATGGAGCAAAATATGCAATTAAGCTCAAAAGCCAAGCCATTAGAGAAAATATAATTCCATGATGTTATAAAACACATGACAATAACATTTACATTTAATTGACATGAAGTGTTGCCGTTTTGTTCCTACTCACAAGTTATGAGTACAATAAGCATTTTGATATTAGGCACTCAGAATGGTACCTTCAGATATATTATTTGATAAAAATGAACAAACAAACTACAAATTAAGTGGGAAAAAAGAGAGAGAAAATGCCAACAATATTGAATGTTGTGAAAAATTAACGGCTCAGTTGATTTGTTTTCATCTCCCAGCTAACAAGGGGACTTTCCCTTCTGTGCATATTGAAGTGGCTGTATATTGCTTGGCTAACAAGAATTTGAATTTTACATAAATGAGTTAAATTTTACACTTGATTTAAAAGTCAAGGACGGGAAACATGGAGAAACAGTGGAAAGATGGAGAAATAGTGGAAACATGCTCAAATTAGAATGCACAAGCATGAGTTTCTACCTCTTTGAGTTTATCAAGTATAACATCTCGTATCCAGGATGGGAAAGAAAAAACTAACTTTAAAGCCTAGTTACCATGGTGATAAGCAAATAATTGATTGATTTGGTAGACACTTCTGGATTGTAATTTCTAGTGCAATGAGCAACCAATAAATTACATTGCAAGTCTTGATTGGTATAGATCATGAATTTGGTTCCAGTTGCATCCTAATTGAAAATTAATTTTTAATTTACTGCAATTCCTAGTCGCCACTATACTTTGATCAGTTCGTAATCAGTGGGAAATGTTAGGCTTTTACTACAATGCCAACAAATAGACCCATGTTAAGAATGATCTAGTTGACCTGTCTGGTCTATATTTTTGGGGTTAAAGAAAGTAGACAACATATAGGATTTGAATTAATAATTTGTGATGCTTCTTCATACATATCAGTATGGAGCAGAGGTTCTTAACCTTTTATTTTTTTCAATTCAACATTTTATGGAGCCTCCAAATGTCAAATTGTGTCACATGAGCTATGTTATTCCTAGCAACCCAAATTTGCAAATCCTGGTTGGAATCTGTGGTACAAATTTCTAAATCAAAACACCTTAAAATGTTGGGAAGTCTGCAACATGCCAGCATACTATAGCAGGTTCATTATAGCACCAAAACAAATGGACATTCCATAAATGCATTGGCTCAAACATGATGATGAACTCATTACATTTTCACCCACCTCAGGTTCAAGACATGGTCTTCATGATTCCCTCTGTTCCGGGCCTCTGTTCAGATACACTTAACTAGAATACCCACCTGAGGTTCATGACATGGTCTTCATGATTCCCTCTGTTCAGATACACTAAACTAGAATACCCACCTGAGGTTCATGACATGGTCTTCCTGATTCCCTCTGTTCAGATACACTATACTAGAATACCCACCCGAGGTTCATGACATGGTCTTCTTGATTCCCTCTGTTCAGATACACTTAACTAGAATACCCACCTGAGGTTCATGACATGGTCTTCCTGATTCCCTCTTTTCAGATACACTATACTAGAATACCCACCTGAGGTTCATGACATGGTCTTCCTGATTCCCTCTTTTCAGATACACTATACTAAAATACCCAGCTACGGTTCATGACATGGTCTTCCTGATTCCCTCTGATCAGATACACTAAACTAGAATACCGCCTGAGATTCATGACATAGTCTTCCTGATTTGCTCTGTTCAGATACACTTAACTAGAATACCCACCTGAGGTTCATGACATGGTCTTCCTGATTCCCTCTGTTCAGATACACTATACTAGAATACCCACCTGAGATTCATGACAAGGTCTTCCTGATTCCCTCTGTTCAGATACACTTAACTAGGATACCCACCAGAGGTTCATGACATGGTCTTCATGATTCCCTCTGTTCAGATACACTTAACTAGAATACCCACCTGAGATTCATGACAGGGTCTTCCTGATTCCCTCTGTTCAGATACACTTAACTAGGATACCCACCAGAGGTTCATGACATGGTCTTCATGATTCCCTCTGTTCAGATACACTTAACTAGAATACCCACCTGAGGTTTATGACATGGTCTTCATGATTCCCTCTGTTCAGATACACTTAACTAGAATACCCACCTGAGGTTCATGACATGGTCTTCATGATTCCCTCTGTTCAGATACACTTAACTAGAATACCCACCTGAGATTCATGACATGGTCTTCCTGCTTCCCTCTGTTAAGATACACTTAACTAGAATACCCACCTGAGGTTCATGACATGGTCTTCCCGATTCCCTCTGTTCAGATACACTATACTAGAATACCCACCTGAGATTCATGACATGGTCTTCCTGATTCCCTCTGTTCAGATACACTTAACTAGGATACCCACCTGAGGTTCATAATTCCCTCTGTTCAGATACACTTAACTAGAATACCCACCTGAGGTTCATGACATGGTCTTCATGATTCCCTCTGTTCAGATACACTTAACTAGAATACCCACCTGAGGTTCATGACATGGTCTTCATGATTCCCTCTATTCAGATACACTTAACTAGAATACCCACCTGAGGTTCATGACATGGTCTTCATGATTCCCTCTGTTCAGATACACTTAACTAGAATACCCACCTGAGGTTCATGACATGGTCTTCATGATTCCCTCTGTTCAGATACACTTAACTAGAATACCCACCTGAGGTTCATGACATGGTCTTCATGATTCCCTCTATTCAGATACACTTAACTAGATTACCCACCTGAGGTTCATGACATGGTCTTCATGATTCCCTCTGTTCAGATACACTTAACTAGAATACCCACCTGAGGTTCATGACATGGTCTTCATGATTCCCTCTGTTCAGATACACTTCATTAGGATAGAGAAGGAAGCAACAGAACAACAAGATGGCTGTCTCTACTGAAAATGGTCCTCTATCTACAAAGTCACCATTGAAGACATAGGGATTTTCTGGTGATGGTAGCCCATTCTGTAAATATAACAGGAAAAAAGAAACAATGTATTAAAAGGATATTTCATAATCCACATCATCATCCTGGTACACCAGAATGAAATTACAACACACTGGTCTATGGAGCAGTGTAATACATATAATCATGCATAACTCGCAAACACAAAATCGGAATCAACTGATATTTTGGGAATAATCTTTTTCATTGATATAAATTGAAAAATATTATAAAAAGAGGATGCTAGGATCTTAAATACTCCTTTAAACAAGATATTACATGCCCTCAAAGACTACAAAGACTTTACAATAAAGGATGCCCCCAATATTTTAGGGGGAAAAAGGAGATCATAATATTTTTATTTTACCAAGCATGACAGGAAACACATTTTTTTTTCAAATGATAGATGGTTATGACATTGAAATCAATTAATATCACAAATTATATCACAATAGTAGAAATATTATCATAATTCAGACTTTACAAGACAAACCTTATAAAAGATTACTAGTAAATCATCAAGTTTCCCATGAAGATCACCTGGAAAGTAAGAAAATAATATCAGAAATTAGTTTATTACGATGCATGAAACATGAAAGCAATACAAATCTCAAGAGAGACAAAGTAATTTGGTAAGAGCAGTTTTTTTCCATGTTACGGAAGTAATCTCATTTGTAACAGCGGCGTGATCACAGAATTACATTTTCTCAAATTGCAGGAACCTTCATGAAACAAAGAGTGCCAAATAAGTGCTAAAATTGACAAAATTAGATTTGTCCATATTTTGACAGGTGTTACGAAAACCTGATGAGCTGAACAAGTATTGGACTGATGGTGCAATTCCAGTTAAAATCCTTACACCCCTGGAAAGCATGACCTTAATCACAAATGCAGGGGGTGTGGATTTCAAATGGAGTCACCCATTCATGTAACCCCATTTGAAATTCATATTCCATGTGTGGAAGATTAAAGTGATGCTTTCCATACAGGTGTATGGATTTTTCCTAAAAAATCCCAAACCATGTGCAATTTTTCTTATTGCTACCATAAATTTTGAAAATATATCTAAAACTTTTGAAAGTCACCAAAAAAGAGGCGTTTGTCCCATTTTTAACTATAAAAATGTACTTGTTCAAAATGTGGCCTTGGTGGGGTTTTTCCTCTTATTCTTGAGACTTCAATCTAAGGACTGCTTTTTGTTTTCCTTTGTTCATAATATCTGCCTATTTTGAATTTTTGACCAAATAAAGCCAATGTGTAACTAAAATACACTTTTTTAGTCCAAGTTATGAAGGATCGATCCAAAGTTACAGCACTTTTACTCAATGCATTTCCGAGACTTGACAGCTGGCTTAAAGGCTACACTGGGGATCATAGAGAATGCCTGCCTTATAAGATGTCAGTATCACCCCCAAAAGGGTCTGGCAAGATGCAGTAATGCCTAAGTAATATCACTTAATTATTTAAGGGTTATTTGTCACTGACTTGATCCATGCCTACAGGAATGAAAAGATGCTGTCAAACATCACTTTTGTGGTGAAATAAACTTTAACTTGAAGTAATATCCTTTTGATAATTTAAGGGGTATTTGGTATAACACTTGTTAACACACCCCTACGTGCACGGGCATTCAAAGCGAGGAATTGTGATACACACGTGTGTATTGTGTGTCTGTCCCAGCATTCAAAGTGAGGACATTTTTACGAAACAAACCATTCAAAGTGAGGCCACCTCACTTTGAGGCCACCTCACTTTGTATGTAAACGTGCA
The DNA here is from genome assembly GCF_039555335.1 of Amphiura filiformis. Taxonomy (NCBI): domain Eukaryota; kingdom Metazoa; phylum Echinodermata; class Ophiuroidea; order Amphilepidida; family Amphiuridae; genus Amphiura; species Amphiura filiformis. The sequence continues at coordinate 53,641,438 of NC_092636.1, forward strand.
CCTCATTTTGTCTGTAAACGTGCATACAAAGTGAGATAATAGCCTATACCCCCATAGGAAGAGAAATAGCCTATACCCCCTATAGGAAGAGTGTTATCCAATGCACATAGTCACAAAGTGAGGACTCGGATTTTGTCCTCACTTTGTCAAAATGTCCTCACTTTGAATGTGTGAAACTATCGCTTGTCCATCGCTTTGAATGGCTCGGCAAACACAATGAGCTCTCATACTCACCACACACAGTAATTTGCTTAGCAATGGCGGTAGTCGCCTGGTTAATATTTGGTTTCTCTCTAAGTATTTTTCTAGCTTCTGATAACACCTGTAGCACATATTTTGTGTGTAGTATTCTCCCATTCTTGAATGATTCTATAAGTTCTTGCACCATCTTGATGGTGAGTGGGAAGGTCAGGTGAGCGCCTTTATAATCTGCTTCTACTTCTATGTCACTGAAGTCTGTTGCTGGATTTTTGATTACAGTACCATCTTTGGACGGGGTTCCTTCTGTAAAATGAAAGAAAAGAAGAAAACAAACATGAGAGAAATGCTACTGTAAACAAGTGTTAGTATAAAGTGGCTTCTCCCGCTTAAAGCCAGTGAAAATTGATGAGGGCTCATAAATTGTTTGACATAATGGCCAGGGTCTTAGCTAGGATTTGAAAAGTTCCCTTCATTTTCACCAAAACTGCCTGTCCAAAATTTGACCCTGAAAACATAAACCAGTCCTCTGCCCCTTCTGGGTGCCGGGGTTCATTCCGTTCAAACAGCTGCTTGTTTTTTTTTAGTACATTGAACTTATTCAAGCATTCTTTTTACATTTAGCATATGTCATAGCCATTCATTTTGCCTGTCCAAGGAGCAAACTGCCTGTCCAAAATGACGGGTGGACGGGTGGTTAGTTAACACACTGGTAATGGCTCAAATAACGATACGATATGTTAAATTCTTTACTTGGTAAATATGTATTGTCTCAATTTTAAAGCTTCAGTTTGCCCTGTAAATATTGATGAGGCCTTTAGATTTTCAGATTTAAGGGCCCAAATAACCCTTGAAAATGTTGGATTATTTCTAACACTGGCTATCCCCATTCACAGATAAGTTTTAAGCCAACACACTTGGACTGGAAGATCCTCTTCCAGAAATGGGGAGGGAGGGAGAAGAATGATCTGGTTAAAAGCTGATAGGAAACTTGTGTGGAAACTGGAGAAGTATAATCTACTAATCATCTAATATGAACTTAGTTTTAAAAAAAGCACAGTGATTTATAGTGCGCTATGTAAAGGCACAATGCCTAGACGTTGATCCACAAGCCTCAGCACACTTTACAGGTTGTCACTGACCACTACAGCCCACATCATTCCATAAACTATTTAAAAACAATTCAGGGACTTGGCTGCTTCAAGCACGCACACCCTAAACATTCCACAGATGACCTTCGCAGCCAGGATCAGCTCCCTGAGTTTCGTACGGGTTACAATGAGACAAATTAGCAGTGAGTTTCTTGTTGAGGGGAATTTCAAGCTAACTCAATTTTCCATGAGAGCGTATAGGCACTACTAGGGTTCGAACCCGCAACCTCTCGCACCATAGTCGAACGCTTTATCAAATGAGCTAACTTGACTGCATGTTAGTAGTGGGTTGTCCTGTTAGTCCCAACAAGCATGCATTAGAAAAAAAATAGTTTTTTATAAGGCAGTTTATGTGATCCCCACGAAAGTGTACAACTATTCTAAATGTGTAGGAATAGCAAAAAAGTGAAGGATAGTCCATAAAAATGTCATCAAGTATTATTTTTGCATGAACAATTGACAAAAAGAGAAAAAAAAACCAGTGTTGGAAACATGTGAAGCAGGGTCCATCCAACAGTTATCTGTAAGTGTCTGTACACACAAACACCTCCGATATTGACTGGGGTGCAAATTTCAAATAGAATCATCCATTTATATAGGCCCATTATTATACTCCTGGTGTGCAAGATTAAGGTCATGTCTTGCATAAGGGTGTAAGGATTTCAACTGGAATAGCGCACTTAACTGCATATAGCTTATGAAGATGTTACAGCATGCACTTAAAGAATACACTTGACTTGTCATGGCAATTTGCAACTTGATTGTGCCGGTATGTACTAGGTAATGTAGATGTGGGCATGAAGAGCTACTTGTCGCTAGAACTGATCATGAGATACAGTCACATAAAGCATTCAATTCCTTTTGTTTTGTATCATTTTCAGAAACATGGCAGCTAGTGTTTCTCTTGAATTAAAGTTCTCATTTGAATTGGATATTTCAAGCAAATTGTACCTTACTTGATAATCTACAATATGGTATTTAGAAATGATCATTAATTTTGTCGGACTGATGACTTGTTTGACTGGATTATATCACGAATGCTCTTTTTTTTATAAATATACAGCTTCAAAGACACCCACACAGAAATTTCATTGCTCGCTCCTGAAGTCATCGCATGTCTTTGCATCTCTCTCTATTTATCTTTCAAACTTGTAAGATGTTCAACAAACACTTCAGAATATACTTGAGTTGAAATGTAAAGTATATTTGATATAAGTATTCCTTCTACAAACTTGTAAGGGTATGTATGAAAGTGTGTCATGCAATGGGTACTGTCTCTGGCTGTATCAAAATAATTGATGTCCATCAGTTTCCAGTGTTTATGGACAAGACTATGACATCAAAATGCAACATAGGATCTGCATAATGTTGATAAATGTCATAAACAGTATAACAATAAATTATGGTCATTTCAAAAGGATCCAATGTTGCATTTGGAAGAAGTAGGCTTTTCAATAAACATGAAAACTGATTGGTACTAATCATTTTGATACAGCCTGTAGTTCACAGGAGTACAATGCCACTAAAGTTCTTAGAAAGTTGGTATAAAAATATCTTGTCACACAGAAGCACTGGTTTGGTGCTGAAATGTGATAAACCATCCCTGGCAATAACCAATTGCAATCCAGTCACCCTCGTCCTGTCAGGCTCATCACTGGCTGCTTCGCAACCATACACATGGCTATTCAAGGAAAATCGCGATCAGAGGAACTTGGCCAGCTCTAGTCATACAGGACAAAATTGTAGAGATTCGTGAATTTTAATTCATTACATATAAGTAGCTGTTGACATCATTACAGGTATATGTATCAAGGACTTGGAATAATGATACGTAGATGATTCAAGAAATCATTGTTTCATTTTCATATGATTCAATGAAAATAAAAAAGGTCACGTCCTGATGATACAGGTCAGTCTCATTCTCGCAAATGAAAGATGGAGTATCATCTGAAAATTCTGAGGTTATGATCAAAAGTTTTAAACCGCAATCATTAATTTTTCCAACACAGATGAACTTTCATGAATGAAAATAAATCTATAGCTAATTTTTATTTAAAAAATTGCAATTATACCCATACAGCCTTTAGATCTTCGCATATCTCATGCACATCTCACAGAAGTACTTCCCAATTTCAGTCTTTATATTTCCCAAACGTACCCTTGGTCAATATCTTAGTACTATATATATTTTGAAAGCTTTTTACTAAATAAACACTTCAATGACCAAGTAGTTTAACAGCTAAATTTGTCCAGTGACATGAGAAACATTTATTTGAGAATCGTGCTCAGTTGAAACTCTACACAAGTCTTAATATAATGGGTAGAATTATTTTAAGATCATTTTGTAAACTAGATATGTTAATGATTGATAGAATCACAGATGTGATGATATAAGTAAAGCCACGATTTCTCCGTGTTACAAAATTCAAAATCTGTGTTACAAATTGTACGATTTCCGTGATTTTCCGTTTTCCACTATAAAGCACTGAAAAGTGAAAACAAACATGTTTTAAAAGGGTTTTTTGTCTGACATGTACCTTTTTACTGTAGTCTCTCCTCAACATTGCCATTAAAATTGAACATCATCAATGGTTGATTACTGCTAAATAATCACTTTTCTTTGTTTTATTTTGCAAATCAACACAAAATTTAGACATTTTACACAGTTTTTCACTATTTTGTGGCATTTTCAAATTTCCTTGAGCAAACCCCGAATTCCGTGAATTTTTCTGTTTTTCCGTATCACAGAGAAATCGTGGCTTTAGATATAAGGCTAAAAATAAAAACAAGTTTGTTTTCAGTAGTTGGCCTGAAGACCAAAATGCAAAATTCATTTTTTTATTAATTTTTATGGTAAAACATGCCTCGTATCACAAATATTTAATGTAAGATCAGTGCCGAGTATGTTAGATATGAAAATAATGAATTTTAGGAATATTATAGCTTCATTTTCATAGTATTGATTTTATAATGCTTATAAAAGAAAATGTTTGAGAAAAAAAATCTGTTAAAAAAGTTTGACATTCTTTTTTTGTACAAAAAATCTGGTAAAACTGCTATAACAAGAAGAGTCTTTCAAAAAGACACAGTTCACGGATCAGGTGTATAGTAATTTGTTCTAACTTTCCATTTTCATATCTAACCTACTCTGCACTGATCTTACAATAAATGAGTGATTTGAGGCATAATGATACCTACATCCTGACTTTGGCTTATATAACTCTCCATCCAGTAAGAGACTCATTGAAATACAAACTTTCAAATCAATATCATAGGTCTATTGAAATTCAATTAATTATATACCATGCAGATAATAACCTTGGCCCAATAATTATTAGGGATACAATTAAGATAAGCAAACATTACTGGGTAGATAACAGGAACTGAATTTTGTTAGTTGGAAGTACCGTAATTGAGTAAATCGCCTGTATTAAAATAGCAGTGTATTTTTCATATATGCAGTAATATGCTCAGCCTTATCACAAAATAAACAATAGCATTGACCTTACCCACCAATCAGTAAAGCCTATTATAACCATGCGATGGCTCAATCCAATAGTAAACATGCTTAGAAAAAAGGCAAAAAAATAGTCCTGGTTGCCATTGTCTCAATACAAGATAAGATGTTCTAAAAAGTCCTTGTCATGTGGGGCAGGATTAGATAAAGGGATACAAACCTGGGTATGAGACATTAGGAATTATTTCCTAGAGGCTCTTAACCACAGGGTTGATGGGCTACAATAGCTATTCAAGACACAGTCTATGTAAGGGATAAACTGTGCATATGAGATATGGATTCAAGTGGGGGAAATGTTCACTCCGTGAACAAAAAGAAATGCACACCGCCTACCGGAAACAGACTTTTTCAGCCTTACAACAAGATATGTATAATTGAGATGTGTAACAAGCCATGTATGGCTCTGTAGGCAGACAGGCAGGGTCGAATTAACCAATTTACATCAAAATGGTACAGAACAATATTTGTTGAAAACATTTTTCTAAAAAGCTTAGTGTGCGTCTGTTTAAATGTGGATGAAGACCTTGTGCAACCTCCTATGGGAAGTCTTATTGCACTGGACACTGTAAGGGAAGCTGTGGTGTACAACACCCTGTGGGGTATTTCCATTGAAGTATAAGTACAAGGCTATACTGCCCAAGTGAGTCTATTTTTCACAATAAATCGTACCTAAACATGGGGGTAGGCGTGAAGATCACAGGAAATCCTTAGACGTGGGTCCATGTGTTTTGAAAAATTATTCAGCAAAGATGAGGTAGTTTTTTTCGCAGAAAATCTTTTTGTTATGTTTTGAAAAAAAAATCATCCTAACAGCAATTAAAATATTACTGTTTGTTTTTAGTACTGAGTGGCTTTAAACTTAAGCAACACACCTCGTGTGGTGAATGCATAAAAGCAACACTCCGGCAGTGCAACTTCGAAGGCCTCCTCCTCCAATGCAAGGCTTTAATAGGCAATGAAAAAAAAACCATGTTTTAGGGAGCGAGACTTTTCAAGTTGCATCTGTCGGTCAAGTTTTGGGGTTTGGGATAAAATGACCCTAAAATATAACCAAAACCTTTGACAAAAAATTGATCTTTCAAAAATATTTTCAAATATATAGTTTGAAAATGTTTTGATTTGTTTTTTCAATATCGATACATTTTGGCCAAAAACTCCCTCATTTTACATGATTTTAATCAAATTAAAAGAATTCTTCAAAATTGAAGTTGGTTAGTTGGTCCGGTAAAACAGGATTTTTTTTGTCACCTTAAGTCCTACTTTTACTACACATTGCATGATGTACATTTACAAACTGAGGTAGAGGCATTTTCAAATGTTGCAACAGGGCCATGAAATTTGTGCCATGTAAAAACATTCTATATAATTTTGTGTCTTGCCAATTCAGTGACGTCAACTTGATGAGGAAGTTGCTTTGCATACGCATCTATGTGGTGACTTTTATGTGCAAATGTACACGTACACCAGCAATTTGAGCGAATGCTCATGATTTGTAGTTGCATCCAACGATATATCACTAATATCTGACTTGCCAAGGTGAATGAGTATACGCAAATCCACAGTGATCCCAATTTGGAAATATCACATGAATGCAGATTTAGTTTTTTGTGCCGCTTGTCTGCGCAGCAAAAAAACTGACAAAAAAAAACCCAGAAAGGCAGAAACAACCTTAACATTTTTCTCGCATTCTCTGTCCTTCACCTACTGTCTGATTGTATAACATCGTTACCATTAACGAATAAAATGTAACATCAACAGATCTGTTATGCAAAGTTACCTGCCAATTACCTCAATTTGTTTCAACAAAAGTAAATTTGATGCTTTTAGCGCACTTGAAAGATAGTTATACAAATTAACCCACGCAAAGTAAGTAATACTGAGCATTTTAAATCAGCAAATATGAATAACTGTAATGATAAATGAGATTATAAAAATCATCAATATTTTGCCACACATATACTCAATAAGCATAAAAAAGTCAAATAAATCAGTTAAACAGAAATCTCTTTTGTGAACAGGGTTAATGATTGCATGAGACAGATAATCCCTCGCATACTATAATACTACTCAATTACAGTCGGATTTATTTTGTTTTCTGATCGATGTAAGAAGAAATTGACAAATGTTATTCATGATTCAACTGTCTTCAGAGATGCTACACTATATTTTTCTTGTTTGCTACCCCCACCCCAGTCAGTTTTGCTCTCAACATCCTTTTCAGATTTTACCTCCAAATAATCTTGTAGGAATGAAGATCACACAAAAAAGCATACAGTAAATAAACTGGTATCAAGTACAGGAATTTATTTTTGTAGGGGTTATATCCGATTCAGTAAAATAATCAATGTTTAGCATCTGCCTCCAAAAGACCAAGGACTCCAAAAGACCCAAATCTGAGCCACAGGGCTTTTTTGGGCTTATGTTCTCATCCGATAGCTAAAAGTTCATCTTTCACTCAAAGCCCCACACTCTTAGAAAAGAAAAAATTAAAAAGAACTTTATTTTCCTCTAAGGGGAACCATTGAATGTTCTAAGGAAGAACCATGAAAAGAACTTATGTCACTGCAAAGAACCTTTTTAGTTCTCTGAAAGTCATTTAAAAATTTTTTGGTTTTCCAAAGGGTTCTATATGTTTAAAAAACCTTCAAACATTTTGTACAAGCATTTCAGAGAAACAAAAAGTTCTTCAGTTCTAAGATCATTTTATGGTTCTTGTAAGAACCATTAAGGGTTTTCCTGAGGACAAAAAAGGTTCTTGTTGGAACTTTTTTTAAATCCAAGTGCATAATTTTATCTCTCACCGAAAGCCCCTTACTTTGAAAGTCTCAGCCTTATACCTGTATGACTTTCATATTGAACTGCTGTTTCCTGGATGTTATTACTATTTCTACAGTCAGTCTGTTCCTTCAATACCAGAGTCAATAAGAGCATAGGGTATCAATTTGCCCTTTGCACGGATATGCCATTTTGCTACCAAAACGAGGTTCTCCCTGCAAACGCATTTGCAAAATGTGCATTTTTTTGTTTCTTGCGTTTTTCTAGCAGCGCGCCAGAAGGCTTTTGCAAAGCGTACAGTAATTAAAGCATGCGTTTGACAGGCGCAGACACTGCGCACACTTTGCAGGTAGAACCTTGATTTCAGATGACCATGCGATCGGTCAATACTCTCTTCAATAAGATATTAGCCAATCCATATGGAATAGTCATTTCTACAAAGCTGTCAAAATATATTTTTCCTTTATGAAAGATTAATGCAGAATATCATCAACTAGAACTATTACCACTTTATTATCTTTAAACAAGTATCAAGAGAATCAAATTTACAATTACAAATATTTTTCTAGCTTTTCTGCATCCATGAATATCATGAAGGTGACCTGATTTCTTTCAAGTGTTTACACATTGGACATGCTATATATAGACAAATGCCAAGATTTTTTACAGATTACGAGAGGGAGATAGTTTGATGGGTATCTCCAACTGATGGTTATCTCCGTTGACACTGGGGAGGGGAACACTTTTATACTACAGGTTCTTATGTTTGCCTAAGGAAACTGTTGCTGTATTCACAATCAGATATCACAAAATATGCAAAAGAAAATGTCCAATTTGCTTCAATAGTTGTTGGGCTGCAGAATAACAATTACTCACATACCAGAGGATGATTTAAGGAAGCCCCATCATGCACTGTAAAAGTGTTATCACTAGTGTTTCAACTGCCACTTTACTTTTCAAATCCCATTGAACTCTGTGCAAAAGATGTTGTTTTAGAATTGCCCGTGTGTCATTATTAATTGGTCGATTTCAGATCTAAAGTGATGTATGCATGAAGGATAATTCACGCCTTCTGTAGATAACATAAAATGTGAAATCGACCAACTTTTAGAAGGTGTTTTTATTGTAAATATATCTGTCCAAATTCAAATTTAACCATGCATGCGTGTTTGCTGTGGGCGGGCACAGTGGTGTCATGTTCACTCACACAGCTGTGCTAACCGCAAGACTTGCTGGGAAGTGCTTAAATCATCCTCTGCTCACATACTGTAGTCAAGTATCTTAATGTGATCCATCACATCAAACACTGTATTGTCTTTGGAACTGTACAATATTTCTTATACAACCATTTTAAAGAATTGGGTTTTTTTTTGTCATTCTTAATATCTTACACATTATGTTGGATGTAAAATGTTTGCATGATTTTGACAAGATTCAATATTTGATGCATTGAGTTGTTATTATTAGACCACATCCAAGTTTTCAAAAAAGCAGGAGGAGGAGGGGCTTTTTATTTTTTTATAACTTAAGAAAGCCTCTATTGAAGCTTATTTCCATTGGGGTCCATTTGAACACTGGGACGGGTTGGGAACAGTTGGGGGTTAACACTCTACTGTTTTTGAAACTGGCTTCAAGATACATGTTCTGGTATGACTCTCTGTACACAGGACTGACAGCTTAACGTCCCCTCCTAAGGATGGAGTACTTTCAAGTTAAGCTCCAGCATTTTTGATATGAGAAACAAAAATGTGTATAACAATGCCTAAGGATCAGGGGCACGATTTGGATGCGAATCACCAAATTCGTGATTCGTGCTGGATCTGAGTGCTGGATGACAGATACATGAATCAGAATTACTTTTTTGTTGAGTCCACAAGTCTTTTCCTTCTGGGTAAGAATTTTGTCTTGCATGCAACAGTTTATTTCTTGCAGGTTAGAAATTTGATAAATAGGTCACCATATGTAAACTTCACGTGTGGACCAATTCATCAAATTTCTAACCTGCAAGAAAAAAGCTGCTGCACACAAGAAACAATTCTTACCCAGAAGGAAAAACTTGTGCACTCAAATTTTTTTTTTTTACATTTTCAGAATCTCATAATTTTTTTGAACTTTTCACAAAGGTGTGTAAATACAAATAATATGCAATATGGTTATTAATATTCATAAATATGCAAATAACATGACGCAAAACTATACAGCACATCAGGCTACCATCTCCTATACTATACCAAGTTTGAAGTTGATCGATTATTGTGCTTATGCTGCAGAGTGGATTAATGGTTTTGCTTCCGCCCGGACAAACAAACAAAGAACCGGACAGCCAAACAAACAAACAAACAACCATATATGTGTGGGAGCCACAAAAATGGTGGGGTCCACCAGTTTGGCAAGAATACAGTATTCATAGAATGATGTTTGAATGAAATGGGCTCAAAAACTCACACCATTCAGCACAACCTAGGCTGAAAATGTGAGAAATCATGGAACTGTCTCAGTCCACAGATTGTGATACCAACTCCCAATATAACGCCTTTTACAGCCAGTGAGCTCATCTGCTCTATTGTGTTATGTCAGAGAGTATCAGACAGCACTGAGCCAGTGTTATAGCTGATCCGTGCTTTAAACAGAGTTATCACTGAACTGCCAAGAGAAGAACTCCGATAAGGCCTCTGTTTGTGATGTATGTATTGCAATAATGTGACCAAGTAGATCAATTACACCATAAGGTGTAAGAACTCACTGCATTGTTTCTATTTGTATACATCACAATCTGTTGGCTCCGGAATTCTATATCATGAAAAACGCATAGAATATATTTTCATTCATTACCTATGTGTCAAATAGATCAATTACACACCATGATGTGTGACACCATGAGAACTTCCTTTTTCTATGAGTTATAACCGAAAAGGTCAAAGGTCAAATGTTGGGTTCAACAGAGGTCAAAAAATTAAAAATTGTCTGATTTTAACCAAAATGGTCTCAAATTGTTCGTTTTGCAAACATAATTTATTTAAAGAATATTTGCACTGTTTAGGTTGTTTAATTACATGCGTAACATCGAAAACTAGGTCGGGGTCAATAGAGTTCAATGGTCAATGACCTCTTTTACCCTGCTACCTAGGTAACGAAACATCCAAGATATGGCAAACTATTCTTACTTTGGAGTGTTTGCAAAGGACGAACACATTGAGACCATTTTTAAGGAGATCGGAGCATTTTTTCGAAGTTGACCCACGTGGAGCCCAAAATTTGACCTTTGACCTTTTTGCTTATAACTTGAGAATGGTACATCACAGATATGACAAACTATACTTTTTCTGAATCCTTAAGACTAGAGGAATGCTTTGGTATAGTTCTTAAAAAGATTAAAGCAATTTTGAAATTTGACCCCTGTATGACCTTTTCCCGCCAAAAACTACCTTTCCACCAAGTATATTTTAGTATATTTTTGGTATGATGTTCAGGGGACATCTCTTAAATGTATAAAAGTGAAAAAAATTCTGTTGCAATTAGTGGTGGGTGACACCACTAATTTGTTTAGATTGACTGGACTATACTTTAGACCAACAATTTAGCAGTTATGAGGCTCAAAAGTTTCCATAATTCCAGGGTTATTTGACCACCCTTAAAACAGATACAAAAATAAGGCCAGCGGTCCCATATAGGTTGTCCGATGATATGCTACTCTTAGTAAATACTCATGTGAAACATTATTTTTACATTTTTGTTCAAATTTTTTTCATTTTCAGCCAATATGACAAGTTGACCTCAAATGACCTCTGACCTCGTATATGACCTTGAACACCACCATTACATGGAAGCTACTATAATGCATCATTAGGTTTGAGAACTGACCGCTGGTCAACAAAACAACTCGCTGTCTTAGCACTGTCAAATTTGCATTCCACGAAAAACAGAGAAAATATACACTTAAATGTCAAATTGTCCTGTAAATAGATCAATTAGGCCAAATTTAAAAAAAAAAAGTTGGTCTTAGCTCCTGTGCGCATTAGTTTATTCACCTGCATTTAGTATAAAAAAATTCTTCTCTTTATTTTATTTTTTAGAAAAAGTGTATAAAAATATGATCGAAATGTCGTTTTTACAATTTTAGACCCCTGCTCTTAGATTACTTCACTTCAATACAATAGCAGCAGCACTTAATTGTTCAATACAACTTCATATAGTAGAATAAGACTTTTTTCACATTTGAAAAAAATCTTTTGTAAAATTTTTTTTTAAAATAAAAACGCATTTCACATTAGTTTTTCAGAATTGGAGAGCTTTGAGACAAACCTTTTTTTAATTTAGCCTTTGAATACCTCATTACACCATGAGTACTCCCCTGCATTGTTTCTTTTAGTATATAATGCATCACTATTTGGGCACCAAAACAGAAAGTGCTGTAAAAGAACCAAAAATTTAACTCCCACAGTAAAGGATCTAGTGCATCCAGAGTAACTGACCACACAGACAGATAAAGAGATTAAGAGATTAACACAATGGAGCAGTGTAACAATTAGACTTGTGCTGATTTCATCACCATTCAAGGAATTAAACACCTAATTAAATGACTAAGCAATCTTTGGATAACAATAGCATGTGGATTAGTACCTTTGTGAGTGTAAAAAGCTTGATTACTGCATCATATCTTGAGGTTAAATTTCAATGAGAAAAACATTTCCCCACTTTAATTAGTCATTTGTTGCTAAGACCTTGATCAGACGTGCATGTATTTACTAATTAGCATCATTAGCTCCCAGGTTACTATGGTCAGACTATAGTTACAAACAATCACAGTGTGACCCACTCAATGCGTCATCCAATCATGCATTTTAGTGTGAAAACAAGCTCTCAGGACCATTATCCAACTATAGTACACTGCAGTGTGACTGTGACACGTTGTAAAAAAAAGATGGTCGGATGATGCAATTACGTCTGACCAGGGTCTAAACTTGTTTTTGAGATATAATTTAATAAAGAGTTCAATTTCTGTTGTATTTTATTATTTTAGCCACATGGAAATAAAGCAAGTCGAATTTAATAGAATTTCAGCACATTGATCCAATGAATGTTTGACAGAAATTATTTCAAACCCTCTAATCGCTGAAGTCCTGTGACTGTCCCTTGATCCTGAAAATTTAGTGACCGCTCTCCGGCCGATTCACTGTCCTGTTTAGAGAGTACGTCATAGTTTCAAGATAACAACTTTATTGAGGTGTCATCTGGGCTCAGAAGCTGAGCTTCTGATGCTGCTGCTAAATAATAAACAACAAAACGTGTTGTCGTAACTTGTCAGGAAAAACACAATGTTAATTCCTATGGGTAAATTGTCCATTGTTCATTTATATACTCTAACCCTGGACTCTAACCTAGAATTACGTGGTTTGTAGTTAAGATGGCCCCACACAAAGGTGTGCAAACAACAAAGGTTTATAAATACAAATAATATGGAATACACCACTAAAGCAGTATTCAGACTTTTTATTGTACGTACAATATTGTATGTAACATATATACGTTATTTAATCTATTGCCATTCTATTTCCAGTAATGTTTAAGTTCTAACGAATGTTTGATGACGAAAAATCGATAATATATTTCTGCTAGATATTATATGTAACATATTATCGATTTTTCGTCATTTTTCATTCGTTAGAACTTAAACATTACTGGATATAGAATGGCAATAGATTAAATAACGTATATATGTTACATACAATATTATACGTCTAATACTCGGAGTCTGTGGAGCGCTTTAGTGCAATATTCATAGGTATGCGAATAACATAACACAAAACTATATAGCACATCAGGCTACCTTATAGACCACTTGACATCATTGGTTTATCAACAAAGGCAAGGGACTGGTCAGTCGATATGCTTGAACGAACTGCTACACTGTTCAATGGCTTTCTTGTACTATATGAAATGAGGTGGGCGATTTAAAATGCACATGCCCTGAGCAAATTACGATGCGTACACACACTGCAGGGCAAAGAACAATGGAAATTGCCATAATTTGTGCGCATACTGCCCGGCAATGACATCACATGTCAAGTGGTCTAATACTAAGTCTGAAGTTGATCTGTTGTGTATAAATATTTGCTGCAATGCCACCTCAACAGCCCTCGAATTAAGGATCTGAAGGGGCACGGCAACTTTTTTAGGGCAAGTTGATAATTGCCGTGGATTTTCACTGAAAAGGCAAGGCAGCACGGCAATTTGTAATATTTCAAAAGGGCATCAAGGCAACTGTTGAAAATTTGAGAAGGGCACCAAGGCAATTTTTCAAAAGCGAATAGATGCATTACCGTCAGCTGAATTCGACACCAAAGTAAAATTCGACTCTCAACTTTACACTAAAACTAACCTGATTGCTTTAAAAACTGACTCGAAACAGCGATGAAACAGCTGTAACTTTGGTAATAATATTGATAAAATTCGCCGGGATAAAAACTATTTCGTGCAAAACATATCTAGAGATGGGCTCACATGTACAAGATAAGACGAGACCGGAAGAGTATCGCCATCGGTTTGCAATGGGAAGTCAATGTTTGATAATCGAGAGAACAATTGATTTGCCCAGCGCTCAGATTTTGTTCACAACACGAGGTCGAGGAGTCTTAGTTACTAACAGCGTTTCTGATTGGTCGATAGTACGTTGGAGGTATTTCTCTGACCAATCGAGAAAATGAAATCAGAATGTCAGATTTCTAGCAACCAGATAATGTATAAAAGCCGATGTGATTGGCTGAATATGTAAGCTTACGTACGGGTAATGAATATTAATTCACAACAAACTATTGTGTATACTGTGATTGATAGCTGGGTTACGATGCTCAAAATAGCGATCGTGTTCAAGATTTTCGATTTAATTTTCCACAATTTTACTGGGATTTAACCAGTACTTGTTAATGATTTTATAATGAAGGAGCAGGGCTGGCCGGCTAGGGCACCCACGGCAACTTCATTTAGGGGCACGGCAAGTGACTGCCGTCGGTAAAGGACATATTTTGAGGGCATTGCGGCAATGGGGGTGGGCACCCACGGCAATATGCCGTCGGTGCCGTGGGTTAATTCGAGGGCTGCACCTCAATGTCAATATCGTTGAGCTTCCTACTCTATGTAATATTTGTTGCAATTGGGTATGCAGAACAGCATGTCCATAAGAAACATATTACGTCATGCTATCGACTAAACAGGTCTTTAGTTCAGAAAAGCAATATTTTTGTTCAAATTTAATATTATAGTCCATTTGGCAAGGTTACACACTATAGATAAAATGTCATCGTAACTGGATCATGAGTTTAAATCAATTTCATGCTACCGAGAACAAGGAAATACAAAATCAATTTCACCGCAATCCGTCTCATCCCGTTTACCGTATCACGTATACATCTGAGAGTAGAGGCCTGGGAGAATTAACAGACTGAGATGTGATTGCCCATGCGACAAAACATTGGCAAACTCAGGATTCAGACCTTGTAGCCCTAATACACAATTCCCCATTATGGGATATGAGCACCAACACTGTCAGGGTAGGGTGTCACTTGCATATACAACTGATATCCTACCTGTCTGAATACTTTTGAAATGCACGCACTGACATATCAAATGGCCAATTTTGCACCCTTAAATGGCATAATAGATGCAAAAGCTACCTAGATCACAATCACTGAACATAAGTAGAGAAAGGGTTTTGAATTTGATACCTATGGATTTCTACTTCAACAAAGCGGTTCGTGAACCACTAGACAGTAGATCCACATCATCCCGCCCATTGCCGTATATATGGCCTATGAACTAAACATTTGAAAGATCACATTGAGGGTTGTAATGGAAATAGGTGGTTCTAGAACCACTGGGCCTCCTGTCATAGCAGTTCCAATAAGTATGTCAGTCAAGTAATCTAACCCTATTTGACCCCATTTGACCTTTGACTCATGACCCACTTCTGAACTCAACCACTGTCTACTTGAGATACATCTCTGCTGTGAAGATAGACACCCATCCAGGGTTGGCGATTTTTTTGATTTTTTAAAAAAAATCAAAAAAATTTATTTGATTTAAATTGGATTTTTTTGATTTAAATTGATTTATTTGATTTTTTTAATTCCCAGAACTGCTATACCCCATGATAAAGTCAAAAGAGACCAGTGGAATGCTAGAAATATGCACAATCCTATCATGTATTTACAAAAAGTCAAAATGCATTTTCAGATGTGAAAATTTCACAGAAAAAATTTGGTAAAATCATGGGGAAAAACCTGTTGAATTCTGCACCTTGAAAATGATTTTTTTAGCAATAGATAAAATGACATCATAGAGGTATTTAATTGTACCCAGAAGGTGTACACACTAAAAACTACGGGGTTATATTTTCCGTGGTCATTTTGAATTGACCACGTTTGGGGTTGTTTTGACCCTTCAAGGGGGTTGTACTGTTTTAATTTGACCACTTTCACGAGGTCATTTTAGCCATGACTTAACGTGGTCAAAAACTTAGTGGTCATTTTGCCGATACCGTCGCGCATTGATATCAGTTTCAATCTTCCGCTTTGAAAATCTCAATTCATAAATGAGTTTAAACATGAGCTGCAATTAATGTTTGTTGATTAATAAATAAAACTAATTTTTTTGACCGAAGTTACCCAATTTGTCAACTTTATAATGACTTGCATTTGAACTATTTGCACACACGGTGTGCATCGCTCACGTGGTCACATCAGCGCCATATTTGTTCTGCTCAGCGGATTGTCGTGTGTGCTTGTCTGCATGATGGAATATGAAAAGTTAGTTGAAAAGTGAGACTGCAAGGATGCATAGACCCTTGTCTATGCACGCAAATTCATTCAATTTCATGCTGTCGTGGCTGGTGTCTTGGCTGCAGTTGTTATAAGCTTATATCATGTAGGCCTAAGCTTATAATCGTGAACTGTCATAGGCGATGACTGACTGTGTGTGAGTGTGATACACAGATGCATTTTGCAGTTTGCTGTTTATGTAATGCTTTCTCTGTGCAGAAACACACTTATGTCCTGGTGGGACCAGCATGACCATAGGCCTACTAAAAAATCCAAACAACCCCTAAATGTGGTTATTGAGTAACCCTATAAAACAACCCTTTCAAATGGGTCATTTCATTTGACCCCGAAATGAGGTCATTAAGTAACCCAATAAGGCAACCCTTTTGAAGGGGTCATTTCATTTGACCCCGAAATGTGGTAATATTTTGACCCCAATGGGGTTATTATTTGACCCAAATACGTAGTCATTGCAATGACCCGACCAATGGGGTCAAAATGACCCGTTAGTGGTATGGTGTTTAGTTGATAACTATGCTGGGGTCAAAAATGACCCCGTTTGGGTCATTTTTTGACCCCGTAGTTTTAAGTGTGTAGAAGCATTACAAATGAAGTAAAACAGTCAATTCAAGGAAGAAATTAACTTAAATTTATCAAAAATGGTAAAAATTGAACAAGTTGATTTAAATCAGTGATTTAAAAAAAAATCATTTGATTTAAATCGCGATTTAAATCATGATTTAAATCAATTGATTTAAATCGCGCCAACCCTGACCCATACTATAGCTTGGATGGAGAGAGATCACAGTAACAAGGTTGATAGCAATTTAACACTATCTGACCCCATGTGACCTTTGAACCATGACACATGACCCACCTCCGAGCCCAACCACTGCCTATTTGCAAACTTTGAACTTATTTGAGATATATCTATGCCTAGAACAGAAGATATCGAGTTGACAAGGTTTATAGGGATGCACACCCAGAAGGACACGTGGACACTTTTTATAGCTCCATTCGCCAATTCTTGGCAAGAAAAACTGCAGCAGATGTAGAGCACCCAACACAAAGATAACAAAAACCACAATTTCTTTACATAAAACAGGATATTTCATTTTTGGCTTCCACATTGCCCAAACATTGCTTCTCCAAACATTGCATTTGGCTCTGGAGGGTTATGTGTCTGGAGAGTTATTTTAATATTTTTGATGTGGGTCATTTGGATTTAAACAGTTTTAACTGTTTAAATTCAAATATTTTAAAAAATATGAACAACATAAGGGGAGGGTTGAAGCCCAAAAAGCTACACCACTGAATCAGGGGAAGGGCATCACCTCATCAATTGTCTTTGACCCCCACCCCTCCCATTGCCTCCATGTCAAAATAAGAAATCTGGACAATATCCACTTATTGGTGCAAAAATTACAAATTTAGGGCACATTTTCTGATTTTTGCCCTTTGCCCCTTGAATTCTCACACCTACCCCCTGGTAAAAAAATGCTGCTGCTACTACTGTATCAGGCGTGATACCCGCCCGGCAACTTACCTTCATCAGTTCCATTCACTATGTAAGCATTTTTGCTGTCGTCATTAATCACAGACATCATATCATTAAAGAAGTTATATAACTGCAAAAGACAAACAAAAATATGAAAAATATGTTAGTTTTTCGATTTGTGTTAAAAAAATAATTATTTATTTATTGTGAAGGGTTGCAACACAAAATACACAAAAACTGACTTGATCCAAGTCTTTTCTAATTTGCCATTTGCTTCAACACAAAACCAAGTGGATTACACATAATGAATACACAGACTTGGTACAAAACTTCTGTAATTTGCTTCATTAAATAATGAAAATTGAAATGATTTTGTTGGCAAAAAGTTGGCTGGAAGTTGTAATCCCACATGTTGGATGTAACAAACTTAAAAAATCTTTCTGCATTAGATGCGAGTTTCCAGGAAATAAATGTGGTATAAAAATCATTAATATTTCTAATTATCTGTATGAAACATTAGAAAGACGTAATATTTTGCTTTTGTATTTTATATGCAAAACTGTTACTCCCAGGGAATTCTTGTCAAATATAGATGCACATGTTCAAGAGGCAGTTCATGTATGCTAACATGTGAGCGCCATCAAAACACAAGACAATATCATCAGTTTCATTCAAACTCTTGTGAGCAAGTCCAATGTAAGAGGATTCAGTTTTCTAGGAGATAAAAACTGGAACTTTCCCTTTAAAAAGAGTCTGATTTTGACATTTTATCCTCTTTTAAATGTTTGGTCCCCTTGTAGATCTCAAACAAATCAAATTGAAAACCCTTGAACTGAAATAAAGCCAGTGGTTGACTGCAGCCAATAGGGGTCATTTTCAAGCTTTGCAGGAGCATAACTAGCAGGGGGGAGCAGGGGACACAGTTTTCACTCCAAATGGGACCAATCATTTCTCAATTACATGCCTTTATAGTCTGGTTACATTCAGTCAGGAATCTTTTCATTGCCCTCATAAACAATGCATTGTTTTGGAATGCATTGATTTGGGAAAAATGTATTTTTTTAAACTAAAATTGACAATTTGTATACATTTTCAGGTTGTATACAACCTTTGAAATATACATTCCACATCTGGAATACAAGGTCCTAAGATAGATGGTCTATTCCATTTAAAATCCACACTCCCTCGGTGGAAGATATAGTCAAAGTCTCTCAAGGAGAGAGAGTGTGGATTTCAGGCCGCGACAAATGTTATTTTTTAGCTTGCCCGATCGGGCAGGCAATATTCAAAAATTGGTTGCCCAAAATTAACCCATATTCCCGGCAACAATTGTCAACAAAGTTACATACCGTACTCATCATGCAGTGCAGTGCATAGTACCGTAAGTGTGCCGAATTTGGCAGTTTCATTCTTACGGAAATCCGATATTTTGCTCAGTTAAGTTGATAAATAAATGAGTATTCATGAAATGCACTATAAAAAATAAACATTTTATTCACTTATTTCACTAACTGTTTGTTTCTAATGTGTATTTTATGTAAAATTTTGTCAGTAAAGTCACAGCAATTTACGTATTTCGCCAACCACTAATACATCTCAATCTCACTCATATGCAAATACATGGCCAGCGCGCTGACATCATTGACGTCATGATATTTGCACGAAACAGGTTCTATAATTGGCCAAACTTCTAATACGTCACGTAATGCCATGATGTTCATTAGCATACATGTTTGCAAGTCTGGTGTGGGATACGAGTGCCTAGCGAAATTTGAGTTCCGTTTCAAGAAGTTTTCTACTTTGTTTTGACTGTTTTTTTACTTATGTGAACATGCCAAGTTGGACAGAAATATTCTATTTTAAATCATCAAGCTTTAATTGGTTTAAATTCAGACTTGCCCGATCGGGGCACAACTCTTCAGAGTTTTAATTGCCCGACAAAAAATGTGATTGCCACGGGCTATCGGACAGGCGATTTGTCGCGGCCTGGTGGATTTCAAATAGAATACACAATTGAGTGACTTCCATTTGAAATACTCCAGTTGTGCAAGATATAGGTAAATCCATATACAAGGGGGAGGGTTTAAAAATTACTAACTTGAGACAATTCCATTTAAAAAACATACTCCCTCTGTGGAAGGCTTTTCTTAAATCTTCCACAGGGGTATGTCAGGTTTCAAATAGAATAGCGCAATTTGCCTTGCATGTTATTATCTGTTGCAAGGTTCTTTTTATGTGCTAACTATCGTGTATACGCGCGCAACGTCAAGCGTGCACATTGGACCATGCGGAAAATAATACGGTACGCGCTGGAGGGCTAGCAGTACCCTTAATTTGTAAAAAAATTAGGCAAGTTTGACAGAGAAAAATGGCTGTCATCCATTCGACTACTAGGCCTCATCACTACTGTGCTAAATTATGAATGAATTATGGTCCATGTTTGAATATTATCGCTTCTGATATATTATGTATTGGTTTATATCCCATATGTAAAAGACTAATATGTTGAAGGAGGCCTCATCACTCTTCTGCTAAATTATGAATGAATTATGGTCCATGTTTGAATATTATCGCTTCTGATATATTATGTATTGGTCTATATCCCATATGTAAAAGACTAATATGTTGAAGGAGGCCTCATCACTATTCTGCTAAATTATGAACGAATTATGGTCCACGTTTGAGTATTATCACTTCTTATATATTATGTATTGGTTTATATCCCATATGTAAAAGACTAATATGTTGAAGGAGGCCTCATCACTCTTCTGCTAAATTATGAACGAATTATGGTCCACGTTTGAGTATTATCACTTCTTATATATTATGTATTGGTTTATATATAAAATGATGATACATCACATGAATAAAACATTACATGTCTATAATACCTCCCAGCTAAAACTTGGGCTATTCCATTTGAAATCCATACATTCAGGTTCAGGTAACCACATTTCATATCTACACTCCCTGTGTGGAAGATTAAGGTCATACTGAGTATATTCATTAGCTTAGGAAGATTTTCAGCATGGGAGGGGGGGGGGCTGAAACTTAAAAAAATTTTGGTTGGCGACCCTGGGGTGCCCCCTGTGAGTCAAAAAACTTTGCAAACTATAGGTCACAAACACCCATTTTCCGGGTGTCTACAAAACTAAGACCTAAGACCTAAGACCCAAAAACTAAGACCTAAGACCTAAGACCCAAAAACTAAGACCCTATCTACAAAACTAAGACCTACAAAACTAAGACCTACAAAACTAAGACCTACAAAACTAAGACCTACAAAACTAAGACCTACAAAACTAAGACCTACAAAACTAAGACCTACAAAACTAAGACCTACAAAACTAAGACCTACAAAACTAAGATCTACAAAACTAAGACCTACAAAACTAAGACCTACAAAACCCTGTCTATGAAAGTTCTTGTCATTACTCAATTATTGCCAATTACTTCACTCAATTATTAATTATTATTACATACTACTCAATTATTATATTAAAGTGTTGAGCCCAAATAGTACCAGCTTACTAGAACAGTTGGCTTTTGCATTTATGGTGTAATTGTAGAACATAATTCACCCCTAATTTCACCACAGTGACCTCATCCCAATGTGTTAAATGTTCAATAACCTCAATAAAACAATCACAGTGCAAAATTTGACCTCATGTTGGAGAGTATGAGTTTTTGTACCCAAATTGTCAAAGGTCATTCAATGAATGCACAAATGTATTGGGCTTTAAACAACTGTGCCCTGATAAATGAGCATGTTGTGGATCCTAGTGTATCATGGTATAAAGGAGTAGATGGTCATTTTATTGACCTTGGTCAGTGCTATGGCATGGCAGCAAATAAACTATAGGATAAGGGACTCACCATCATATATTTTAATAAGGGGGCACAAAGACCAGGGAAAAGATAAGTATTTAGGTATTTTGGTCTTTAGTGGACAGCCCTAGTAGCCAGCATGATTTCGCAGATAGGGGGCAGGTGCAGATTTTTCAAATGCAGACCTTTCAGAAGAAAATCTTCATTCTGGCTAAAAGGCTATTAGTATTTTTCATGTTAGACAATTTTTTACAAAAAGTTCATGATTTGGGGTACTGTATAAGTGGTAATTTTCGCGTACAGTTATTTTCGCGATTTGTAGTGAGAGACACATTTTCGCCAATGTTATTTTCGCGATTGCCCATTCCTCCCCTATACTTGTAATGCATTATTGCATATATTCGCGAGGTGTTATTTTCGCGGTTGGAGCTCTAATCGCGAAATTCGCGAAAATAAAACCCTCGCGAAAATTTCCACTTTTACAGTATATGACGCCTATGCCAAAATTTATTGAAAATTGTGTAAATATTTTGCCTAAATTTGAAATGGGCTAGGGATCGCGGGTCGCCGCCCCACCCCCACTCTGTACGGGCCTGTATGTGAGGTTGCAGAGACCGTAGTTTTCTTTGAGAAGTGGGACACAGCAATGTGTCTCAGAGGTCATGTGGGAGTCATTTATAGAGAACATTTGGGTTTAACAGTAATAAAAGGGATGAAGTGTAATTACACCATTATGTAAAATAAGATAGATATTAATGTCAACCGATGCACTACTGTCATTATTGTGGCTCACAATAGACCCTTCACAATTAATTTGTAGCATCCAGTCATGTTTGATATTCAAAAAACAAGTGAGGCAAGTGTTTTACACACCAGATCAGATCAAAGCTATATGCATGGTGAAACTCACAAGATTTGATCCCCAATGTCCAATTTTACTTTTCCCTTATCTGGAAGTAGGCCTACCCTTGGTTGTCAATTAGCATCTACACAGGTGGTGTCACTTTCTCTCATGGCAAAAAGCACACTGTACCATAGACTGTGATTGTACTGGAATGTTCATTTGTGTCAAGCTATTTTAAAGTGGGTTTTTAATACCATATTTCACCAGAAATTTGTAAGAAGTATCCCCAGTTTCAGTGAAAAATCTCAATATCAAAGAGGAAAATGCCATGTAATTAAATCATAACAAATAATTAAATCATATGCAGCACCCATTTTTGAATATGATCATAATGATCACAGGTCTTAGTTTTGTAGGTCTTAGTTTTGTAGACAGGGTCTTGGTTTTGTAGGTCTTAGTTTTGTAGGTCTTAGTTTTGTAGGTCTTAGTTTTGTAGGTCTTAGTTTTGTAGGTCTTAGTTTTGTAGGTCTTAGTTTTGTAGGTCTTAGTTTTGTAGGTCTTAGTTTTGTAGGTCTTAGTTTTGTAGATAGGGGTCTTAGTTTTTGGGTCTTAGGTCTTAGGTCTTAGTTTTGTAGACACCCCCATTTTCCCTCTATTTTATCATAATTTCACCCAGAATTATTGGGGCTGAAAGGTATTCCAGCCCCCGCACCAAAATTATTGAGGGGACTGAGCACCCCCCTCCCCCGGTTCCTAAGCCTATGTGTATGGATATTAACTGGAATAGCCCAATATCGAGGGTTGCCACAAATTTTCAGCCCTCTTTGTGGGCACGACACGTAAAGTGTTGCACAAATTGATATATAATCCTCATCCAAAATATGACATCTATTTTAGAGGGTATTTGGAAATAAATTTTTTCCCAAAATCATTTTTAAAAACTTCACAATTTGATGTTTTTGTACCAAAAATGAAACTAGGCTAACATTAATATTTTCCCACTCAAGCTAATTATTCAAGTTGCATAGTTCCATCCTATACAGAGAATAGTACACATTGACCAATAGGTACTACATACAAATAGTAACCATTGGCCAATGTGCAAAATTATATGTTCCATATACTGCCGTGTATGTAGTACCCATTTCCCAATGTTACTAACATTTTAAATAGCGAATGTAGTGAATGATTATTTGAGATAATGTGCGACACTGTGGAATATAAAGAGGAGGATATGGGTATGTTAAAAATCGAAATGAGGTATGGGGCTGGCTGGGGGTGGCTACGGGCGTTATCTCAAGGACAATATTATTCAAGGTTGCGCCGCAGGCTTACAAAGAAACAATATTGTTCAAGGTTGCGCCGCAGGCTTTCAAAGAAACAATAGCAATCAAGCTTAAACTTTAAATTAACACCCGATAGAGGGCAGGGCCTGAAGAATGAGGGAAATTATGGGGTAAATATAGCCCTATAAAAACAAACTCACTTACGGCGGTTCGTTGAAGATGGGAGCTTCCGGCCTGGGTCCTTCGGACCTGCGGCCTTGTGGGGAGCGGTCTCCGGCCTTCGGCCTTGTTTCAAAAGTCGCCCAATTGGGCTATTAAATCGCGGGTTTGGCAACCCTGCTTGTTTTTGTTTTTTTGTTTTTGGTTGATTTGTATGGCGCTTGCAACTACTGAGGTTATTTGCGCCAGTACTCACTCCTTTGTCAAGTTGCACCTGTATAATTCCATTCAGTCAAAATACATAATTATCTGCTTCACTGCACCTTAGTTATTTCTATCTTCTTCATGCCTATCTCGTTGTATATCTTTTGCTGTTTGCTCGTACGATGAATCCAAATTTGTTTCCTTGTCGACGTGGTAAAAAACCAAACAGTGTCTCTTCAGAGCCACCACAGGCTGAGTCAGCCGAGGAAGGGCTAAAACGTGGTCAAATTACTTTGCATGATCCTACGCTAGCTTGACTTCCCGCATCCAAGCCTGTTCCCCAGAGCCCAAGTTAGCGTTATCCATCCGACACCACGTGGAGGTTTGGGTTGAGTTGCCCGCGAACAAATACTTTGCCAGCTCTACGGGCCTTGTCGGACAACCCTGCTTGTTTTGATCTTAATATAAGTTATCAAATTACTAGTTTTTATATTCTATGGTGTCAAATATTTATTCACAACGTTGTAAATACGTATTAAATACGATTTCTAACAACAGAGGGCGCTATCACTTTTTCTCATAAACTGCCGCATATGTTAGTAACATTGGGTAATGAGTACTGCATACACGGCAGTATATGGAACATATAATTTTGCACATTGGCCAATGGTTACTATTTGTATGTAGTACCTATTGGTCAATGTGTACTGTTGTCTGTATCGGGTGCTAGTTCACAGCCCCATAAACTGCCCAGTAAACACAAAAATGTGTTATGAACATGTTTTGATTATGGCAAAAACATTTTTAATAATATTTAAGTATCAGATTATATAACGGTCATAAAACGCTTTTAAAATGTTTTATATAAAAAAAATCTACAGCAACAAAAACTATTTGTTGGCAAACAGTTTGCTAGAATGTTATACATGAAGTTTTCAAAAATGTTTTCTGAATGTTATAAAATGTTTTAATAAGAGGTACATAAACTTTTTCTGTAAACGTTTTGTGTTTGCTGGGTGGGTTACCAAATAGTGGGTGTGACAACCCTAAAATATTTTCCCTAATCTCAAACTGGAAACAGAGGAGGATAAGGTTGTTGTAAGGGGCGCACCATTAGATTTCCAGGGGGGGGGGCATGGGAGTTTTTTGAAAAAAAAAAACTTTGCCCACTAGTGAGGAAAAAAAAAAACTTTGCCCACTAGTGATACTGAAAAAAAATTTTTGCCTCACTGATGAGTAAAAAAAAAATTTCCCCACCCAACTTTGTATAAAATGTACATTAAAATTGAAAAAAAATAACTTGCCGCCAAAGTGCGAAAAAAAAAATTTGGTGCTCTTGGAGGCAAAAAAAAAAATTCTGCCTGACCCAAACTCCCATGCCCCCCCCCTGAGAATCTAATGGTGCGTCCCTAAGAACGAATACTGTATACATCAATATTTTCACATACTCCCCCCAG
The DNA here is from genome assembly GCF_039555335.1 of Amphiura filiformis. Taxonomy (NCBI): domain Eukaryota; kingdom Metazoa; phylum Echinodermata; class Ophiuroidea; order Amphilepidida; family Amphiuridae; genus Amphiura; species Amphiura filiformis. The sequence goes on from NC_092636.1 coordinate 53,667,168, forward strand.
GGTTCTCCCCCACCCCATTCACCATTCAGATGCAAGTTTTACCAAATGTCTATTAAAACTCAATATGTTTCACCTGTCCTCTATATTGAATGTGTCTAATAAAAGCTGTATAATGTTTCTGATTAATCCTTGCAACTATGAGCGTGTTTCTACAGGCGCACCGCTAAGTTACCGCTATATGGATAACGCTATCTTACCGTTATCTTACCGTTTAACCTGCTGTTTCCAGACAGGTTTTTGCCGTTGGCGTGTTCATACCGTTTAATGTTTAATACGGTAGTATGGCCAAAATCTTGCATCGTAGGCCTAGAATTAATGCTAGAATGGATTGTTTAATGGTTGATTATTGCTAAATAATCACTTTTTTTTGTTATATTTTGCAAATCAACAGAAAAGTTTTACATTTTACACAGTTTTTCACTATTTTGTAGCATTTACAAATTTCTGTGACCAAACCCCGAATTCTGTGAGTTTTTCTGTTTTTCCGTATCACGGAGAAGTTGTGGCTTTACATAATAGTTTGGACTTGTTATGTTGCCCAGGCTGTTATTAACATTTTTGTCATGTCGTCTGTCCAATTAACATGTTGATTAACAGCCATTTTGTTTGATTTTGCTCAATAATCGGCAAGTTACCGCTAAGGTCTGTTTCCACAGAAAATCTACCCGCTTCGTCACGGCTTCGTCAACGGCAAAAACCTACTCTATGGAAACCCTTGAATGTTGCAAATCATTTTCTATTTTTATGGTTTTTTGAATAGCCTGGGTAAGATAGGAATATTATCAAAATATCACACCACTATCAACTTCAAAATCAGGTCGGGTTCGAAATGTATATATATACAGCAATCCGTTTCCTAATAACAGGTAGCTAAAAATATCAAAATCTATGCCACTTACACATTTTATTGTGTGACTGGATCAAGAGCTTGTCAGCGTAAATCTCACATCAGCCAAAATAATCTATTTGGGGTTTCCTATTTCCAGACTTTTAAGTACTTTTCAGAGAAAGCTTTGGCTGGAAATCACATGCACAGACTTAGTTTCTTGACACACTTGTGCTACATACCCCAAAATATTGGAAGATGTTAAAAATGATAAAACTTTGATTAAGAGTGTGTGCTTGTTTGTATTTTGTGTGCAATGCATTGTGACGAAAACACCTGCTAAGCGCTGCTAAAATCTGTAACACTCAAGCTTAAAGTCCGATTCTTACTCCACATCGCAACGCGATGCGATGCGGCGATGCTTTTAAAACCTCGCAGCATCGCGCGATGAAATCAAAATGTACATTTTAATTTCATCGTGTGATGCTGCGATGTTTTAAAAGCATGTGGGTATGCATCTCCTTTTATGGTCATTCTACCGACCTTGATTTTCCAACAGCCAATCACAAGCGTGCACCAAAAATGAACAAAATCCAACTCCATCGCAGACCAAAATTTCCACAGCACGATGAGAATTTTAACCGCCAAGCTCATAAAAACCTGGCTCAGATTTCAGTTTTTATAGCATCGCTGCGATGTGGAGTAAGAACCGGACTTAAGAATGTAAATTTTTGTTAGATTTGGAGCTCTTGTCAATCAATGCTGGAGGACATGACATACCAAATGGCAGATTTATCACAACACTATATAGTTCATTTCGATTTTGTCAAGACAGTAGTGTCCACAGGGGCGGATGCAGGAATTTTCAATAGGAGGGGCACCGACTCACTGCCGCTGCTGCGGCGGCTCGGCGCCCACACAAAGTCAGGCGCCGCTCTGCAAAAATACACATAGTCAGGCGCCTCTCTGCAAAAAATAGAGGGGGCGCGCGCCAGGTGCGCCCCTCTAAATCCGCCCCTGGTCCGCTTGTGATACATGCATGATCACGGGCGGTGTAGGGCGCAGTTACTTTCCGCCCCATCGCGCACTACAGATGCATCGCCCTTAATCACACATTAAGCCCGTTCTCTAAAATAAATAACGGACCTAGTCAGCCATCTTGGTGAAGATCATCAAAATCCATTTTCAACTTAACACCACTTTGTCAAGATGAACTAGACTGAGAAATGAGGGTTAAGTGATGAACATTTCTAAAAGCAATCTTACTATAACCTAGGGCGTCTTTAATAATACTATTCATGCTAGTAGCATTCAACGATACCTGGGCTGCTGATGTGCAAAGATTAAATCACTATATCCTAGTTATTGAATTATCATCTAATAACCTTACTTGTGTGTTTGGAGGCATGGAAAGCTACCAAGCCGTTGTTTTGTATCATCAGCTTTTCAAATTACGAATGTGCCTTATAGATTGCTACCAGGAGAATTGCTGGGGTTGCAGATATTGACATTTTCAGTTCAGCAGCAGAACCCCCTCGATGTTGGAACTTTAACATATGTATTATACAAAACAAACACAAAAACTGCACATTCTATTTTTTGGATGCATTGCATTTTTTAATTTTCAACCCCTGTAGAGCCCAAAACTTATGACATAAGACAGAAAGTGTAAAGAGCATTTAGAAAAGAGACTAAACAGAAATTTGCATTGTTTCCGTCCGGATTTTATCTGGAAATTCTATTCTGCATGGGGCAATCTACCTTCATTGCACCCCTCTGGCTTTGCAAATGCAGGCCTTCCCCGGCAGGCCAACTTCAACTTTCATTCTATGCCACATGATTGAACATGCAATCAGCAAGATGAAGCCTCTTGCAAGATGAAGCTGTTATGCAGTTTGCTTTGCAATTACTCATCCTTATCTCATCATACATGTAATAACGGTATTTGTTTGAAGCTGTTGTGCATCTATCCTCTCATATAACAAACATGTTACCGCTTTTTAAAGTAGAATAACAAGATAAGGCCATGTTGTGCTATGCCTAAAACAATAGTGTGTTACATGAGAATATATATGCATGCCAAAAGGCTGAAAACATTAAAGTACTAAAAGTAAATCCTAGATTCTGCCCATGCAATTCCAATTAACTTTTATCCAATCACTCTACCAATGTAATGGTGGCTTATTCATATATGATGTATTTATTACAGTTTATCACTGGCATACAAATATTAAGACATAAAAACAGTTTATTATTATTGTACAATTAAAATGCACATGAAATAGATAAAAGCTCAAGCATCATCATCATAATGACATACGACAAATTAAACCAAAGATTGGCTTAGATGAACAGCCTGGAGTTTTCCCACCAAGGCCAAAAAAAAGAGGGAAGGAAAAAAAAGAAAGAATTTATAATATAATTTCCACCCCCCCCCCCCACAAAAACCAACAAAAAATAATCATAGGAAATAAACACATATCAAAACAAAACAGTAATAACACATGTTTAAGACAAAACAGTAATATATAGTTACAAGCTCTACATATACAAGTTAAAACCGACTCTAAGCCTGTCAATAACTGTAATAACTTATTTATGACCTGAAGGCCCAGATATGAAACAAATATCACAACATACAAAATATTGATCCAAGAAAAATGTCTTGTCAGCAAAAGGTGACAATGTAACTACCTGTCATGAATCTGTACAATGAAACATCCAAGCAAAAGGTGCCAAGTATCTGGGCCACAGAACCAACTTGGAATCAATTTGGCATCAGGATATTCCACTTAAATTCTATACACCCTCTGTGAAAGGTACCAAGTATCTATAGGCCATAGAACCAACTTGGAATCTATTTAGTGCTCTAGACATGAGGCATCAGGATATTCCACTTAAAATCCATACCCCCTCTGTAAAAGATAAGTCTGTTATCTCAATTCCCGTTGAACTACCAGGTGGAATATTTTGCATATTTGATGTTAAAATTCAGCTAAAACTCAGGAAAATGTTGAGATCCAGTTGAATTTTAATTAATTGGGAAATTTTGCATGGAATTTGAACAAGTTCCCACACATTTTCCACTGTTTCTTGATTAAAAGTATTGGACCTGGACTGGCTATGACTATTGAATTTGGTTTGAATTCTTAAAAATCTTCCTCAGGGAGGTGGCTTTCAAATTCAAGACTAAGTGTCCGGGCTGCTAAAGTCAAGAATTACATGGATAATGTTTTCAAATGTCTATTTTTTTTTCAAATTTGCAGCAAGTATTTTAACACATACTTCAGTCAGAATTAATAGGTAAATTTTCACGGGAAAATTTTCTGGACACGTGACACCCATGGGCAGAACATATTAGCATTATGGAATGTGACCCCAAGCACAGCGGGGGTTCTTCTAATGTATTTGAATAGGAAGAATTCCTTCTTTGATGCAAAATAAGTTACTTGTCGCAAGTTAATAATGTTATGGTAAGAGTTTCCGTAGAATTTTTATAATTACGTTTTGATGATATTGTGAAAAAATTAAGGTAACATAATATTCAATAAATTTGCAATGCACAAATTTCTATCAAAATTGCGGTCAAAAATACTATTCCAATCCAAAATTACTAAGACTTGAATAGCGAGGTCACCGCCGGGGGTCAGAGATCAGGCTCGAGGTTACACTCACATTGATACGCATTGGTCACGTGTCCAGAAAATTTTCCCGTGAAAATTTACCTATTAATGTTGACTGTACTTGAGACTGGATGGCTGCTGGAGATCAACCACAGGCACATACCAATATTGGCACACACCTGATGTCACTGTTGTGGGTTTATTTCTTATTCTTTATATACCTAGGCAAAAAGTAGGCATTATAGCATGAAACTAAAAAGTATAACTGCTGAAAGTTTCAAATTTTCAAGAAAGCACACCTCAACAAAATCCCTGCTATCAGATAGCTTACAATTTTGCCACAAAACTTCAATATACTATTAATAGGCTAATGGTTTACCACCGGAAAACAGGTTGCCCATAACACATATCAGTCCCTGACATCAAAATTAACACAGACCATAAATAACTCTCAAAGACAGTCCGCTCCTTACGCACCATTCCACTTGAAGACTGTTTTCCCGCTACTTACACGTTGACAACATCATAACAAGTATCTTAACGATGGCAAGGTTTTTTAATGAAATAAATTTTGTTATCAAAAAGAAACATCAGAAATAGTAGTTAGTTATAGATGTAAAACTTCATAGTCAAGACAAACAAAACAAACAGTTGGTCTGTTCTGTATTAGATAAGCAAGCACAAAAAATTGTTAAGCTAAAGAAAAAGGAACTCTACTTAGAAGAACAATATCCATCACAAAATAAGACAAACTGACAAATGATGATACAAATACAAATGAAGAACTTGTTTTCAAACCGTGTCAAGTCCACAAACACATGTGTCTGATTTACCTGTGTGATATTGCAATGGGTTGTGATTTCTGTTGGATGCACCATTACAAAGCAAAGAGTGTATGGATGCATAGCAACAATACTGTGTGAGGCCTTTGTTTCCCAAATGAAAGCAATAGTCTGCATATTGTTAGGCAGCATTGTTGCTAATGTCAAACTTGTCAAAGTAATTGTGATTGTATCACACAAGTAAATGAGAAACATGTGGTTGTGGACTTAACATGGTTTGGAAACAAGCTCTTCAAATACTGAAACATGGAGCAAAACCATTAAAAGAGGACAACTACACTTGGTAGGTCATCTATACAGACTCTCAGAAGAAACTCCAGTATGTCTGGCCCTAGCTGAATTCCAACAAATAACTAAACACCCTGTCAGGTGACCAAAATCAACATGGGTGGTGCAAATTCAGAAAAACATAGACACACAAACTCTGACACAGACCAAAGATAGAAAAAGCCTGGAGAGCAGTAGTAGCATGCGCAATGGTAACATAGCCAGAAAGCGTCGACGACGACAAGGAAAATTAGTTTGGTTGTCCTCCACACATTTTCTAGGACAGGAGTGGGCAGGTGTAAAAACTTTTTTCTCTTTAATTTCATAGTCCAAACGGCGTGGAATTTAATTAAACGAAGCCTTAAATAAATGTCAAAAAATTCAAGTTTTATAAATTAGGCTATTTGTTTGTACTATGTAATGACCAAAAATCCCTTCTTTATAGTGTTCAAAATTGGTACCTAAACAATTTTTTGTGGCCTATAAGCACTCTCACAGGCCTTCAAAAGTATGCCAGGCTTCAATTGGGCAGTGTGAACACACACTCAGGATTTACTTAGGAATCACAATTCTCAAGCACACCAATCCTCAAGAATTCTACGACCGTCTCAACACAGCTAACAACAAATACAATAACATTTATCCTTGAAAAATCCATGGGGGATGGGCGTGTGAAATGTAGCGATTCTCTCCTGTAATGCAATCTAATTCATTTGTTTACAGACACCTTATACCAAACAAAAAAATTTAATGAATGGGCCTAATCACCATGTATGCCAGTTAATTGGATCAGCACAATAGAAGATTCAATATCAACCTTGATGATTTCTTGTATTTAATTTATCATGTTCACAATATTTACGTAAGACTCATCATATACTTGCACTGTTTACACTTTCGCACACTACGAGCGATATATAGTTTGTATATTGAATGTAATTTGCATTTTATTTATTTGCTTGGTTGTTTTTCCCTTGGGTGTAAGTCTTGTCTAGTCCGGGGTCCCATAATAATGGATAAAAGATTTTTGTTGAGAGTTCATAGCCTTTGTCAAAGACCGAGCCAATCCAGGAAGGAGCGAGAATTTTTACAACTTTTCCCCAAATTTTGGCCAAATTTAAAAAACTTTGGTTACAGTGAGGCCAAATTGGGCTATTTTGCAAAAAAAATTGAAATTTTTTTGAAAAAATGATCTATCCATTTTTCTAGGTCAATTTTGGTGTATGATACACCAAAATTGACCTAGAAAAATGGATCATTGATACTATTGATACCCTGTATGGCCATCTATACTGAGAACCTCCCCCCTCCGGTAAAGACGTGCAAATGAGAAACTTTTTCCTACAAACAAATAACCTTGTACACCAAAAGCTAGGCTCCAAACCATGTACAAGGGCAGTTTGTCAGGGATCCTTGTAGTACAAACGCAAAAAAGCATTAACGTGACTACCAAACTTAAGGTGAATCAAAGACTAATCTCCTCCTATGTTTTAATTCCATGGGCACTACTGGCTATATTATTGTCATCTAAGAACTTTCTAAGAACTATTTAAATTGGTTATAAAAAGGGCTATATCATATATGGAGCCAATCACAGATAATGGTAAAGAATAGCAGATATAGGCTGATTGTTAAACTTAAAATTGCTGAGATCTAAAAGCTCTATTTTGATGGTTACTCAGCTGATTATATCATGTAATTTGCCGAATTGAAGAGCTGTAAGGAGGAGGCCGTGCCCATATGATTATTTAATGCTCTGTGTGCTAGCCATAGCCTTCAACATAAAAAAGTTTTGAGATATTTTCTCAAAATATTAAGAGCTATCTAAAGAACCGCTGAACCAATACTAGGATTGTTTGTACTCATTTTCCTTGAATTTTTCATGCTGATTCCAAATATGGTAATGAAAAATTACAATTCTGAAATTTTTGAAATCTTTATTTTTTTTTAAATTTGTCGTCTGCCGTCGACACCAGCGTGGAGAGAGTTAAATGCTCTAAAAGGTACCGAGTAACCTACACCAGCAATCTGGGTTTCCTATGTCAGGATATCAATACAAGCACTTCAAATATAGCCTCTTATACTGTTTATATATTGACATTGAAACCCATAAGATTCAAAAATCGATAAGTTCTTATGCAAGAAAACACCCAGTAAATTGGAAGGTCAATTTTGGTTTGCCTGGGAATACTGACTAAACATTGTGTCTGTATTTGCAATCTGTGTAATTGTCAATCTAATATGCTGCAATGTATTGTCTATACATGTTAATCAAGGCTGTTAAAGAACTTAAAGTCACACTCTTTTAAATGAATGTTGATAATTTTTCAAACCTTTTTTGTGTTGGTGCATTGTATTAGTTGTACTTAAAAGTACTTGTAAATTGGTATACTCTATTTAAATTATGCTTTATTATGTTTATGCTTTATTATATTACTCATGTATCTGTATGTTTTTTAATATTATGCAGGGCCCCGTGTATAAAGCAGCATTTTAGCTGATCGGGCATAAATGTTTATGCATGTTCTAACTTAACCATATTGTTTGTATTGGAAAAACAGTAATTTTGACCGGTCACAATATTGACTGGGACGGAGTTACTATCTTGGAAAAGGACAGCAGGAACGATACAAGGAAAATTCGCGAAGCGATCCACATTAGGAGAGACCCGCAGCCCAAAATCAACACCTCGCAGGGCTATGAACTATCTCCAGTTTACAACAGCTTGCTGAAATCAGTGAAACTAACTGGCAACTCTAGTAGAAGATCTTCTAGAAACACTGATTTCAGCAACATCTCACACACCATCACCCACTGAGGAAGGAACCAGTTGGTTCTGAAATATTTGGGAAAATAACCTGGTGAGTGCAGTTGAAAGTTTTAATCTTTTTACTTCTAGTAATTTTGTAGTATTATCGCAATTGCAACAAAATGCAACTCCATGGTTAATGAAGTTTATTGTATCTATACAATAAACAGATTAACCTCCTGTGAAATAGCCTTGTCCAGGCCAGTGCCTAGTTACGGCTTTATGTAAGGCCAGTCAGGTTAGGGGTAGCCTTGTCCTGGCCAGTGCCTAGTTACGGCTTTATGTAAGGCCAGTCAGGTTAGGAGTAGCCTTGTCCAGGCCAGTGCCTAGTTTACGGCTTTATGTAAGGCCAGTCAGGTTAGGGGTCTATTGTTTGTGATAGCCGATGGGAAGTTGTCAATAACATTGTTTACCTGATGTTGTAACTTGTAAGACAGTAATGTATGCAGATGACACTTCTCTTATGTGTAAAGCAAAAAATGCTGATGACTTAAAAATGCAACTTGAATCTAACCTAAAAACTGTTGCTAACTGGTTTAAAGCTAATAAACTCATATTAAATACTGACATAACTAAGTTTATGATCTTTGGAACTAATCATACGCTTAATCATTACAATGACATAACTCTCGCATTTGATGACAAAATTATTGAAAGAGTTGATGTTTTCAAATATCTTGGTATTAAGTTTGATAGTAATATGTCTTGGTCATCACACATTGATTATGTATCTGGAAATGTTTCCAAGAGAATTGGTGTTGTAAAAATCGTGCAAAGTATTTCCTACCTCATAAAACCTTAGTTATGCTCTCTAATGCTCTTGTAATTCCACATTTCGACTATGCCAGCAGTGTTTGGTCTAATTGTTCTGCAACCAATCAATATCAGCTTCAAGTACTTCACAACAGATTAGCTAGAACAATTCTCTTCGCTGATATTAGAACACCAGCAGATGAAATGTTAAATTCTTTAAATTGGATTAGACTTTCTAATAGATGGTCTAATCACATGATTTTTCTTACCTTTAAATGTATCAAAAATATGTGTCCTGAATATTTATGTAATCAATTTGACTTTGCTCATAATGCTCGTGATCACATTACAAGGAGTCATTCTTCAAACACATTGATTGTGCCTAAATATAATTCTAACAGTGGTAAACGTACATTTATTGTAAGAGCTGCAAACTTATGGAACAATTTGCCACCATCATTTCGTGTAAACCTTGAAACTATGTCTTTGCATCAATTCAAGACAAGCATCATTACTACTGCTGTATTATAATAATCATTTATATTGTATGTATTTTTAGATTTATATCGTTCATGTACTTGAGATACATTTATTTTCTTTCACACTTATTATTGATGTTTTTGTATAAATTACTAAATATCATGTTATTTTGTAAATAATCTGTAAAAATGTTGTAAATATCATTGTATGAGGGCCTGCTTGGAAAGCAGTGCTTGCCACTGAAGTAGTTTAAATCCCTCAATAAAGATTTCACAAATTAAATCAAAATCAAATTCTGGCACCACCCAGTTTTCCAGGAATCGGGCACATCGCTATCTGTCACGGAAGGAGTATATAGGTGGGTTCTTCAAATTGATGAAGAAAAAATGGTTGAGATAGTAAGTAGTTTATCTTTATATTTCCTCATTTTTTATTTTAAAAAAAACTTTCACATAAATCCTATATTATGGCTTTAAATGTCAAACTCCATGGGGGAAGTGTTTTGTTTTTAATTGTCCTGTGCATGGGGGATGTTTTTTGTTTTTAATTGTCCTGTGCATTCAGATTTCCAGCAACAAGAAATTCAGCGTATGTAATTTTGACACTTGTAAAACAAACATTAAAAAGATACATCTGAAAAGTGTGGGCCAAAACAAAAGATCTCTATCTCTATGTCTTTACAATTGTCAGGTTCTTTCTATTCTGAAAGCAATCATAAATTGATTTTGTTTCATCCACTGTCTTGCACTCTCACTAAGATAGGAAGCACTCTATTTTGATTACTATTTTATTTAAATTATTTAAAATTATTTGACATTTATTCACTTGAACAAGCTGACTTACTGTATAATTTTTCACCCTGTATGTTAAGGCAGCTGTTTCACGCATATCTGTGCAGTGTCTTTAAGCATGTGCACACCAGTGCTTTAGTGAACGCTAGCAATTTGAAGCTGTGCCCAACAAAATTGGCACTGACGTCACTGCAACATCAGGGTGGCAAAATGGTATATGAATAAATACATAATCTTTTTAATGCTAACTTCAATAGATAGTATACAAATATTTACTGCTCATGAGGGATTTGGTGGAATCTATTGGTCTCCCAGGTGAACTAGAGACTGTGAGCATACTATTTTCCCCAAGTTTTATATCCTTCATTAAGGTTGGTCTGAACCCTGGAATTATGAAAACTTTCGGGCCTCATAACTGCTAAATTATTAGTCTAAAGAATATAAAAGTATACATTTTTAGAATGGAAATGACTTGATTAATTCATCTGTGAGGTCCAATTTGGGCCAAAATGCTCATTTTTGGAGAAAATCCTAAAAACTGTTTTTTGGCCCAAATTTTTTAGGCAACGTAACAAAATAATTGTTTGGCCCAGAAAAAATTTTTATTAATTTTTAAAAACTAGATAAAAATATCTAGGGACTGTTTTTTTATTTTTTTGAATTTTGACCAACTTTGAGAAATTTGCACCAAAAATGGTCAAAAAATGCAAAATTTTCAAAAAATCATAAAAAAGCCTGATTTTCACCCAAATTTCAAATATTTTTGGTGAAGTTGGTCAAAATTCAAAAAAAAAAAAATGAAAAACGGTCCCTAGATATTTTTATCTTCTTTTCAAAAATTAATAAAAATTTTTTTGGCCAAACAATTTTTTTGTTACGTTGCACAAAAAAATTTGGGCCAAAAACCCGTTTTTAGGATTTTCTCCAAAAATGAACATTTTGGCCCAAATTGGACCTCACAGATGAATTCATCAAGTCATTTCCATTCTAAAAATGTATACTTTTATATTCTTTAGACTAATAATTTAGCAGTTATGAGGCCCGAAAGTTTTCATAATTCCAGGGTTCAGACCAACCTTAATATATTCTTTGTTCATTGATTGGTTAAAACCCCGGGGTTAAAATATTAGAAACACAAGGCCTTTATCATAGACATAGGCTTAGGCATAAATGTAGGCTAGGCCTATAGAGTCAAGGCTAGGCTGGCCTTGCTTTGTTTTGAATGCACATACATACACAAAGCATGCACACAGTTGAGTGGCTAAAGCTTACCCTGAAAATGTTGTAACCTCTACAATACCGCCGTGAAACAAGGAACCATGTTCTCTGTTATGTCACCGTCAATATTATTATTAAGATACTGATCCTGATGTAATTCAGATTATATGCCATGAAACAGCCATATTTTAGTTGCACTTCTGTGCTGCTTGTGTGCTTCGCAAGACAACATGACTTGCTACACATTAATACCCCGGAACCCGTACTGATATCCCGCGTATGTGGTGAGTTGCTCCGACCACTAGGAACTGTCACATGGTTGTGAGGTCATACACGCTCAGAGGGAAATAGTAGTAGTTTATCCCGGGGAAATAGTACTTCCAATAATACCCTGTTCCCTTATCAATCGGCATTTTGACTAATTTACAAAATAGCAAAACTATTTTTGATCACATGATACAGATTTAACCAATTAATGAACAAGAATACATTAATGAAGGCTATAATAGATTCTACAATATTTAGTTAGAAGTTTTTACCCAACCAACACCACACCAGACTTGATCAACACACCTGCATTGGTTCTGGTAATGGTCCATACAGCACAATTTATCTAATACATATCACATATGTTGAGCTATCTACTGTAGATAGCACTTGATATGCTATCTACTGTAGACAGCACTTGATATGCTATCTACTGTAGAAAGCATCTGTTATGCTATCTATAATTATATAGACAGCACCTTCTATGCTATCTTCACTGGATACCCACTATCCTAATATATTCCATGTTGTGCTATCTACTGTAGACAGCACCTGATATGCTCTCTATAGACCTAGACAAAAAAACACAATTTGTTGAAGTAAAAAACGAGATCCAAAATATCAAAAAGCGAGAAAAGCGCAATCCCCCCCAAATTGGCACAAAAAAGCTTTCAAAACGCCCAAAAATGCGAAAATAAAAAAAATAAAAAATCCAAAAATTTGCTGCCCTCTATAGTTCAGAACAATGTTTAGATTGTACAATAAACCTACCGACGGCCGGCTGGTGTGGAAGAAAAAAATGACAAAAATTTGCCCTTGAATTATGTTTTATAGTCAAAATACTCCAGTAATTCAATAAATATCATGATATTTGGCCTTAAGGTCGGATCGTCGGCTATCGTGTCATGCACAATCCCCTCAAAATTTCCTTAATTGTGCCCTATCCTGTAATAAATATCTTCCCCAAATTACAGATCGGGGCATCATTTAAATCGTTCAGAATCCGCAAAAAAACGAAATGTCAATTTTCACTAACTTAGCCGTCTCATTGATATTGCGCAATCACAATAGTATCGTGCATGTATGAATATAATAATAACATTGCGTAGCATAGTTTCATTGAACATTTTTGTCTGATTTTTCTGGGACATTTTTAGAATGCTATAAGTTGTACAGTAAGAATATATGAAATTCTCAGTGCTTTATAACATTTAGCGACGACAAAATTCAACACACTTTCGTGCACAGCGGCTCCCGGGCTCTTGAAATTGTCACGAGAATTCAGGTGTGAGCATTCCCTACACTCATACACACACCGCTTATACGGAGCTATTTGGCTCCCAAGTTTCACTAGTTTTCGTGCACAATTAACTTACCAGTCAATTTGGTAAATATGCAATACCTCAAAGTCATAAATAAAGTGTAGATATATGCATGTTTCTAAAACTGAACCATTATTATTGGGTTTTACATGTCGGGTAAATTTCATGATTTCGCCATGGACCTGTTCCATTAAACGCTGTACAAACTTCAACCAAAGGAGCCCATGCAGCGCCGGGCATCGCCTAAATATTTTTTTCCAATTGCGATAACACGCATCTCATGAGCAATCAAAAAGAAGATGGCAGCACAAAATTACGACAATATTTAATAAGACTCCCTGTTTAGTGGAAAAAAGTTTTGTTTACCTTTGAAGGATTTATCTGAATAGTGTTTTCCCACCCAGTGAAAGTATCAGTGTTTGGTCAGAGCCTTTTGAAGTAGCAAAGATTAATTGTTGTAAATAGATCTTTCTTTATGAATGAAATTTGCCACCTGCTACGTAATATTTGGACACTTACACACGCAAAAGTGTTTTCTGTAAAAAATGCTTAAAATATGGGATTTTCAGAATTATTGTCACAAAAATTGACTTAATGTAGACATTTTTTTTAAATTGAAAGTTTAACACAACAAGATTACCTAAATTCTCTCGCCAGCTTTTGTTACTTTTCAGCTTCTTTAAGCAGAAATAAATTTTTAACGACATCAATATTTTCACAGACTAGAAACACATGCTATTACGTAATTAATGGACTTAGGCGAAAAAGCTGGCAAGAGATTTTAGATAATATTTATTTACCATTTTTCCGACAGTAAAAGTTGGAATCAGAGTTGCAGTTTTTGCTAGCAATAATTATTAGTCGTAAAATTAAGGTTGATTTTATTAATTGATATTCATTAATTAATGCAAATTAGCAACTCAAATATTTTGTGGTTTCAAGCATTGGGGTGTGTAGTTTACTCATAAAAATCAAGAGGTGTACACAAGGAGGCGGAATACTTTTTATAATTTTTTCCTTGCCGACGTGTGGGAACCGAGTTTCCTACCTTAACTCATTTGAGATGAAATGTCATTTTTTATTGAGTAAAGCATGGCTTATTCACTAGTCCCATGTGCTTGCAATGCTGTTGAATTCTGCACTTCGCCGAAGTTGAACTGCATTTATGGAATTCGGCGAACTTTTATGGCATAAAGCAACATTTTTATAGTAAGTACACTGCTTGGGAACTTTCTTAAAAAGCGGATAGTTAGTTAATAGCGAGAATCGCGCCGTGAAAAGCGAGATCGCGTTTTTTTGCCGGGCCTTAGCTATCTACTGTAGACAGCACCTGATATGCTATCTACTGTAGATAGCACCTGATATGCTATCTACAGTAGAAAGCATCTGTTATGCTATCTATAATTATATAGACAGCACCTTGCTATCTTCACTGGATACCCACTATTCCAATATATTACATCTGCTGTACTATCAACAGTAGACAGGACCTGATATGCTATACAGTTGAAAGTACATTCTATGCTATCTTCAGTGGATACCTGCTACGTGCACTGTCTACTTTTGAAATATTTCTCTTGTTTAGTACACTCTCGTGGAAAAATATAGTTGGGTTGAAATTCCCTTGGACAAAGAAGTTACTGCTAATTGTAACCCATATGAAACTCGGGATGCTGATCCTAGCTGCGAAGATCAATTGTGGAATGTCTAGGATGTGAGTTGTTGTTTGATGGTTTATAGAATGATATGGGGCTGCAGTGGTTGGCTACAAACTGTAAAGTGTGCTGAGGCTTGTGGATCAATGTCTGTGTCTCTGCATAGCACAATATAAATCACTGTGATTTTTTAAATTTGCAATTCTAAGTTTTCTTACATTGACCTTCACACAGAAGGCATATATTTGCACATTGCTATTTTTGAGGTAGCATTTTGTAACACTAAATAAATGCAGCGTGAAAATATCCATGTTTTCAGTAATAAAAAGCGATTTAAGTAGCCCATAAATATTAACAATTCCTGTCAAACAAAACATGTATTATTCAACTGGAGCATCACATGTTTACTAAGCAAGATTCAAATAGAGATATGTTTAATATGCATTGATAGAACAACACTTTAGCAAACCACTTGAATATATATGAAATTTAACTATTATTCCAAACATGTGCATGCAAAACACAATGTTTGCTCTGATCCTATGATATTTTCATTGCAACTTTTCAAGCACTTTCTTTCTTTATTTAACTGAATGAGATGCCGTAGGCCAAAAAAAAATTGTTTGTTTGTCCTCCACAGCTTTGAAAGAGGACGTGCGGGCAATTAAAGTTATAATTTGTGTTCATGTCATAGTCTTTTAATGATTTGGTGGGCTTTTTTAAAATTTTCAACCATGAAAGATCTTAGCATTTAGCTCTAGCTAGGTCCAGAGATACTCCAAATCTGGAAAAAAAATTGAATTTTACTTATTTTTATTTAAAAAAAAATTTTAAAAAAAATATTGGTCAGGCCTTCATCTGAGGAGCGGGTGGTGGAGGAAAAAAAAAAAAATATTGGTCAGGCCTTCATCTGAGGAGCGGGTGGTGGAGGACAAACAAACAACTTTTTTTTTGGCCTAAGCCTTTTCATGCTATAATCTTGTAGGTGCCCAAAACCTAACAAAATTTATTATTTAAAGTTGAAAGCAGCTGCAACATCAAATAAAATGAGTACAAATATGCTTAGTATAGGTTCATTGATTCTTGCTATATCTTTTGTCTAAACTAATTAAAAACATTCTTCCTTTCTAGAACAATCTGAAACCATTATGCGAGTGCTAATAATTTAAACACAGAGCACATAATATAATAATTGCATACAGCAAAACACTCCAGAAAGACAAACAGCAAGTTATGAATTCCAAATGACTGTTACAATTTCTAGCAAGTAAACATTCAATATAAAAGTGACATTTGTGAGTGATTAATATATTGTGAGTTGCCTATATTTGACGGTTTCACTTGTTTTTAAATTTGCAAATCTAAGCTTCATTACACTGCCCTATAGACCACTTGACATGTGACGTCATTGCCCGGCAGTATGCGCACGCATTATGGCACTTTTCATTGTTCTTTGCCCTGCAGTGTGCGTGCGCATCGTAGTTTGCTCAGGGCATGTGTATTTTAAATCTCCCACCACATTTCAGATAGCACAAAAAGCCATTGAACAGTGAAGCGGTTCGTTCGAGCATATCGAAAGACCAATCCCTCGCCTTTGTTGATAAACATTCATGTCAAGTGACCTATACACACAAGGAATTTATTCATGCATTGTCATTTTCATGGTAGCTGCTTGGTAAGTGAAATGTGCAAAAATAAATGAAGCGCAAAAATGTCCACTCTATGAGTAAGTTGTTTCCTAATCGCTTCATAAGTTTTCTTCACGGTTGTGACAAAACAAGCTTGTGAAGCAGTGGTCTGATTGGCTGTCATTTTCTTCAGAAGGGAAGGGCCATGAATATGTCCAACGTAACCAGAGTCAATTTATTACGTCCCCTATCTCTCTCCGTTTTTGCTCTTCCCTTCTTTCTTTCATTCTCCATCTTTCTTTCATCTCCATTTGCTCTTCTTTTTCCTTTCTTCTATATGCAAGCAATATGCGACTATTGCCATTGTGATTGCATAAATACGCGAGCAAACAGTGCTTCCACAGCCATTGCGTAAAGCATGCCTAAAACACATGCAATAACCAGAGCCTGGCGTCGCTGCTAAAAATTTAATACTCATAAGATGCTATGAAATACATTTTGACAAATTGCCTAATATCTTTGTAACTTTTCCTTAATCTTGTGACATAATGTAACTTTTCCTCAATGTTGTGACATTGTAATTTGTTTCATAATTTTAGTGAAATATCTTCATCAGAAGTTTGTCTTCAATGATGTGATTGTGTAATTTTTACAAACAATTCGGCTATCTTCAATAGTAGATAGCAGGATACACATAACTCAAAATGTGCTATCTTCAGTAGATAGCAGGATATACATAACTCACAAAGTGCTATCTTCAGTAGATAGCAGGATACACATAACTCAAAAAGTGCTATCTTCAGTAGATAGCAGAATACACATAACTCAAAAAGTGCTATCTTTGGTAGATAGCAGGACACACATAACTCAAAATTGCTATCTTCAGTAGACAGCAGGATACATTTCATTTAATGCATGCTATATGTATCTTCAGTAGAATGCAGGATACACTGAACTCAGTGTATGCTATCTGCAGTAGATATCATACACGTTGCTCAGAAAGTCCTTTGAATAGCCACATTACTAAGTAAAAAACTTTTATTCTCTAATTCAAAGCATCAAAAACAAATCTCGCAATAATTACCACCTTGCACGAGCTCCTCATAAATCATTGAATAGTGTATGAATAGCAAAATAATATATTGTTTCAACAAATCACTCCTGCTCATCCTTACTAAGTAAATCACACTAAGCTATGATTTGACAATTAAGACTAGAGTCCGAAGTTTTCCGTTTCACGGAAAAAAATCACAGAATTGGAGGTACAACACGCAAAATGACATTTTTGTATGACATGACCAAAATTGTTAAAAAAACAATCTTGAGTTGTGTGTGTCAATTTTTATGATAACAAATACTGTTTAATAATACTGAAATAAAGGTATATTTACCACGCCATGAACCCCCTATCCATCCTAACATCGTAACAGTCGGCTTATTATCGTGAGAATATTCCAGAAAATCACAGAATTGGAGGTACAACACGCAAAATGACATTTTTGTATGACATGACCAAAATTGTTAAAAAAACAATCTTGAGTTGTGTGTGTCAATTTTTATGATAACAAATACTGTTTAATAATACTGAAATAAAGGTATATTTACCACGCCATGAACCCCCTATCCATCCTAACATCGTAACAGTCGGCTTATTATCGTGAGAATATTCCAATCTGAGCATATTTTAATCTTTATTCATAAAACATGGATTTACAAATTTTATAACATGGATTACAACACGGAAAATGGATTTTAGAAAACGGTAAACTTCAGACTCTAATTAAGACCCATAAATAATAGATTGCAGCTTGACAAGAATTGCCTGTGGCTTTCAACCTGAAACCTAAACGCCATATAAAAACAATTTAAATAGGCAAAATAAATAATATAGATATACAGAATACACAATTTCTCCTTATTGAGCGATATCTTGCACTGAAAATTGGGTCAAAAATGAATTTATAATAATATTTGCTTAATAATAATGTATTCTGAAGGACTTCTACTGAATAAATACATTTGTTGTCCCTGGTGAACAGTTATCAGGTTAACACACTTCCTTCACAAAGATTGTTTCAATATTAATGATTGAATCTCATAATGACAAGGTAAAGAAATTAAGCTCCTCAAAACAGCTTTTATGATTCCAATTTAATATCCTCAAAAAGCTACTTATAAACAAGTCCGAGGATGTGAAACCATACACTGATTTATATTGACAAGTTCATATATTATAATTTGTATTGATGAGTGTTCTAATGATGTATGCACCAGATTATATAGCCCAAGAAACCTGAAAAGTTTTTCTACCATAACTAAATGATTATTAAATTGTGATTTAAATTAAATCATGTCACCCAGAAAAACTCACTTTTTGGTTAGATGTTATCACCAGGGTCTTAGCTAGAAATCATGGGTTGCCCGTCATTTGAATAAAATTGCCTGTCCTAATTTGACCTTTAAAACATTTGCCAGACCTCTATAGCCCATTGGGGGTTCAAAGAGTTCAAATAATGTGCTGATTTGGCCTTGTTCTACAAATTGGGTCTACTAAAAAGGTCAATTAGCTTCTCAAAACATACAATTCATAATATGGCATCTGTCAAAGGCATTAATTTTGCCCGTCCCAGGAGCAAACTGGCCGTCTGAAATGACGGCCAGACGGGTGGCTAGCTAAGACCCTGGTTATCACCGATGTTACAGCCAAAACCTTTGGCCTTCAGCTGGGTGGATGATTTTAGGGTTATCCGTGGTCAATCTATGAGGAAGTTGCTTGATGACCTGATCCCAACCATGTGTCATTCTCATTGATTTAAACCTGGATGACCCTAAATCATCCACCCAGCTAAAGGCCAAAGGTTTTGGCAGCAATGTTGGTGATAACATTTAACCAAAAAATGTGAGTTTTTCTGGTTGATATGATCTAATTATTCACAATTTGAACATTTCCCAGATCACTGAGAGTATGCAGTGTTATATGTAAACTCATTTCGGAACAGAGCAGAACTGAGCTGACAAACTCTAAATCTACACCCCCATGTGGGAGATTAAGGTAATGTCTTCCATAGAGGGTATATGGATTTCAACAGGAATAGCCCACTGTGTAGGCTGGTTATGCAATTGCAGTGAGGGATGAGTTGGCAGTGTGTCTGGGATATATAAAGGATGTTTTAATGCAGTTTATGTAGTTCAATCACAAGCGATTAGTTATGGCTTTTGGGCCAGCGACACTTTGACGGTACAGTTTGCTTCGCATTAGGTGCTCTGAAGCAAAACAAAATGTACCATCTTGGTGTTGTTGGATCATAAGCCATCACTAATCGCTCATGATTGAACTACGCAAAACACATTATGCATTCTTATTTGCTTCTTACATTTCACAAATGCCTGTCATACATTTCGTGTCAAGAGCCGGATGATATGCATGAATTTCTGAAATAGATGACATTTCCATGCATTGATCCAATTCACAGGCCAAATAGCGATACTAATCACTAGAGAGAATCAGCCAGAGAAGATATCTTACACTTCCCACAATGCATTTCTTCCATTTCAATATTCTGTACTGATTTGCTATCTAGTGCAACATGGGTCGATAGTGACAAAAAATACCCCAAAATAAACAGAGCACATCCAGATCTTTCAAAATACACTAAGCCAAAAAAGAATTTTTTTCACAAGGTCATATCTTAAAATCCTGTCCATCAAAATTAACTAAAATTACACACAGGATTGCCTCAATACTCTACTCTAAACACATGTCAGTAACCAAGCAGTTGTCCAATCGACACAACAGCAAAATGCACTGATATGGATGCAACAGCTTCCTGGACCACATACACTGGCGAATAATTGGCACCCAGCAAAAGAAATCTGTGAGAAAGCGTACAAGATCCTTACACAGGTGATACTTTCCAAAGAGTAAGCAGAACAGTGTGGAATGTTCTACTTTTCACACACTTTCTTCAAGAAACAGGTCTTGTTCCACACTATTCCACTTACTCACAGATTTCCTATGTTGGGTGCCAATTATACTCCCATTTGAAATTCACACCCCCTGTATGGAAGATTAAGGTCATGTCTTCCATAGCCGGTATATGGATTTAAACTGGAATGGCCCTATAGTCCAAGAAGGGCTTGTGCAGTTACCATCACAACAAGACAAGCGGATATTGCTTATTATATCACTCATACATAAATTCTAGACAGTTCATTGGTTGATTACCATTTATCATTTTTACCATCACCCTTTCCGTGTGATAGTCTTTACCATCAGTGCTCTGTCGTAGTGTGCCTGCGCCAAGCTGTGCGCTGACTCTTGGACTCGCCGATTTAGTTATGGGGTGGACCCTAAATGTGAAGCATATCACGGCAAAACATGGTGTTATGTTGATGAAAAATGTATTTCCTACCTTAAATAGTATTTTAGTAATAGAATTTATGCATGAGTGATATAAAACAAATATTAACTGTCTTAAATTTGTAATGGTCGAAATATAATCACTTTCGGTGAAAGATGTATTGTTCCATTCCAATGGAACAATCCATCTTTCACCTCGTGATTATATTTCGACCATTGTATATTGTACCAACTCTATAACAAACCAATATCTAATGAAAAGCAAAATCTAACAACTCCAGTTCTGAATCCAACTGGAATTATACTAACTCCAACCCTAACCCTAAGTCTAATTGCAGCACTAACTCAAAGTCTGAATAGTAATTGACTTTGAGATCAGATCGGAATGATAGACATACATTTATAACTTTAAAAATTATTGTAACTATTATCCCCTCTGTCTCTCCATTACTATTTGAATTGTGGGGCAGATGCAGTGGATGAAAAAAAAAATCTTGTAGCCAGTTCCAATTTGGATAACCTCTGCCGATCAGCTCGTAATCGGTGGGCCTTATAACGTTGCGCATTAATATTTATGTTTTGTATTTTGAGAATTGTCTTGTGACATTTTGCCAGAAGCATCACAAATTATTCATGTTAGTCCTATATGTTGTCTATTTTCTTTAACACACACAATATAGACCAGACAGGTCAATTATATCACTACTTTTCGGCGAAGTGGTAAAAGACTAACAATTCCCGCCCGATTAATACGAGCTGATCAAACTATAGGCCCTATCACTGGCCCTGGCCCCTGGGCATCTTGGGAAAGCAGTGGTTTAGTACTGAATGATTTACCCACGTTAAATAAGATGCTAAAAAATACACAATCCTATTGCAAATCATTACCAACTCTAAAATCCAGAACTCCAACTCTAAACCCATCTCTAATTGCAACTTTAATCCATTTTAATACACTCATAAAATGCCTTTTCTCTGGCCAAAATATTAAGGTCATGGGTCCAAATAATAACATAGATTAGAACCTATGGTACTAAATACATCAAAAGTATGAAGTAAAAACAAATAAAAAAGTCTGAGCTCCTCTAGACTGTCCATGCCATACTTAGCTTGTTGCATTATACTCCTGTTTTTGCCAATATAGTCTAATAATCCCGCATAAAAGTTCTAGTTTTCATATTTATGATCTCAGCAGTGGTAGGGTTAAATATGGTGAGAAAAATAACAACACTGCGCGTTGCTTGCCACCTTAATATGCTATCAATGTGTCTTAAAGCTGATGAGGAAAAAATGTGGTATTCTTCCCCATATTTGCGGCACACCACCTTTGCGTCAGTAGTATAGAGTATCTGCGCAAGAGGTTTAGCAATGACAGTGAATGCAGGGAGGAAGAAACAAGTTTGAGAGCAAGAGGTTCAGGAAAGGTGTCAGTTTTAGACGTTGACATGAAGTCATCTTTTCACACCGCTACATGTAGTGCTACATGTAGTGCATGTGGTGTTTTTACATTTCAGCAATTTAATTAGTAATTCTATAACACGCAACACACTACTGAACGTATGAATAGCACACAATTTCATTATAACAAATCTACCCTATTCTAGCACTTAATCCACAGGTTTATTGCATCTGTGGTAAGGGGTTAAGTGTTGGAGGTTAGAGAAAACCACTCTATGACCCTGTTCACATTTTCTTCTTTCGACGAACCTCAAACGAAGATTAAAAATTGTTTTTCCTACTGTGTGCACACTTTTCTTCCTTCAACGAAGATTAAAATTGCTCAACGAAGCTAAAAAAGGTTGTTTCGACGAAGGAATACTTCGCTTCGACAAAGCTAATTTTATAATGTGTACGCCGCTTCGTTCAACAAAGGAAAGTGATCATGTGACAGTGACCTTCGCCGGCTGAAATAATAGCCGGGCGATAATAGCTCGTTCAAGCTTCGTTAATTTTCATGAAATGTGTACAGTGCAATGTCTTTGTTCAGCGTAATGTGTATGCATGCTTAATTACTTAATCAAGATTAACTTATCTTCGTCGAATGAAAAATCTTCTAATGTGAACAGGGTCTATGACTGGCGATCTTAATTATATTTGCTCATGGGTCACAGAGTGACAAATTCATTTCAAAGATCTGCACTCAAGGGCCAAATACACATAGTTTGACTAAACTGTATTTCAGAGCTGTTCAGGGGCCAATATGCATTCTCTATACTGGTAGTCGATTTGTACCTAAATTCCTTCTCACAGGTTAATAGGCATATTGCATAACAATAGATACAGTTCAGACTTTAATCCATCTCCATTGTTATGCAATATGCATATAGTATAATTTGTGGTTAGAAATTTAGTATAATTTGTGGTTAGAAATTTCAGTATAAATCGACATCCGGTAGAGAAACCCTAAAGGTGCGTATTGCAATTGATATATAATAATTTATATGGATAACTGTTTTAATGATGTATGTACCAGATTATAGCCCAAGAAACTATTCGCCAGCAAAGTATTATGTGTAATCCGATTATCACATGTCAACTGGATCACGCTTTTGAGTTCTGCACCATGATCGAAATGATCGCAACACAAAGTCTATGGCATGCACTACCGATTCCAAAAGGTGTGTGATCCAGTTACCAAGGAGTTATGTAACCACTCCGCTGGCGAAATGTAATTGGTCAGCAGGTCAGAACTGGCCCACGGGCTGGTTGTATGGCTAGCTATCATGGTCCATTGGATTTCATGACAGTTGAAGATACATACACCTCACAACACCTCTGAACAAAACAAGCAAGTACACACCATCACATCAGTTACATTGTGGTGTGAGACTACGTATTGAGAAATATTTGCTGGTTCCTCACCAGTGGTGTGCTTTCACAGAATCATCCTTACAAGGTTCATTGCTCTATAGATGTTGTCATGAAGGCATAGATTTGATTCCTTTTCTCCCTGTTTTTCCCCTTCTCTGTTTTTTTAATAATGAAATTCAGCATACGGGAAACAGACGGTGTCACCTTCAGGTAAGTAAGAAAATTAAAGCGATAAAAACTTAATGAAAGAAACACTACAGTCGTGAAATGCAGAGAATTAAAATGCCTTTAGAAAAAAAAGCTTTCAGAGCTGCAGTAGACAATAACCAACATTGAATTCATTTAATACCTCATGATTTTTTCATAAACATTGCAATTAAGTCCTTTTGTAAATGTAAAGGTTATACCATTGTCTCACATTTTGCATGTTAAGTATGGTTTTCAATTTAAAATGTCTAACAGTACTTTTAAGTTATCTTCATGCTGAATGTCAGGTTTGTCAATAGTACACTTGCTTTACATTATCATGTATGCTTGCTCCAAAATTGAAATCAATTTTGATGAATTTCATGATATTCTAGTTGGGCAAAGGGTTGATGGGTAATTAGGGGTAACCTTGCCGTCAACCATTTTTTGAGGTGGTAAATAGTAGGCAGAAACAATATTATGTGGCGATTTAGTGAGAACACTATTAGGCACATAAACTGTGATAAGATACAGCATGTGTGATCAAACCTGACCTTAAAGGGGCGCGGTCCAATAATATTTTCATGTTCTGTTTTCTATCTTCTATTAACTTATTAAGGCCTACCATTAACACAATATGCTTAAAATTTTGAGTTGTATTGCTCCAGTGGACGGTTTGAAATGAAAAGCAAAAATGTGCCAACAATGACCCATAGGACAGTACATGATACACCTTGTGTTTACGACAAATCACCATGTTATTGTTCATACTGCCTGAACAAAATATATCTTAATTTAGGTGTTAAATTTTACTGTGATAATGAAAAAATATGAGCTCTCTTCTGATACCAGAATTTCAGTTTTGATGAAGACAAATGGGGGGATGGCCGATTGATTCACACCACATTAGTAGCGCTTGAAGGTCACACAAAAGTGGTTCCGTACTACCAGTCTCCCTACTAAATTATGGGAAGTGAATAGTAGTTACCCGCCTTTTGCAAAGCAGTAGAAAAGACCAATTGACGGTGACACACACCAATAATATGGGGAATAAAAGTGCTATGATGCGAGCGAGGTGTTCAGAATAAATACATTGTCTGAAATCTACAACTGTAGATATAGCTGTGGTCCTCATAGACTTAGCCAATGCAAATATTCACATTGATACCTCCTTGTACAATTACTTATATTCTTGTGAAATTTACAGTCCATCATCTCATCCCAATGGGATAACATGCTTACATCAATGACAATGGAAGCTGTATAGTAGTACATCATGTTTCCAGAATCAAATATTTAAACACATTTCCTCCTTGTATGATTTCTTTACCAGCCCTGTGGATCCTACTGTACATCCTATCTCATCCCAATGGGATGAAATTGTTACATCAAATGACAAATGAAATATATAGGATTTCCTGAACGACACATTCGCATATAAAGATACCCTTTGTATTTGGATTACTCTACTATATCGGATGACTCGTATGTTAACAATCTTTACCTGTTGTAATGTGACCAAATACTGACATCAATTAGAAAATAATTGATAGGAAGTTTTATTTTTACTATCCTTTACCACCTGATAGACGATAGTCATTATTTTGAGTAGTGGATGCTCCACTATGATAAAATATTGGACCTGTCGTCTATTACATGGTAGAGGACAGTAAAAACAAAAATTCATATCGTTAATGCTCAAACCCAGGACCTCAGTGGAGTAAAGTGAGGACAAAACCTATCTCATTCCCCTAGTGTATATAAGCACACCATAACAATTTCAAAATAAACAAATTATATACAGTTTTCCTCTTTGTGTGAATGATTACACCAGCACTTCATGCACAGACTACTAAACACTATTCACAACCAGTCAAAGTCAAGTAATTAGTGATTAAAAAAAGCACTTCAAATAGATCATCTAAACAATTGACATGACATGATTGCAATACCGTAAAGCTATTAGTTCTATATACATATGTTGGTGCTGCTGACATGTGCGAATGTCAACACTGGGGATCCACAACTGGATGTGCATGTGCCACTTTTGGCACGGCGCTGCATTCCAAACAGCACACAGCGGGCCAGCGGCTATAATAGTAAAGGGAAAAGAGATGTTTTTGTACTTTGATTAATCAAGAAATCACGTCCAAGGAGTCTCTTCCTTAGTTCCTTAGCTGTATAAAAATGCTAAACCCAAGAGCTCCCAGGGCATTGCCCTCCTAGACCCCTAACAGGGAGTTCCCCATGGACTCCACCAGAGGCCCTATGATGAATCCCACCTGTCCACCTGTTAATGAATCACCTTGGATATGGATATAGTGACACTTTAGAATTCTCTACATTTTAATAGCTCTTAATCAGAGCCCTCATGATATGACTCAAGTCCAGTCTATTGACTAGGGTACAAACCACACACAAACCCTCTGAATACCACACGTCCTGAGACTGCCCCCTCCTCTGATCGCGAAATATTTAGTGACAGCTTATCAGAGCCCTTGTGTAAGTCCAGTCTAGTGACTAGGGTACAAACCACACACAAACCCTCTGATCACCTCAGGTCCTGAGACTGCCCCTTCCCTCTGATCGTGAAATATTTAGTGACCACTGCCAGGCACATCTAGAACAGCTCAGAGAGGGTAGGTCATGATTTTCACATTTTGTTTTTAACATGACAACTTTATTGAGGACTAATATCAAGGCTCGGAATCTGAACTACATTTTAAAGCAGCACTTTAAGGAATGTAGTTCAGCACCCCTGGCCTACACTATACCATCGCAGAAGAAATTACAAGAAAATTATGTTTTTCTACAATTTTTATATGAAATTCAATATTAACTTCATTGCAGTCAGGTCTTATTTTTCTTATATGTAATATTAATAACATCAGTTATTTACAAGTATATATAAATTGTAATTCTATTTATATCAATACAAAACACCAGATATCTACCAAGACTTGCCAAATGGATTCTATAGCCCAAGCCGTTCGTGACTTTGGCAAAAATAATTCTAAGCCTTCTATTTTTCTGACATCAGCGAGTAGACCACTTAAATTCAAATGCACGTAATTATCCCATACTCTCTCAGTCAGGTCACATACACTTATACATCAATGACAATAATATAATCAAACAATTTCAAACGTTTTAAGTAACTTTGATCGTTTCCATAGCAACACATCACTATGGCAATTCTACATTCAAAAGTGTTCATGGTCTGTCGCCAATTGCATAAAGTTTGATTAATATTGAGTGTGTATCATATGCAAGGCTACTTACTCATGAGATGAAGCTTTAAATGAACTACAAAATTTTGAGCTTTTACATCCTTTACAAATTACACATAATTAAAAGCAAAATCATATCACTAATGAAATATAAGATACATCCAATTTACAAATATTGATATATTTTCACAGCGTAAAATTTGTACTTCAACAACAATTAGCCTCTTTACGTCAGTTCACCTGAGAAGGCTGACAAGTGTCCATAGAGATTACAGTCACTCCAGAGTAAATCCACTGTGAAATTGACAATATGATAAAAGCATCAAACTCATTGCTGTGTAAAATTGATTAAAGTCACCTGAATACTGAATATGATGGTGTCATCTGGCCTTTCACTAAAGCTGCGCTCATAGTAACTTTATCTCAATTTGACCTGTGAAAAGTCACAACATTCAGCATCACTTTAAAGGGATATTTTGAGTTGTTTGAGGTGCTGTGTACTGTAGATAGCACCGCATTTAGTTGAATGTATCATGCTATCTATATAGTATGCTTTGAGTTTTGTGTATCCTGTTATCTACTAGAAGCAATGCATAGCATGCACTGAGTTTAATGTACCTGAGACTAAAGATAGCAATCATTGAGTTCAAGATAACATACAATCTATTGAAGATACATGCATTGAGTTCAATGTATCCTGATATCAACTGAAGATAACATGCGTTTAGTTAAAATATCATGCTATCTACTGAAGATACCATGCATTGACTTTTGTGTATCCTGCTATCTACTAAAGATAGCATGGATTGAGTTGTGTGTATCATGCTATCTACTGAAGATACCAAAGATACAGTGTACTTAATTATGTGTATCATGGTATCTATTGAAGATACCAAGCAATGTATTATAATAGCACACATTGAGTTTTGTGTATTGCATTATATGTATAATGCTATCTACTGAAGATAGCACATTTTGAGTTTTGTGTATCCTGCTATTTACTGAAGATAGCATGCATTGAGTTATATGTATCATGCTATCTACTGAACATAAATTGCATTGAGTTGAATGTATCATGCTATCTACTGTAGATAGCACACATTGAGGAGTTTTGTGTATCCTGTTATCAACTGAAGATAGCATGCATTGTATTATATGTGTATATTTATACATAATGCTAAAAGTGAACAATAGCCCATGAGGAGTGACACAGGTCAAGAACTTATATAGGCGCATATGCACTATAAAAGACAACCACATGGGCCAATCAGTGGTTCACATCAGCTTAGAGTGGGGGGTTGCTGCCCCCTTGCCCCAGATACACACCTAAGTGGTGCGGTGGGGGTGTACACTATACATGACCTAAACTGAAAGCATCTTGAGATTTAGAACAGTTCAGCATCCAGATGGCAGACGATACCTCTCGGTCAAGGATATGGTGGTCAGTGCTTTAGGTTACACCCCTATACCCCTCACTACCCTCATGTATAATGCTATCTACTGAAGATAGCACATTTTGAGTTTTGTGTATCCTGCTATTTACTGAAGATAGCATGCATTGAGTTATTATTTACCGAAAGTATGTATTGTTTTATAGTGCATTGTTATACATGATTTTACTTCTGATAATCCAATTAACCAATGGAGCAATATAACCTCCAAACAGATTGTTTTCCTGTATGGTAGAAAATAAGAAAAAATAAGAAAAATAAGACACTCCCACCTTTAACTGAAACTACCAATGGCTTGATACACATGTAACAGCTATTTACACCTATTTACTTCTTATTACTCTTTATTTACCCTTTGTCGGAAAGCCGGCAGACAATATTATTGAATTTAGTTCAACCCAAATAGTGAAGTGCAAGGTACCCCCATGGTACTACATCTTGTGTTGTTAACCTGTTTAAAGCTATGTCTTGTCATTTCACAAAACACCAGCTGCATCAGAACAAGCAGATGAAATCTTATTCTGATGTGTGCATCCAAAACAAAATCACCTGCTGCACTTAAATAGCTTATTCCACCTCGTAGCATTCCATTAGTTATGTGTAGATTTTTACTTTATTTCTCTATCTATCCCTCCCACTCAGTTTCTCTCCCCTTCTCTCTCACCTACAAATCTGGTAAAGTGGGGACATGCTGCAAATGTCTCCTTTATTTTGAAGCGAGAGACCCTATATACCCCGCACAATGTAGGATCATATTTGGAGATTCAACTGCGGGAATTGATAGAGGGCTCCTATCTATATGACATAAGCCTCTCAATGGAATAAATCGCTTTTTAGATTCTCTCAGATTTTGTTTTGTTTGCATAGTGGGCTCTGTCCATGACATCATTTTCTTAACTTTGCCCAATACCCCTATAATTAAACAGGGTCATGTTTCAACACATTTAAATATGACTGTCAAAGTGATATCATCACAATGCCCCACTTTTACAGTGAAAAGTGTGCAAGTGTCAACACTTTGACAGTTTTGTGGGTGGTGCCCCCTCTCTATTTCTCTTTCTCATTTTTCCATATCGCTCTGTTATGTTTTTTCTCCATCTCTCCCTAAGTCAGTTTGCATAATGCCACTACAATTCAATATAGTCAGCATAATAGAATCATCATTTTTTTTTAATACTTTTTCAATCATAATTCAATATAACTGCGGATGTTTACAATAGATCAAAGATAACTGCGGTTGCTTACAATGGATCAAAGATAAAACTCACTTAAGTCAATATTCAAATTGCTTTTGATTTTCTTAATAGGTATAATCATTTTGATGATCTATGGATATGAAGTGAGATGTCCTTTTTTTGATCACTTGCAGGTTGACAGTCAATCAATTCCTATAAGGAAGGAAAAATATTGTGATATATTGCTTTCAACTCTCTAGTACAAATGATTAATGATCCGTTTCAGTTATTGGGTGATCGTGGCACCACACGAAAGCGAGATCCATATTAATGCGCACTTGTAAGTAGGCCAGTCTTCCCTTGGCATTAATCTTTAAGCCGACTCTTCCAACTGATGTCTTAACCCTTTGAAGTAGTTCCTGAGCTTGTTGTATTTCTTCTGACAGCAGGGTGATGTCATCAGCAAAGTCCAGGTCTGTTCCCACTTCTGACCCAATTTGTCTGTTCTTTCTCCTTTCTAGATGGAATTCAAGTGCTTCTTCCCCGCCTTCGATAGCCATTCTCAAGGCATAGTCGAGCACTATCACAAACAGATGGCAGTAAGGGTATCAATCTGCAGAACACCAGCTATATAGGATGTCAAAGAACTCCATTTCCACATTAGGGCTCTACGATAGCCTACAAAATATCCTGATGCCTGCTGACAACTTCGCTCACACAATTTGAGGGGTGTCACGGTCCGAGAACAGGGCTAGGATTCTGAAGACCTAATTCCTGCACAAGTCCATACACAATTGCACATTGATCCAGATTTTGGAGCATCACATTAATATGGATTCATTGTCTAGTGTAGATTGCCCAATACCTTACAGTTTCACAGTGCATGGCAATTAAAATGTTATTATGCTGTTATGAGACTAAAATGAATGCACAATACATTTCATTAATATTATTACTACAGAAATATTGCTTGTCTCAAATGATTTATATAGTAGTTACAATCCCTGGTACATGTATTGCCACAACCTTTACAAAGACATCCTAATATTACTGTAATTGGGCTATTCCAGTTAAATCCACACTCCCACCGTGGAAGATTGTGGAAATATCTTTCACAGAGGGAGATGTTTTACAAATGTAATTGGTCAGGGCTAATCATTTTTAAACATATACTCCCCCTGTATTATGGCTTTACCTATATCTTCCACAACTGGAGTGAGTATTATAAATGGAAGTTACCCAATTGTCTATTGCATTCAAAACTCATACTCCCTCTGTGGAAAACTTTAGCTAAATCTACCACAGGGGTAGTGTGGATTTCAACTGGAATAGCCCACTTAAAAGTTGAAGG
The DNA here is from genome assembly GCF_039555335.1 of Amphiura filiformis. Lineage (NCBI taxonomy): Eukaryota > Metazoa > Echinodermata > Ophiuroidea > Amphilepidida > Amphiuridae > Amphiura > Amphiura filiformis. The sequence goes on from NC_092636.1 coordinate 53,698,213, forward strand.
TATTCTCTTCTGTTGTCTGAATCAGAGACCCTGGATATGTAGGTTATATCCCAGCAAACACAAAACGTTTTCAACATTATTCGCAAAAGGTTAGAAAAAATTGCCAGACGACATTTAAATGTCGGGTTATATTAAGAGTTTTCTATAAAGGGTATATAAAGGGCATTAAACATTTTCATGAAATTCAAAAAAATTTTGACAAACTTACTGCAAAAATATTCTCACATCATGTTATCTAAGTGTTGACAATATATTTGTCAACAAATGTTTGCAAAAATCATTTACAATATCATTTTTGAAAACATTTTGAAAAATTTTGTTTTCATATAAAAGTTTTAAAGCGTTTTTATGGCCTTTATCAAACCTGCCATTTAATGTTACTAAAATGTTTATACCAAAACCAAAACCTATATATAATATAATATAATATAATATAATATAAATTATAATATGTTTAAAACGTTTTAAAAACATTTTGTGTTTGCTGGGATGTCTAGCAAAGATGGATGTGGAAATAAGGTACAAATAATGGTATGTCTTAATGTTGTTGATGCGTTGTCAAGCAAAGCTTGTTGATGCGTTGTCAAGCAAAGCTTCAAAATACCATGGAAACTGTCACATGGATGGGATGGTACTAATCAATCTTTGTTCCTTTCTAGTTTCAATACATAAATGTAGGCCTAATATTTGAGAATTTAGCAATATGAAAATAATTCACATCAAGAATCCTTTTAGTGGGTCAAATATTTGCGAGCGTAACAATTCCATTTGAAGGTATTCTATGCCGCCATTTACGTCACAAGAAACATGATCATCCATAATAAGTATTGGGTTTCAAAACACAACTTTAATCATACCTGGTTGGTATTAAGATACCATATTATGATGATTCCAGCACATGGATTGCTAGATCTACTTCATAACTGTATGTGTATGGTATAATCAACCTAACTGTGTTTCAATGCACAAATATCATAAATCAAAATTATTTAAAGGCCTGTTCAGTAATTTGCTTTCAATAGAGTCATGACCTGTTCAGTCAGTTGATTTTGAGATGAGACAGTAGATGAAGATGCAACAAAATGAAGGATATTGGGGAGAAAGTTTTTGACCTGCATTAGTGTCTTTTTGTTATTTCCGCATCATGCTACCACCAAGTTCAAGCTGTGAATTGTGATACTATTGTACTTTATATTATCAGTCGTTGCTCTGGACTGGCTATTATGTAGTTTGGTAGTAGTATGGCAAGTTGCTTCTTGAATTTGCAGAAGATATTCAAAAGCTCAGAGCCAGTCAATTTATTGCTGTGACAGTAGCTAGCTTTATTGTCTGGAGAATACAAGAATACTTTCCCATGTTGGAATAGTTTGGTACTTTTCAGATCAAAAAAATTATTTATTTATTTCATTTTTTAATTGCTTAGTTGTCGCACATATTAGCTGGAAAACTAGTTTGTGACAGCCTTGTAATTTGAAGCAATGCATCATATTGAACAAAAGCAGCAGACTATTATTGCACGTCAGAAGTAGTTAAATTATTTTCAGTCCATTCCATATAATATTCACTATAGTGCACATAAATGTTATGAGAAAAACTCATTTAGCTATGTCCTTGACAAACAAATTAAACATTATATTCCAGTGATAATAATTGCACATGACATTTCATAAAATGTGTCACTATTCGCCAGCGAAGTGGTTACATAACTCCTTGGTAACTGGATCATGCACCTTTTGGAGTTGGTAGCACATGCTATAGACTTTGTGTTGCGATCATTTTGATCGTGGTGCAGAACTCAAAAGTGTGATCTAGTTGACATAGTGATAATCGCATTTACGGTTACACGTAACACTTCGCTGGCGAATATTTAGAAGGACAAAGCAATTTTCATGGTGTCCAAGTTTCACCAAAAGTGGTCAAACAGGGCATAAAGTGCCTAAAATCTTTAACAAAAATAAGGTGACCAGCATCCTATGGGGCGAGCTCCCCAACTCTTTAGCTATGCTACTGCATGCCATTTTGGTGGGCAGAATGGTGTCTTGTTGGCTTTCTTGTACAAATCGGGAAAGAAGCTTAATAGTAGATTCTTATTTCCTGTTTCGGAGTCTTACAGATGCCTTTTTCTACACTATTGTTGTTGTGACGATCCTCTGTTTACCACTGATGCTGGTTGCAGTATATCAGTAAACATGAGCAATATATCATTCACATGTTTGATGATCTTCATGGAAAAAGAACCTGCAACTGTGTTGCTGAGCAACCAGCATCAGTGGTAAACAGAAGATTGTCATAACAACAATAGTGTAGAAAAAGGCGTCTGTAAGACTCCCAAACGTTCACAGTGAGTACTATTTTCTGGACTAGAAATAAGAATAATCTACTATTATGTTTCAATAACAGTCTTGATGAACATGTTCAGTAAGGGAAAGAAGCTTTTTCTACTTCCAGGCATTACATACACTGTCACCTAAATACCTGTTTCACAAAAACTTACAACTGATCTTACATTTGATTTATTACCATCCTAAGAATAACATCACTTTACCTACATTTGGCTATTCCAATTGAAATCCATACATCCCTATGGAAAATATGAACTTACATAAGCTCCCACACAGGGAGTGTAGATTTCGAATGGAGTCACCCATTCAGGTAACCCCATTTGAAATTCACACTCCCTGTGTGAAAGATTAAGGTCATGTCTTCCATAGAGGGTGTATGGGTTACATCTGGAATAGCCTATTTCTCTAGATGTCAGTCTGTTCCACACCAAACCACATGTTTCAAAGACATCTTTGGTGATGAAGCCAATGCCTCATCCCTACAAAGTTTGTCTATAAATCAGAAGACAAAAATACTATGTGCGGCACACAAAGTAAAAGTTCTAAGTAAGGTTCCAGGGAAAGTGTCAGTTATACACGCCATAAAGACCATAAGGCTTGTAAAATGTAGACCTAAACGCTAAGTCGGATAAAAGTCCTTGAACATAGTTAAGGTTCCAAGTCAGCAAAAACATCTATTGTGTATCCAATTCTTGGTCAGTAAATCCACCTTACCTTGAGTTGGTCTTGCTCTCCGGCATACTCCAAACTCTGGAAGATATTCCATGTACATCTGCGTCTTGCTTCAAGCCTGGCTTGATATCTTCTGTACCATCTCTGTATCAACAAGGCTGCCTTGATGGCTGAAATAGAGTAGAAAGTAAAATACACAGAGTCAGTCAATTATGAAAAATATGAAGAAAAGAAAAGAGTGAACAGATGGCCAAAGTGCTACATTCCCGGGCTACATTACAATTGAACAAGACAATGTGTACAAAATCCTGGCTGGCGAACAACCCAACTGTAAGAAAAAGCAAGAAAATGAAACAAGATGATATCATAAAAGAAATGAAAGCATACATCGTAAAAGAACACTATCAATAACAACAAGAATTAACACACAAGTCAGCAATATGATACATCGTGATTAGTGCCTGAAGTTCTAGCTGCCTCCTTTTGACCGAAAAAAAAACACACTCCTGGATCCACTCCTGAGGAGATGAAGGAGAATATGAAAGATAGGACATTCTATTATAATTCTATAATATTAATAGTAATGATAGTAACTAACAACCAAGTAATAAAAAACATTCAGTTCATCACCAAAAGTGTGCTTTGAGAGCAAGAAAATTCTGAATGTAAAAAAATATTTGTGTGCAAAAATACTTTGTAACCAAGCGTATATCCAATTCTTAGTCAGTAGCTGTGGTTTAGCTTGTAAGCGCTGAATTTCATTTCATTGTTCAGCATAGTCCATAAAACACCATGCTGTAAGTGCAACAGAATTTGTAGGCAAGTTTTGTTCATTTTAGAAAGGGTCGTTTTTATGGCGACAACTTAATTTTTTACTAGCTTTAGTTATTAAAATAATAATTAATTGACTAAAACAGCCCATACATGGTTAATATCAAAGATACTAGATACAAAATCTACCATTGTGCACTATTAATGATTGTGTGTACAGTGCACAATGGTAGATTTTTATATTTCCTATAAAATTGAATGTGTATATGTGACACGATCAAGGGAAATGAGTCGGATGTCGCTTATATTGATTTTGAGATATTGGCAAAGAGAGTGTTAAAATTCTTTTGTTTTATATTGTTTTCAGCGATTGATAAATTGATGTAACTTCACAAAGAAAAGTCGTATCAACATGGGGTTTTCAGTTTCTGAAAGCTCTAAATGTCCTCTTTAGAAACATGCATAAAACTCATTTTCGACCAGGGCCGACATGTGACTCATTCCCCTTGATCATGTCACAGATAACTATAAATAACTATAAAAAAAAATTGAATTTTAGTTTTTACTATCCTCTACCGTGTGATAGTACAACTTCTGATATAACAATATAAAAGCAGCTACTATATATCTAACCTCTAGCTTAACATTAATATACCACGAGTTATATTTTAATAATATTAATATTGATCATATTTAAAATTATACTGAAAGCCATTTAAAAAAAATTTCAACACAGGCACATGAAATAATGGATATGCAGTTTACACTAATCAAATTATAAAAAACTCACACAAACTACAATCAGTGACTTTAATGTACAAGCATGCATGACAAGACAAGTTTTTCAAGCAGAATATTTGAGTAACAAGTCAATATCTATGCCTCTGAATGATCGACCAAGTTATATGACACCTTCCCACTCTTTCCATCACAAAATGCAGCAATCTTTACATCCTCAATCCTGCTGAACTGTTTACTTTGCAGTATAAGTGTGCTTCTATTGAAATTTGAAAGTCAAAATATTTTGGAAATTTACATAGAAACAGCACTCCTCCAGTATGTTGACCTATTTGCCAACTTATTTTCCCTCTCATTTAAGACAATGGTCATATAATGTTCCCCCTGAAATACCCTGTTTTTATGACCACACAGCTCTGAAAGACTCCTACATTTGATCAAAACAGAGCGCTAAATGACGTTCTAAAATATCTTAAACCCCAGTTTGCAGCTCCAAAAGACGCAATTATACCAATATACCTCAGCTCCCAAAGACCTTCCATTTCCAGTTCTGTGGGGACGGAGAATACATCTACCAAACAAAATATTATGATGTACCCCCTCCCCAAGATACTGATATTGCACATATTCAATAAGCCAATAAATGAGCAAATACAACCTGCAATGCATGCAAACAATATACATGTATTCAAAAGTTCAAACATAATCAAATACTGGTTACGTGATTCCTGAAAGAACCTGCCCCACTTTACACAATAACCATAAATAGCTGTTAGAGAAGACAAGAGGCCACAATGGTCGTTGTTGGTCTAGTTTTGATTACAACATTCTGTTTACCCTTTTTATAACGTGCGCATCTCTCCAATTTAATTTTCAAATTACTCCACTTTTTTTCATATACCACTGCACAGAATAATGCATCTAACTCAAATTTCAATCAATTTTGATCACGGCATGTCTTTGCTGGCCTTATAAGTACATAGACAGACGTGAATCTCTTGTTTCCCGTGTATGTATAACGACTTCCGTGGCATGTTATGCTGACATTGATTGGGTTAGTCCCAGCAGTTAACGGGAAATCACCGTAGGCAATCTAAGACTAGATCCACTCTATAATTGTCATTCATGTTCACTGCAAATTTCTTTATGGTAAAAATCGGCAAATAGGCATAGCCGAGTTACAACAGATGTATGGATACAACATTACTACATACAGGTGTCAGAGCACTGATAGGACCTATAGGCTGCTACCCTTTACAGTGTGTCTTTCAAAGAACTGTAATGGTGGAATTCTAAAACAAAATAAGTCTTTGGTCGCAACACATAGTGGCGTATGTGAAGGACAAAATATGTTTCTTCTCAAAATGTGTTTGAAGGATATGCTACTAATATCGTCAATACTCCACACTGTTGGTGTTATCTCACAGTGGCCTGAATCCATTTGAAATTGAAGTTTAAGGTTCAAACTATTATACTGTATCTTTAATAGTTAAAAAGAAATAACTTTTATAGGATATAGATAGCTCCAAATCTTTACGCCACTATGTGAAACATAATATTTTGAAACACTGATATTTTGTCCTTCACATACGCCAGTATGTGTTGCGACTGACAAAGTAATATATAGAATGCCCAAACAAAACATGAATGAATATTTTGCATAATTGTGTAATAGCTTTCATTTACTTATTGAATTTAGAAATGTATACCAATTTTACAACAAAAATTAATTTATATAGTTTAAATGCAACAATGATGAAAATCAGACAGTACAGTTTTTTATACTGTATGCAGCAGCAGGTTACAAACATCAATTACAGGGTGTGTAATCATACCCTGGGTGTATAATTTGTTACTTGTCATATCCGCTGAGGAATCCAACTTGAGGCTAGGAAACATTTAAAGCATTCATGTAGTCGTTGAGTATTTTGAGAATTTTCTCTGAGCTGAGGGATGTGTTGTTTTGTTTATCCAATGGGACAGCAAAGCAGCCTAGTGTGGTTTTACCCCCGGGTTTTACCATGAAAATACAAAGAAAATCAGACAGTACAGGTTTTTTAGAGACACCCTGTATGCAGCAGCAGGTTACATCCATCAATTACAGGGTGTGCATACATACCCTGGGTGTACGATTTGTTACTTGTCATATCCGCTCCGGCTACATGTAGGAAACATTTAAAGCATTGAGCATTTTAATGTGATGCTGTGTTGATTTAATGTTTTATTTATTGTATAACATTATACTGTGCTGTATTTAGTTGCTATGCCTTTAAGGTTATCAACTATTTTAAACTGTTGCGATGTTCACAGCATCTTGCCAATGTTGTGTGATATTATTTCCCAAATGTTGTGTGATATGATGAAAGCTAAAATTAAAAATAACGTGATATTTTGGATACTTTCAGATAGGCACCCTTTAATTGTAAGTATAGATAGAGGGTCCACAATATGTTTTAGAATAAGTTAAAAAATATTTTACGAAATGTAAAAATGTAAAGAGATATGTATAGCCCTATTTGTTTTATACATGTGGACCAATTTATTGCGTTCAGTCACAATGGTTAATTGTGTAAGTATAACAGGCAGATTTAAAAGTTGCATCGGAGTCCATAGCAGTCAGGTTTTCTTTAACAAACGCATGAATAGACCTGGCCTACTGTATTGTTTGAGAGCTGACTCCTATGGACTCAGGTGCAACTTTTAACACTGTTTAAAACGGTCTCTTTTTTTACATATAACGAACCATTATGACTGAACGCAATGACGTGTAACGCTATGATTTGGTCCATATGTGCAAAACATATACAGCTACCCATACCTTTTAACACATTTGCATTTAGTCAAATATTTTTTGATTTATTTTAAAAAGTATTTTTTGGGGAACTTATAAGTTGTGGACCCTATAGATGTCTATCACTGGCAACTTTAGTATGCATTATGCCTTTGATCTAAAAAACAAAACTTCCCAAGAAACAAGAGAAGTATTATAAAAAAAAAAGAGGGTCGGGTGAAACATGCTGATGACAGAATAAATAGGGAATTGAATTAAGACTATAATTAATGATGGAGATTGTCTTGTATTGTCATAATGGGCTCATTACTTAATCTGTCATCTGCCTTGGGGAGTTTGGGGATGAATATATATGCAGAGTATCAATCAAACAGGTGTTTTACACTTTGTTTAAATTTGGAAGCATCAATTCCCCAGAGTTGTTCTGGGAACTGATCCATTGGTGTAAGCTCCAAACGTGTGATGCAATCATACTACGCCAGTCAGAAGTGGTGAAAGTAGAATGCGTTTAACAATTACTGTTATGTATTTGAACTAATTAATAGCTCCTCTTCCCTAATAAGCTCTCCTGTAGACATAATTGATTGAGTGATACTAAGCATTCCACTTTTCAATGCACCTGTACAACTCAATTCCATCAAATGTCTGAATAAATTCCATTCCAAACATTCTAGTTTAGGATTACAATTATATTGACATCAGACACACTATATTTTGAATGTAAATGTGTGTAAATTCCCAATTGTAGCTTTTATTTTAATAATTTTAATAAGTGCCCTTGCAAATGACTGACTTAAGGTTGGTCTGAACCCTGGAATTATGGAAACTTTGGGCCTCATAACTTCTAAATTGTTGGTCTAAAGTATATAAAAGTATACATATTTAGAATGGCAAAGACTTGATAAGTTCATCTGTGAGGTCAAATTTGGGCCAAAATGGCACTTTTGGCCCAAAATCCCAAAATAACGGTTTTTGGCCCACTTCTTTTGTGCACCGTAACAAAAAAATCTTGGGCCAAAAGTTTTTGAAACTAATTTTTAAAAACTAGATCAAAATATCTAGGACCCGTTTTTCATTTTTTGAATTTTGACCAATTTCACCAAAAATATGATTTTTTATGATTTTTTTTTATAATTAAAACTTTTTTGACCATTTTTGGCGCAAATTTCTCAAAGTTAGTCGAAATTCAAAAAATGAAAAAACGCGTCCCAGATATTTTGATCTAGTTTTAAAAATTAGTTTCAAAAAAAATTTGGGCCAAGAATTTTTTTGTTACGGTGCACAAAAAAGAAGTGGGCCAAAAACCATTATTTTTGGGATTTTGGGCCAAAAGTGCCATTTTGGCCCAAATTTGACCTCTCAGATGAACTTATCAAGTCTTTGCCATTCTAAATATGTATACTTTTATATACTTTAGACCAACAATTTAGAAGTTATGAGGCCCGAAAGTTTCCATAATTCCAGGGTTCAGACCAACCTTAAGCGACCCAGGTGTTAATTATGTCAAATACGGTGCGCAGAAAAGCAGAAATTAAGTATTTTTATTATTACACCACTAATTATGTTTGGAGAAGCTTGAAGAACAACAACGAGAAATAACAAGTCCTTCAAACTGAAGTGATGCTGCTGAATTGATAGGGTCATCTGCTTGGTGCCAGTTTTATATGCTATGAAATAAAACCTTATACAAAAAACTGCACCAAATATTACTAAATTAGCCATGGAATTTACTCTTTTGTGTTTAGCTAATAATGAAGTTGAAACAAATTCTATATTTAAACCATGTGAAACTTTTTTGTTGTTGTAATTATTGCTAAATCAAAGGAAAGTAAACACATCCTCTAAATCTAGTAAGTTTCATCCGTTCAAGCTGCACTACAAAAAACACCAATTTTGTGACACATGTGGTATCTTTTCTTTGGCATCAGGATGAATTTACTAGATTTAGAAATGCGTCTGGCTGCATAATTTAATAATTCAGCAATATCATGCTAAAACCAAGGTATACGGTAGACTTGAACATGCTGAAATATAATATTCATTGAACATCATTTCTCTACATATTATGTACATGCTGGAGTAAATTTTCTCACTATTTTAGTAGTACTTGGTGCTATTTTTGTTATGTCCATTAATTTTGTAGTGCTTTGTTCAGGGTGTGATGAAACGGCAACATACTCTGATATGGTATAAAATATAGTGGTATATATTTAAGTATTTATGCAGACATGAGAATACATCTTTATTTTTTTTTAAATCCCATTAAAAATGCAGACATTTGGGGAAAAAAAGAAAGAAAATGCCTGTATGTTTTGATCAATCCCACTGACCTATCCAAGAGTTTAAGGAGGAGAAGATGGAGGTAACTTGATGAAATATTGATATAATGAGCAACTCTGACCCTCATATGTGATGTGATCAAGCACAATCAGTGGGAACTCAGAAATATTAATTTTGAGATATAGCCAAACAAAGGAAATATTTCCTTTTGTTTCCTCTTGTTTTGGAAACTCTTTAATTGCCCTTATCTTTGGAACTGGTTGTTCAATTTCAATGGAGTTTTCTGTAAAATGCAGCTTTGTAAATACTTTTTACTGTATTCATTCCAATAAAGTGCCCAGGGCGCTAAACAAAGTCATTTTGGGTGGGCGCTTATTTTTTTACCTAATTTTTTCTTGAGCATTAATGGTACCCTTTAGCAAATTGAAAATACCCTGGGTGGGCGCTTATTGGGGCATCAGGGCGCTTATTGGAATGAATACGGTACTATCCTATAAAAAAAATGAAAATTTAATATTTCTTGAGTTCTGACTGATTTTGCTTGATCGCATTACATATTTCAATAATTCAGATCCAGACTAATTGCCAGAAAGGGCTGCTCTTCACTTTCTCTTTTCCACATGGATTGAATCTGATCTATTTTGAGCAACAAAAAATGTGATTACCGCTACGCTACATAAAAAATATGTCTAGGATATCTTCAAATCTATCCATCATTACATAGACAAATGTTACTTTATTATGGACATTTTTTGTATACAGTGCTTTCATCAGCTGTCATTATTTATGTTGCCATCTTGGGAGTCGAAAATATGTGATTCAAACATCCAAAATGTGTCTCATGTATTGTACGGTATAGCAAAATATTTTGTAGCTTTATATCATTGCTCATTTTATCAGTTACAAATTGCTGAAAATCCCATAAAAATTGGATTTATGATTCTTGCGACATGAATACTTTCACGCTGAAAACAATAAAACACAAAGGAAATTTAGCATTACTTTTGGATGCTCTCAAATGTAGTTTTTACCAACATCTTACTCATTTTGCTTATCTCGTCGCATGACAGGTCTCTTTCTCATCATCTCTGCTCTGTCATCACTTTATCTTTTTTCTCATGGCGTTGTTTGCTTTATCATTTCTTACCATCTCTGCATGTATTTACTTGTTTCTATGTACCTTGCATGGGAATTTCTGATAGCATGCTGTGCCCTGGGGGAAAATATCTAGATAATGGTGTTCTAGTAATAAAAAAAGTTGTGAAACTACAAAGTGATGACAGTGTAATGTTTGCATAGATAAAATAAAGTTTTCTTTAGGGCAAACAAAGAAAGAGCTTTGTCACAAAAGAAAATGGCTTTGTAAATTATGTAAGGAGTACACATTCACAAATTTAGATGTTAACAAATTTAAGAAAAAATTAATTTTGATAAGTTGGAAGCAATTTTTTGAATTAATGGATCTGCAAAATAAAGTCTCCATGAACTGGTTGGATCCTTGAAACTTGATTTCCTGTTTCCCGCCACCCACACGTGCTATGAAATGTTTGTGAACCAAGAATAAAAAATATTATTATTTGGTAAAATTGCACTTTAGAATATTTTTTCCAAATATTTAGTGTTCTTCCAAGTTCTTCTGTCAATATCTTATCTTCCATTATACGACTTTCTGCTTCAAGTCAACTGAAATTGGCCCTAATCTCTGACACAATTATTTCCATATTTCCAGGCCCGTACGCAGGATTTCATTTGGGGGGTGCCGAATTTGAAAAAGTGGGCTTTTTTCCAGGGGGCGATTTTGTTAAAAGTGGACAAAATTTGGACCTTTTTTGTCCAAAAAAGCGTTAAAAAACTGATTCTGATTAACCTGCTGGATAGAAGCATTTGTCCAAACAGAATTTCACACCATTTGTTATACGTCATACTGACTGACGTTTTACAAATGGACTTGAAATTCAACCTTCTATATCAGAGGTTCACAGATATCATATCCATTATTGAATCACCATATGCATGGTATTACCAATTAAGCCTGCAATTTAACCCTGTCATATTAGCTCCATATATGCACAATTTGTGCACATTTCTTTGAAAGAAAAACTAAACAAAAATAACTTACCATTTTTAAACTTATATTTGATGGCTACAATATACACTCAAGTGAGTATAAGCATGCCTAGTTCAAGGTTCTCCACAAACATTCCATGTATTTAAGAAAAAATTGCAATTTTTATTGATTTTACATGGTGAATTTCAGTACATTATTAGCACTTCATACACTAAACTACTAAAAACTGGTATAAATTGATTGATAAAAGTTTTCTGATATGACCCATACTCATTAAGAACAATGACCCAAGCTTGCATTTGTAAGTGTGTTCACACTCCTTTCACATTTCATCAGAACTAAATGAAAAATCTTGCAATGGTATTTTTTACTTTTTATCATCGTACTAGGCAGGTGCCCAGAGAGGATTTATGAGATAATATCATCCGGAATTCCATGATCCGACACTATTACGAGGAGTGAGGAAAGTAAGATGCATGCAGAGTTGCAGACGGAGTGATATCCAGATAAAATACTTCTATAATCAGGAATACATTAAAGGAAAGCACTCTAGAAATTCATCCTTATCCATTAAATGTCACATAATACTTCTTGTCTTTACCATATCTATCAAGATAAAAATAAAATTACAATGACCTTGTATTATTTTTTCTTTCATCAGAAGGTGAATGACAACACCAGAATTGCATTCCACATAGCTTGAATTTCATTTTTGTAAGAAGAATTTTTTTCACTATATTGCTTCTTTAATAAGCTTAACAATTTTTAACGCTCTTTGGGATTTAAAAACATCCTCATAAGTACCACAAACTGATCACCAGAACTAATTTTTGTTTATTTGATTATTTGGCAACCACCCTGCTAACAGCATGCTTCATTGACTATCTACTGCTGATAGCACTTTAATAATTTGGTATCTACTGCTGGTAGCACATATCTTTATCTGCTATCTACTACTGATAGCACACTTCATTTGTTTACTATCTACCGCTGATAGTGCATTATTTTATTTCATTGCTCAGATGACATACCGGTGTATCAACCAATTTTGACAAAATGAGATAAGATAAGTTTCATAATCTATGTATAAAGCTCTACATTCTGACAAACTTTCAAGACATACGTGTCATTAATTAATTAAGTATTATGACTAATTAGGTTTGGTGTATCTCACTCAATGGAATAATTGTGTACAACATTCCCAATGTTTTGGACGACATAGTATCAGTGACATACGCCGCTATGTCGCAAATATGAGACATACACCACTATTTTGGTATGTCGTGGCTGTGTGGCCATTATGGATATGAATTCAACTATTATACGACATACTGGTGCATCATGTGTCCTATGTCAATGGAGAATAATTTTTCAAAAAATATACTGACATATAAGTTTAACGACTAATTACAATTAATTGGTGAATGACAACAATGTATTTTATACATTAAATGTAACTTAAATATTTATATTTTCAAATCCATTCAATAAAAGAGGATATTTTATTCGAGGCAATGTATGACAAATGGTTAAAGTTGCAAAAACTTCAGATGCAATTATCTCAAAATGGTAATTTTTGTGATCCACCACTATGTCATCCAAGCGACGATCTGCTATCGAATTTTATTCGAGGCAATGTATGACAAATGGTTAAAGTTACAAAAACTTCAGATGCAATTATCTCAAAATGGTAATTTTTGTGATCCACCACTATGTCATCCAAGCGACGATCTGCTATCTACTGCTGATAGCACACTTCTTCATTTGCAATCATCGCTAGGGGCAGTGGCGTAACTCCTATGCGCTCTGAGGGGGCGCGCCCCCGGGCACCCGGGCTAAGGGGCACCCGGGGGCACCCAGGCCTGGATACTCTTTCGACACGATAATACGCTGTTTGCATGGTTTAGGAAAGAAGCGGCAACCCTTCCCAACAATGCAAAGAATTACACTTCGTTTGGGTGCCCCTTCAACACAAACGTCCCTTGGTTGTTGGTGTAGCCAGGAAAATTACTTATGAGCTTAGTTTGGGTGCCCATTCTATCCGATATAGTCTCTCAAATCTCTGTCTATCTAGAAAATCAGAAGTTCCTTTATCGATCTGTCTAAAACTAAGCTATTTTTGGATGCCCCTCGACAAAAATCGCTTCATGATCATGTTAAGCAAAGTAGTCGAAAGCACTTTCTCACCAAGTCTAATTTGTGTGATCCACGATTCCCGTTAAAGAAACATTGATTACTACGGCTTACAAATTTTCAAAATCGCTTGGACATAAGCAGAAACATACTGCTTAATTGTGTTTAAGGTTTAAACTTACAGCATATTTAGGAGATAGTGTCGAAATATTGAAGCCACCACCAGACCCGTTCCTAGGGATTTTGCCGCCCTAGGCAAAGCCTCTCCCTGCCGCCCCCACCAAAGCATACCAAAAAGTGTTAAGGGGGTTACCCCCTTGAAACTTCAGTTTTGACCTATTTGTATACTGCCCACGACCGTTTTCCTTCTTTTCTGTATTTTTTTATTCCACTTCTTGTTCTTCAATTTTTTTTATCCGCCCTCATTTGTTTCTTCCTTTTTCTTTCTTTATTCCCGTTTGTTCTTTTTTCGCCTTTTTTGCGCCCTCTGCGTTTGCCGCCCTAGGCGACCGCCTTTACCTGGCCTAATGGTCGGAACGGCCCTGGCCACCACTGCAATGAGCTTGAGTTGAAAATGATTCATTAGCAGAATGAGATTGTCAGTGACTAATCTATGTCAAGTCTATGTAAAGTATAGACTAGCAGCTAGCCAGTGGCGTATGGCGTAACTAAGGGCAAGGGGGAGCACGTGCCCTGGGCGCCGTCTTAGGGGCGCCAATCGACCACTTCAGTGCCCCTTGATTATGCGCTTCTTCCAAGTTACGCAAGTGAGAATTTTCGCGCGCTTATGCACAAGCATTTCATCATGAATTATCATTTGAAAGGCCGTTTTAAGAACGAAATTCAACTTGATTATAACCAAATTAGTGGTATTTATGCAAGTTTTCACGCTCCACACGCAAATTGCCCCCGGCGCCACAAACTTTAGCGCGTCTTTGTCTTTCAATAGCAAAATTGATTTATTTTCAGCCCGGGCACCCTGACCCAAAGTTACGCCACTGGCTAGGGGGGGGGGGTATGGGGGTGTGACACCCCCATACACAATTTTAGTGGCAAAATTTGACTGCTGTCGTCAAAACCATGTGACTGTCGGCAAATGTAGTCAAAGGTATGTGTGATTGTCGGCAAATTGTGAGAGCCATATAAAAGATTAATGTGTTACGAAATTGTGTTGTTGTAACGTAATAGACCTACTGTTAATGGTATAGTAGTTACTAGTTAAAATTTATTTGAAATTTTTTTTGGGTCCCCCCCCCCACACACACACACTTTTTAGATTTCTGAGCGCCGTCCTGGCTAAAAAAATTTTGGGTCAACAAATTACAAAAAATTTCCGTCGGCAAACCATACTGTACACCCCCGAATCATATTGGTCTAGCGACGCCCCTGTTTGCAATCTATTGCTGTGAGCACACTTCATCTGCTATCTACTGCTGATAGTGCACCTCATTTACTATCTATCGCTGATAGCACATTATTTCATTTGCTATCTCCTGCTGTTAGCACACTTCTTCATTTGCTATCTATTGCTGAGTGCACACTTCTTCATTTACCATCTACTGCTGATAGCACATTATTTGAGTTGCTATCTACTGCTGATAGCATACTATGCTATAATCAGCTCGTAATTATTCTATTTTTGTTACTGCACAAATTGACAAAAGCGTGCACCGGTCACACAATACGCAAAGCACAGTCGTGTAGGTGCTGCACCCAGCTGTGTGTATGCAATTCTATATAAATCCATAATGTTATGAGTCCGGCCTATTACAAGCTGATAAGAGTATACCTGATTTATCATTTACTACATCACACTACTTCATCAACTATCTACTGCTGATAGCATACTTCTTCATCTACTATCTACTGCTGATAGCACACTACTTCATCAACTATCTACTGCTGATAGCCTACTTCTTCATCTACTATCTACTGCTGATAGCACACTACTTCATCAACTATCTACTGCTGATAGCATACTTCTTCATCTACTATCTACTGCTGATAGCACACTACTTCATCAACTATCTACTGCTGATAGCACACTACTTCATCTACTATCTACTGCTGATAGCACACTACTTCATCTACTATCTACTGCTGATAGCACACTACTTCATCTACTATCTACTGCTGATAGCACACTACTTCATCTACTATCTACTGCTTACAACACCCTACTCTTTTCTCAACTGACTGCCAAAGGATTGATACATTAGTTGATATGTCAGTTTATCAGCTTAAATTCATTTACATCTTTAAAATACATAAATATAACACCAAATAAAATAAATATTAAAATTTTTGAAGAGCTATGTTTAATGCGCAAGGTTCCAACAGGTGAAGACATCTTAAGTTAATATTTCTCTGTGATTTTAATATGTTACAGATTTTGCCCTTTTAATAATGGGTTAAACTAATTGCCTAGAAAAATATCCATTCCTTTTTCTACAACACAAGCTATTTATTGATCATGTTGCTATAACAGTCCACATTTAACCAAGATAAACAAATCTAAATGGTTTAAAACGGAAATATTTTCCTCCAACCTAATTTTCCCGCTTATGAATGAACACAAAAATCTGACAGAACTTCAATAGCTATGCCCTATTTTCTCTGCGTCATGAATCACATGTCTAATCTATCCACATTACAATCCCCAGAGTCACAGTTCAGAATATATATATGTGTTTCTATTTCAATTTGGAATACAATTGTGTGGTTTAGGTACCAACTTCCATACCCCAAAGGCAAAGGTTTACTTGTAATGTAACACTAGTAAACAGAGCTTCCTGAACTATGGAGAGAGAAGTGAGAATGTTTTGAATCAATATATGAAAGCCTCTCACATTTGATTGAAATGGTTTTGATACATTGCAAAGCACGCAACTTGTGTGGTTGCCATGTTACACCATGTCACATGCCCATTGTTAAATTCAACAGGTTTTCCACAAAAAACACAAACAACAAGACCAAAATAGCATCACATTTTGAAGAACACAACCCAATACAAAAAGTCAATCTTGATGCTTCAAGGTTGAGCTGTTTTCTGAAGTCCAATCATTCATAAAATTGGTTGACATAAAAATATATAAACAGTGTACAAAATTTGCAGCCATAAGTTATCTTTGAACACAGCAGTAATATGTCTAGCTTCGATTTTGTATCTCTTACTGACAGCTCACTCACTAACTCAGAATTACATATAGTATTTGTCTACTTCATCACATATCTGATACTGACTGTTTTAAACTTCATTTAATGTTCTACTATTGAACATGTTGATAGCACACTACTTCATCAACCACTGCCGGCTTCACTTCTTCATCTACTATCTACTGCTGATATGGCACATTACATAATTAACTATCTACTAATGATAGCACACATTACGTCAATTAGTACCTACTGCTATCAGCACACTTCTTCATCTGCTATCTACTGCTGATAGCAAACTTTTTCATCCTCTATCCAGTGTTCTAAATTGATTACTAAAATAAACCAATGGTATTTTACCGGGTAATTTTCAGTAAAATACTGTAATGTACCGTAAAATTTGGTAAAATAAAAAAGACAAAAGGAAATGAATTTTTTGAGATGTCGTAAGACCAAGGGATCAGATCCATCCAATCCTAAAAGCAAATTATTGGTAAGCAAATAATAAATTTTCTATTAAATTAATCATTAACCATCGATAACTTGAAAATTAAAATAATTACCAGTACATGTAGAATTGCAACATAAAAAAATTAAACTCTGTACTATTACCTTGAAGTAATGAATGGGAAAAAGTGATTTGGGAAGTTTGTGGTACTCTATGCATTTACATACCGTATTTCACAAATAGTTGCCCGATAATAGCGTCAATAATTGGCGAAAATCTGGATTGGAAACCCGAAGTGAACCAGAAGTCAGTGTTACTAGTTCGTAGTTCGTCATTTTAGCGTGAGTTTTAAGTTTACCTAATGATTTTAACGGGAATTATCGTTCCAAAATTGACCTTGAATAAACGCCCCCCCTTGGGAAAATGTGGTGACGAAATACGGTATCTATTAAATATGTCTACAATCAATCAAAACACAAAATATTGTAACAAATGAAAGATTAGAACATAAAGTTTGAATTTTATACACAAATTAATTTAAGTCTAGAAACACTTATTTTACCTATTTTCGGTAAGTAAAATAAAATTTGGCAAATTGCTGGGTAATTACAGATGTAAAACACTGGCAATTTACCAATTTAGAACACTGCTACTACCTACTGCTGACAGCACACTTCTTCATTTCTACTGCTGATAGCATACTTCTTCTACTATCTACTGCTGATAGCACACTACTTCATCCACTATCTACTGCTGATAGCACATTACATCATAAATTATCTACTGCTGATAGCATACTTCTTCATCAATTATCTACTGGTCGACAGCAATTATCTACTGCTGATAGCACTCTATTCAACCACTATCTACTGCTGATAGCACACTACTTCATTTCTACTGCTGATAGCATACTTCTTCTACTATCTACTGCTGATAGCACACTACTTCATCCACTATCTACTGCTGATAGCACATTACATCATAAATTATCTACTGCTGATAGCATACTTCTTCATCAATTATCTACTGGTCGACAGCAATTATCTACTGCTGATAGCACTCTAATTCAACCACTATCTACTGCTGATAGCACACTACTTCATTAATTATTTACTACTTTGAAAGCCAATTTAGGAGAGATCTCAACCTTAGGTATAATGAAACTAATGAACCACTAGTTCCATAGAAAACAGAAAAGTTAAACATATTCACTTCTTTTCTGACAAATTGCTTGTGATTTCAACTGATATAGGTAACCCACGTCAAATCCATGAATAAACCAAAAGTTACACAAAATATCACACAGAAGCAGGTCATGAGTTACTCAAAGGGAATATAACAAGTGAACAGGTGCAAAATCCAATATATGCCATAGCTGCCGTCTGATTTTATTAATCAATATTGTTGTTGATAGTGTTATTTTATATTTTATTTCTATTTTATAATGATCACAAACTTTCAATACCATACTCGTACGAGTAAGCGCCCCCTATAATATGAGACAGAATTAAAAAGACAAGTTTGCTCTGTGCAAACTCAACATGACCTTTGATTGGTTAGTAGCCCATAGAAGGAAGGTGATTAATTTGGTGCCGATCGGGAAAAAGGAATTGCAGAAAATGGCGAAAAATATGGTACTTTTACAAGGCAAAAAGCAACTTTTCTAGGCATTGTTGACATTGTGCCTTCAGAAAAGAAGCCAAGACCTAACTTTTGAGATGGTTTGTATATGTGCAAAATTAATCATACATAAGACACACTGTTTTACCGTCGTCTCATAAACAAATCATGCACATGTTTGATCGTCAGATGACATCAGGCGCAAACTAGTCTTTTTATTCCGTCTTTGATTATAATTAGCAATTACAAAGCATCTCATTGCTAATACTGAACAATATTAATATGATACTACAGAAGGCAGCCTTTGCCTATATCACAGTTTGCTTTTGTTACATCTGAACTCTCCATTGGCAAACAAGCCTACATAAATATTGATAGTAAAGAGCTTTTCAAACTCTTCTCCGTAGTGGTTTAAGATTTAAAATTACCATAAGGTTCAGCATCCTTGAGCATGCACAGAAGCAGATGCATCTTAAACATAGCAGAAAGATTCCCAGCCAAAATGTAGTATAGCGCATATATTATTTAGGAACTTGTGATTACATATATTGATCCTATGGGATTAGCAACAAAACCTTGCACTTCCTTGAAGAATCCAATATAAATAAATTAATATTGGGATTTATATTCTTTAAACACACAACTAATCATCCTGCAAATGAATCGCATGGTGCTGATGTAGAGCACAATTATTACGGGCTATTCTAGTTGAAATCCATACCCCCTATGGAAGACATGACCATAATCTTTCACACAGGGCATGTGAATTTCAAATGGGACTACTGAATGTGTAACTCCATTTGCAATCTACACCCCCTGTGTGGGAGATTTAGGTGAATGTCATCCATAGGGGGTGTATGGATTTCAACTGGAATAGCCCAATGCAGCTACATGTACTACACATTAAGAACTGGAAAGCTCAGGGACATGATCTTACAATACATCAATGTTACTTTGACCCACTTCCTTTGACCCACTTCAAATGGTTATGAACAGGTACATGTTTAAGTCTATTATACAAAGCTCACATCAATTATTGTTATCATAAAATAAGAGGCAATTTCTTAAGAAACTAACAAGGGAGGAAATCTGTTTTCTCCCTATTCAGTCCCAGTATGCATAGCGTGAGACAAATGTTGCTGATCAACAATATACTTAAATATAAGATAATTTAAAACTTCACTGGATATATAAATTTGTCCTGCCCATTTTGATACCTTGCTTGTTACAATATGACTTAATTTTGTCAATTTGTATCCATATAATTGACAAAAGGTAAATGACAACATTCCCATTTAACATTTAATTGCCTTTTCCTTTCAACATACCAAAAATAAACACAGTGCAACCCCTCTTAAACTGCAATACCACAATGAGGTCATTTCTAGATGGGAGGGGAAAGTGTTTTGGGGATAGCAAATATTTGTCATTTTATAAATCTGTTTAAATCCATGCCTCACACTTCATGTAAATCAATGCCACAGTGAGCCCATTTCAAATGGGAGAAGAAAGCACTTTGGGGTAGCAAATATCTCAATATGTCATTTTTGAAACCTGAGTTTTTATTTATTGTGCTCTTGCTTAAATCAAGTCATAAGGAACTGAGGGAGATATCAAAATGTGTAGCGCTTATTCCATCTGTTGAGCTTATTGATTTACTCACTTAATTTCATCAATTAATTGGCAAATATTTCTGTGTAACGATACTCTTTGTGAGGAGTTTAGTTCCACTTACAGGGCAGGCTCCATAAATCTTGATAAATAAATGAATCAAGGGATTTCAAATGCACGACTTATATCCCCACCAAGTGGACCTCAAGGCGTTGCAGTGAAGTGCATTTCATGCAGCTGTAACACAACAAGGTGAACCGGATGAGACAGGCAAGAATATGGGAAGAGGTCTGATTTTATGATGTACGTATAAATAATAAACTCAATATACGGGCAAATATCGGAAATAACATTACAATGAACCTGACATGCAAGTACTAATCCTAGTCTACCATTAGTAAATTATACCATCAAATATTTTTTATTGATACCAATGGATAATTAAATGTAATCAAATATTTTTTATTGACATCACTGCATTAATTGCAATCATGTTAAATAGACATCTGCAAGCTTCCAGTTCAGTTGTTTTATCCAAAGTTTCATAAAATAGAGAATATACCTAAAAAATTACCAACTCAAAATTGCACTGTGTTTAACACTATCCACCATCTTGATTTGTCGCTCATGGCGTGTACTTTGAGCATTTATCTGCAAGAGCCCGAATTCCAACAATAATTTGCATCTTTAACCCTAACTGAACCAGGTCTCACTAGATCTCACTATTAAAACCACTGCTTGTGCATGCATTGCACATGATGCGATGACACAATCAGCCTAAGCCTAATTCATATATACCCAGGCGCATTAGATGCTGAATGTAAATAAGCAATCAAAGTTTACTGGGCATATGGCGAAATGATCCGCAGGAACACTATTTTCCCATGCAAACCTGACAAGTTAAAGTAATATTCAGATTTCCTTTTACAAATTAAGCGTACTGCTAGCCGTCCAGTGCGTATTATTTTGCACAAGGTCCAATGCACGCGCTTGATGTCGCGCGCGTATACGCGATGGTTATGAAATCTGAATATTACTTTAGTACTCTTTGATTCTACTTCATTGATCAATAGATGATTACCATCATGTAACAAGATTCAAAGGTATGTTAATACTTGCATGAATGCATACTCATGTTACTAAACATAGCATCAATTTGTTGTCAATATTAATGGATGCATTAATGGAATGTGAGCCTAACTGGAGAAGTCAGTAAAAAAAGCAAATAATATGTTTTATGAGATATATACAGCAGACATACTTGATGGTATACTTGATATATCAGTACAATTAATATAGGGGTAAGTGTAAGAATGTCCTACCAGCAATAGCTGCCCTTTTATGACATATGACAATTCCTGCATTCTATACTGTATATATCTAATACTGACACCTGGCAGCTATAGCAGATGGAGCCTTCTGTACGAACCCCTCAATACGCTGCAAGACATTATCTGCTCCTGTTTTCCTGTGAGTTAAAGATCAATATGATATAGAGCCAAATAGTTCCAGATGAACAAGATAGGAGTAATATGCAGCTAGACAGGGTATAGCTATAGACATACTAACAGAAAAGCAAACATTAGATGGTCAGGCATGCAGACCCAAGTAATGAGGACCAAATTGAGAAAAAGACATATGAAATGGGTAAATGAGGGTGAGTGAAAATACACAACTGAAAGTGGGACATAAAGAATGAAGAGAGAAAGAGAGATTAAATAAGAAGGGAGAAGAATCAGAGAACAAGGGTAAAGGGGCAATTGAAGAGTGGAGTGAAGTGAAGTGGGACAGCTAGAGATACATAGAGACAGAGACTCAAAGTGAGGAAAGGTAAAAGAAAAACTACACATTGCCACAAGTTCAGCAGTGACGTAGATGCATATTTTGTTGGTCGCAGTATTGATTCATGTGTATAGTCGGATTGCGCAGAGCGTACATGTATGTCTACAAGATCTGTTATCAGCATGCTTGCTGAGCAACCACAAAGTTGAGTTTGAGGTGAACAAAAGAACATTGGAGAGGTGGAGAACAAGATAAGACAAAGTGAATAATTAAAGAAAACTGGAGAGAGAGTGAGGGAAAGTTACAATGTTGGATTACTAATTTGAAATACTATTTATCTATTGACAACTGTTGGACCAAATGATCAGTAGTAATAAAACACATCAACACACCCCTGCTTAATTTACTTAGCAGAAGACCAAAACAACACAATTTAACAGAATCAGTATTATCCCCGCTTCATGACACCATTTTGTTCATCGCTTTCCCCCTGGGCCGGATGAGATCAATTCTGAATAAGAAATAAATACCCTCAGGTATATAGGCTAGTAGCGGGAAGGATATGAGACACTGTAATCACATTCAACATGTACTGAATTTATATAAGCTTACAGACATGCCATGGCTCATTTGAACCATCTCCTGTGGCGGGCACAACAGTCTAGCTATATTGTGTTTTCCTTGAATACTGTAAAAGTGGTCATTTCTGTGCATGCAATTTGTTCACGCTTTTTCCGATTCATCATCAGTTAACATCTTCAAGACCAGGGTCAAGGACATTGTCTACAAGTCAGCATCATGTAGCCTTATTTTTACTAGCATATATGGTGACTTTTTATGCCATTGCGACTTATGCCTGTTATGTCTGAGAGCAAGCCACCATTTATGCTATTTCAAAAATTTTGATTTTTTGCAGATATTTTATGATTTTTTACCCACTGAAAGGCCTTTTCCAAATGTACATATCATACGCCTGTGCATCTATTCAAAATCACTCTCATGGGACGGGAATTTGAATAGATGCACAGACGTATGATATGAACGTTTGGTAATCGCAAGCTCTAATAAAATATTGTACTTGTGAAACTTTATCAGGTAAGCTATTAAGCGGAAGTGGATTGTTTGGAAACTGATATTGACTAGTTGAACAGTGTGGTTTACATTGTACTTTAATATTTATGGTAGCCATTAAAGAAGCCTTATCATTTTAAAATCGTATGTCTAAAAACGAGAGCGGAATTTTTGCTTTTCACACTTGTCATTCTGTAAAACATTTCCTATTACGCATAACTATCAGTTTCACTGTAATCATAGCTACGCTAAATTAAACTAGGGCTTATTTACTATCGCTTTACCACCTAGCTCCGAGTAGGAGGAACGCCTGATGCAGATGTATGAGATGATGATATGTAGCCAAGTTTGCTCGCTATTGACGTGCTATTAATCTCTGATCAGGTTGATGAGTTACCTTTCCTCCCGCTAGGTGAATTCAAGTATTATAGATAACATGGAAATTCATTTAATGGAAGACATTTAATACCACCAGAGATTTATCTTATTGGCAGTGGCATTAATTTGTAACTAAAAGTGGGATTTTGCTTCTATTGCACAAATAACTTTTTATTTTTTTATTTTCCCACTCCAGAATATATTAAAGAGTTTCAAGTTGAACAAATCATACATCAAATTGAGGCTGCTAGCTCTAAAAGGGGTTAAAGTCACAAAATCATGAAAATGACGATAGTGCCAGTTTCTGCTACAAGGGGTTATCTGTACACACTGTGCAAGTTTCATGGTAAAATAATGTGGTTGAGCATTGGATATTTACCACCTTCTTGCATTGAAACTACATGGACATATGTGATGCGTCATGTCAAAAGGAGACACTTTTGGGCAGGATCATAAATGGAGAAATAGCCAAAAATCTCATTAGAAGACCAGTGCCCAGTAATGCTGGAATTAATGTTTGGGTAAATTCTCAGTGGTAGGTAGAAATCACCTATGTCAATCTTTTCAATCCTATTGTTATACTTTATCCAAACTATTTGGATAGAGTTATTGGATTATTTGCTTGAGTAGGCCTAAACCAAATTTGCTACACAATCAAAATACCTGATGAGTCACTGCATCAGACACATATGCCCAAAGGACATCACTGACTGATAGGGCGTATTTTATTTGTTAAGAATTGGCATAAGTTTAATTTCTATTCTTCAAAATTATTCATCAATTGAAGACATTTAGTTTTGTAGTCAAGATTGAACGATGAGAAAGTGAAAATTTGGTTTGCAGGGCTGATATAGTTTACATCTCATAATGTTTATATGAACAGCAACGAGACTCAAATCAAATTGGCATGAGAGGCGTCTAAGTGCCATATTTAAATTTAAACTGTAATTTTAAAACCTATATTTGTGTCCAATTGGAATTTCAAAATGTTGCTCCAAATATTTGCATTGAAATTTGGGTACTATTAACCTACCTATATAAGCCCGGAGCCCAAGATATGAAAGTATTTTAATATTAATGAGAAGCATACATTCTTTGAAAGTTAGAAACATAAGAGCAAATTTTCATTTTTTGTTCCAAAAATAGATAGTTTTGAATATTTCACAGATAGATATTACAGTTGGAATAACACTAAACATTAAACAGGGATTGAAGTATTGAATTGGTATTTGCCAAGCACCATTGCACTGGTCAAATAGAAGCTCTTAGCAAACATGTTAATCTGAAAGCCTTTTGGAATTACAATTTGAGTACTACAATAGTAACATCATGACATGTTGGCTACATTATGCTAAAAACGTTCAAAATAGAACTCATAGTGGTTATGTTGATGTACAAATCATGGTGGACCTTTTTTTTCAGGGGGGGCGGATTTATGGAAAAAGTGGGCCTACTTCCTAACATTTGGACCTTTTTTGAATAAAAAAGCATACCCCTCCCCCTGCGTACGGGCGTGCTTCAGCTTCAGCTTCATTATTATCTTATTTAAGCAGATGTTTAATAGGCCTATGCATAATTTCAGTAAATATATGTTGGCAACTCCGATAAATAAATATGTACTTTGTAACCATATGATATGAGGCATAAATTATATTCACTTATTATTTGGATGCCTTGAACACATCACTTTTTCATTGACATGAATGATAAGTTAAGTTAGTTAATATCTTGCATGTAACATGACTTTGAAAAAACAATATATGGGGCCTAGTAGTAGGCCTAGTAGTAATATAGCCCCTACAAATAAAAAGTATTGGTGTCTGTGCTACAAGTAGAACAAATGGAAGATATACATGTTTATATATAACTGGCTGTTGAGTATGTAGTAATTTCTAGTAAATTCTCCCAGCTGCCAAAAGAGACGATCTGTTTCTTGCTGTGCACAAATGGAACTTTTATACATTTTTCCACTATTTCCGATGCTATATTATACAAAGCTCGATGAACAAATTATTTAGTGAACAAAAAGTTCTATCGTAACAAAAAAAAAAAAAAAAATACTGTATACTGCTCAAATGCAACAACCTATAATTTTGGCTCTGCAGTAGTTGAAGCATGTGTACTCCAATTAATCCAAATTTTCCACCAAAAGATTTTATGTCAGGCATTTTCAGCTTTTTTTCTTCACACTAAGAAACATGTTTGAAAACTTTATAATTTATATGAGTTTGTTTTAGCTTTAACTTTTACTTTTGTAATATATCAGCTTGGTAAACTTAAAGCCTTAAGGGTAGACGAGGTATTGTTGGTCGAAGCAACCTAAAAATCGATTTTCATTATCTAGATCAATATATTATTGAAAATTAACACCTTGATGTTTTGCAAAAGTTCATTCTACAAATCGTATACTTTGCAAACTTGCTTAATTTATTGTTGTTAATGAGTTATGTACGTTTTACAAAAGTGTTGTTGTTTCAGCGCTCTTTACAACGTAACTCAAGAACCACAGCACCTATAAAAGTATCTCTGTGATATTTTAATTCTTCTACACGCTCGCTATGAATTGAGCAATGCAGTTTTTGCCAAAGCTCACTACCATTCGTAAGATGCTGTGAACTACCAAATCACAACAGTTTAAAATAATTAATAACCTTAATGTACGATTTCCGTCAAATTTTGATTTTGTTATTCTTTATTCATAATATTTATTTATTTATAATATTAGTAATAACTGACGAGAAGGGTTGCTGTCCATTTTAGGTTGTAATAACAAGGTAAAGTGAAAGAAACCACACTGGTTATTTTGGCAATTTAACCTGCAGTTCAAAGGGAGGACATATTTATCATAATTTTAAAATTATGATAATATGTCGAACTTTGCTCTGTAGTACAAAGACAACACATTTGGCTGATTCCATTTAGGTGCAAGTTGGGACATGTGTAAACATTACAAATATGAAAAAAATCAGGTTTGAAAAAAAATTAACAAATTTCATATTATAAGATCGTACATGATGAAAACTGGTGGTCTACCCAATGGGGCGGTCACTCATGGCTGTGCAGCTTTGCTTCTAACAGTAGAGGTGTTGGGATTTTAATCAAGTCTTCTGTTTCTGTGACTACAAATGCGGTTATTAAAGATCCTGATGGTAGATACTTAATTCTTGATGTTTTGTTAAATGGTTTACATTTAATTTTAGTAAATGTTTATGCTCCCAATAAGGATGACCCTGATTTTTTTCCTGATCTTTTTTCATTACTTGATAATATGGATTCTTCTAGTTTTCTTGTTGCCGGTGATTTAAACATTGCTTTAGGTCCCCTGGATTATCAAGGTTCTCTCACAAATCATTCTAATATTAATTCAAGAAATGCTCTTGAAGCTTTAATGGATGAATTTAATCTAGTCGATATTTGGAGGTCTGAACACCTCAACACCAGGAGTTATACCAGGCACCAGAAACACCCTGTTGTGCTTTCCAGACTTGATTACATTCTTGCTTCCAGTAACTTGGCAAACAATGTTAAATCATCTAATATCATTTCTGGTGTTAGCTCTGATTACTCTATTGTTACAGCTAAAATTTCAACTGATGTCCATGCAAGAGGAAAGGGCTATTGGAAATGTAACTGCTATTATTTGAGACATGACTCAGATTTTGTTGATTTTATTAAATCAAAAATTACTGAGTTTAAAAATATCCATAGTCAATCTCCTGCAAACCCAAACATCATTTGGGACAGTTTGAAATGTGTCATTACAGGCCATTGTATTGAATATACCAGCAGAAAGAAAAAGGAACGAAATCAAGTAAAGTCTAATCTTCTAAAAGAAATTGACAAAGTGAGAAAGGACATTTCTGTATTTCTAATATCAATAATGATGTTAGTCTTGATGTCTTGGTTGAACGACTTAGTTCTCTGGAAAGTGATTTAAATAATATTATTGATCAAGAGACTGCTGGGCTAGTTGTCAGATCTAGATTAAAGTGGGTTGAGCATGGTGAAAAGAGTACCAGATATTTCTGCAATCTTGAGAAGCGCTCCTCAGAGAAAAAGGTCATCCGAATCTTATGAAGGAAAACGGTACCATTCAAACTGATCCTGTTAACATTTTGAAAGACCTTCATGGTTTTTATGATGATCTTTATACTTCTCGCTCTACTACAGCATCAGACCAAGCTGCAAGTACTTTTCTTGATCAGCTTGAAATTCCTCAGCTGTCTGAAGAAAGTAAAGAGAATTTGAATAGACCTGTTACAAAAGCTGAACTGCTTTTGAATTTGAAATCTTTGTGCCATAACAAAGCACCAGGTTTAGATGGCCTCCCAGTGGAGTTTTACATCGTCTTTTTTAATGATATTGCTGATATGTTAATTGCATCTTTTAATTTTTCCTTTGAACAAGGCCTTTTGTCTCTTTCCCAAAGAAATGGTGTTGTTACTTTGCTTCCTAAAAAGGACCGTGATCCTATTTTTGTTAAAAATTACCGTCCTATTTCCTTATTGACGACTGATTATAAGCTTATTGCAAAGACCATGGCTAATCGTCTCAAACTTGTTCTTCAGGATCTTATTCATGATGATCAAACTGGTTTCATGAAGGGTAGGAATATTGGTTGTAACATTCGTAACATTATTGATTTGATTGAATATTCGATATGAATAATATCCCAGGGTCTATTGTCTTGTTAGATATAGAAAAGGCTTTCGACAGCGTTGAACACACAGTTTCTTATTTCAGGTTTTAAGTCGGTTTAATCTTGGGGATAATTTTATTCAGTGGGTCAAAACTTTTTACAATTGCGGAAAAGTTATGTTATCAATAATGGTTTTCTCAGCAATCCTATTGACATGTCTCGTGGAATTTTTCAAGGCTGTCCTATTTCACCCTTTTTGTTCCTTTTTGCCATTGAAATTTTGGCTATCGCAGTTCGCAGTAATGAAAAAATAAAAGGTCTTAAAGTGGGTAACATAGAAAAGAAGATTAATTTGCTGGCTGATGATACCACTTGTTTCTTACAAGGGGATTTGGAATCTTTCCAAATTCTCTTCAACATCCTTGATAAATTTGCTTCCTTTTCAGGTTGCAAAATCAATATGTCAAAATCTGAGGCCATTCATATTGGCAGCTTAAAAGGTTCTGATTTCCATCCCTTTGAAGATATTGGGCTGAAGTGGAAGACAAACACCTTTAAAACCTTAGGTGTTAATTTTTCTCTTAATACACATGCTCTTTTTGAGCTCAACTTTACCCCTAAACTTCATCAAATTGAGCAAACACTCAATTGCTGGAGGAGTAGATATTTATCTCTCTTGGGCAAAGTTACAGTTGTAAAATCCCTGTTGTTACCCCAGCTCTTGTATCTCTTTTCTGTTCTTTGTATAAACATTCCAAAAGTTTTTCAAGAAACTGAATAGTATGTTTTATAAATTCATTTGGAATGGAGGGAATGACAGAGTTAAGAGGGATGTCATGTGTAATGATTATGATAATGGTGGTCTTCGGATGATTGACCTTCTTGTGTTCTCACAGGCTCAAAAATTTGTGTGGGTTAAGCAGCTGCTTGATCCTAATTATTCTAGTTTTTGGAAATCCCTTGAACTTTCTGTTTTATCTTCTTTTTATCCAGATTATACTGTCTTGTTGAAGACAGATGCTCCAGATTGTGTTTTAAATACCCTGTCAAATTGTCAGCTAATTGAGACTATCAAATTATGGTATTTATACAAATGCAAGATGAAGGAAAAATTAAACTGGTCTGATTTCCATATCCAGGACCCAATTTGGTGGAACAAAGATGTTAAAAAAAAAAAAAAAAAGTTTTTCTTTTACCCTACTTGGGATGAAAAAGGGATCCATTGCATTTCAGATCTTTATATGGGTCACAATTTAGTTAAAACCTTTGAAGATTTGGTTTTAGAATTTGATATTTCCATTAAAGACAGGAGAAAATACAATTATTTAATGAATGGGATTTATTTGGATTGGTTCCAGAACCCTAAGAACATTCAAGAAAACATTTTTGATACTATTTCTGCTTCGCTTTTTAGATGCAGAGAAGGTTTCAAAACATGCCTACTCAACTCTTAGGAACCAAGCCACTGTTGAAGCTGAAAACAAATGGGTTGATTGTCTCGATGTGTTTGATGAAATTGAATGGAACTGTGTGCATAGTAGCAATTTTAAATGTACTATTGAAACCCAGTTACGCTCTTTTTATTTTAAAGTTTTTCATAGGGCAATTTGTACAAATAATTTTCTTCACAGAATTGGTAGGGTGGATTCACCCAATTGTTACTTTTGTAATGAATTGCCCGAAACAATTTTGCATTTATTTTGTGAATGCAAGAATGTGTCTCCCATGTGGGATGAACTATGTTTTTATATCAACAGTGTCACTGGGGATTCTTTTACATTTTCCAAATTTGATAAAATGTTTGGTATCAGGGATACCTCAGAACATGACCTTTGTATTAATTTCCTTTCTCTGTGCCTTAAATTTTACATTCATAAGTGCAGATTTAAACAGACTAACCTTAGTTTCAATGCCTTTCTCAATATGGTCAAATTGAAGCAGAAAATTGAGTATAAAATTGCTGAAAGTAAAGGTAAACTGCGGCTCCATTTCAAAAAATGGACCATTGATCTTGAAGCATCTTAAATTGTTGTCCTTTTCTTCAATTATTTTCAAACTGATTATGGCGGGATCAAGATGGGTGTAACCAAGTAATGTGTGCACTTGTTTGACACAAGACTGGTGCTTGTGTTTTGTTTGTAAGAGTGAACGTTCTCTTTGTCCATCGTCTTTGTCTCTTTTGTGATTGTCCTTTGTACCTGTTCTTAAAATTTTTGACTATAATATTATATTTTAATTCATGATCGTTGGGAACTGGTGGCCCATTTTGTATGTTTTTTCTCCCTCCACCAGTTCCAAGAACAGGGAATAAAAACTTCAAAAAAAAAAAAAAAAAAAAAAAAAAAAGATCGTACATTATGGCTTTAAAGTACAATTTAATTTCAAAATCTATAATTCTAAAAAATTTATAATTCTAAAAAAAATTATAATGTGTGAACATTTACCAAAGAGTAATCATTGAAAAATGTGTTTGTTTTCAAGAAAAAATATTCAAATAAGTAAGACTTAATGAAACAAAACAAAAATAATATCCAAGTGCAATATTAAAGTATTCTAATACCAAGTGCTGCAGCTCAGACAAATCCAGCTGTGCACAGTAACGTTCTTATATTTGATGGTACTGGCGGCACCAGGAATTTTTTTTTGGGGGGGGATTGGGGGGCAAAGTGAATTTCAGGGGGGGGGCAAAATCAACAAAATGTGTGCAAAATTACCGTAAAAGTGGAAATTTTCTTTTTTCTTTTTTTTTTCTTGGGGAAACAAGGGGGGGCAAGAATTCTGACTGGGGAATTTCCCCCATGGCCCTCCCCACCCCCCCCCCGTGGTGCCGCCACTGGGTACTTGTTCATGTTTGGTTAAAAAAAATACTAGAACCTTCAATTCTATAAAATATACCCAGAAATACACTTTGTCTATTCAATGATGTAATGAAGTAACTTAGAAGCTTATCTACCCTGGGGCTTTTTATCTCAGTAATTTGCATATAACTGGGTAAAGTCATCCATGTATACTTTAGCTTTTGTTGTTGTGATTTACTCAAGAAAGCATTAAGCAAATGGAATTCAAAAAGTTTGCATTCCGATATAAAGAGGCCTCCTGAACTTATGCTATGCTGTATGTATTTTGAAAGTACCAAGCATTGATTAAATTCACATCCACACAACAATATTAAAAGAAAGAAATTGAAGGAAAGATAGAAAAACAGCAAAGAGAGAAAGAGAAAACTACAGTTTTGGGAAACGATGTAATATAAAAGACAAGGTGGTATTTTCTTGATATTTAAGATGCTAAATTTAATAAATGAAATGTAAAATTAACTGCATTGCAAATTTACCAGAAGCTCCGGGAGATTTTTAATATTGAGGGGGGGCAAACTTTTGGTCTGCTCGAACGCAAACGCTGAAGGGGGTGGGTGCGGGAGGGGTATCCCCCTCCTGCACTTTGCGCAAAAGCTTTTGAAATACCGTATATTTTTACAAGAATTGTACCTTACATTTTGAATTATACCTAAAATTATGAATACTCCCTAAAAATTGTGAATTTTATCCTTAATGTTTGAATTTTACCCTAAAATTATGAATTTTACCTCAGATTATTGGGGGCCCTAGGGTACTTGGGCCCCTCACCAAAATTATTGAGGGGCCGGGCCCCCAGGCCACCGGTTCCGAGCCACTGTTTACACTAGTTATTAGGATATACATAGAATGATATTGTGCACACACATAGGCTTATTGTTTTTAAATATTTAGGGCTACTAATAAAAATATCGAGTTATGAAGTAAATTCCTCCTTATATACTGGAATAGTGTAGACATCTCTATTGACCATTTGGCTCATAGACACAAGTGACACAACTTTCAATACCCCTGGCAGTTCTACATGGCTAAACAATCCTATTGTGAATTATGTCAACCAATGCAACTAAATAAATCCCCTGGTATTTGCACGGATTTAATGGTAAGGGTCTTTTTATCTTTTCAGTTTCCGTAACTCTATTGTTCAGATACGAAAACGCAAGGGATTCAGTAAGTTTACTGTAATCTGACTTCTTTGTTAACTCTGAAGTACCAATCAGCTTATTTCAATAGAGGTAATTGCCTGTGTCAATAAAGCCCATAAAGGCTGGAGATAAATGAACACCGGTGTACGACCGCTGTTTTAATGGTCTAGCGCCCTCTCGTGTTTGACAGTGATAAATTGATTCACATTATTATGACAAAATGCAAATCCGAATGAAAAGGTCCATTTTTTTCTGTAAAAACGTTGAAAATAAGCCCTTCAATCACAAAGGGTCCGCTTATGAGCCTGTCACGCCCCATTGCACTTGTGCAGGGCCACAGTGTCGCCCTTCCCTCGTATCAATGTTATCTCCCTATTTTGCTTCCTCCTGCTCCCCCCCCCCCCATGATCAGGCTCCCCACTCCCTCCCGGTCCCTACTCTCCCTCTCGAGCTTTCTCTTTCTAGCCTGTCCGTCTCTCCCTCTCCTCTCTTTCTTCCTCACCCCCTCCCACTCTCGCTTGTTCAGTCTCAACTTAAGTATCTCCCTCCCTCCCTCCCCCTCGCGAAACTTTATCAGTATGATCCATGACTGAAAATAAGCTCTGCAAAAATAAACATTTAAAATAGACCCGAGTCTTGCATATAGGCCCAACCAATTATCAGATTAGCTTGCCATGAATAGAATACATTATCTTTGCTCCAATGCAAATTCTTTTGTATTGCATTTCAATATAAAACATGATTACCAAATCACCACTTGTACGCCGCCACATTGGGAGATATTTGACTATTTTAGACGCTTTCGTTTCATCGCCAATATGAAAGACTCATTGCTTATAACTTGGCAACATGGTCAGTATATATTTCAATGCAAGACTTTTTTTACGATCCACTTACGTCTGGGCGTAAGTACATATACACCAAACACAAGTCAATTGAAGCCGTACAATTTACCGCGAATTTAGGACTGTAAAATTTAGACTCTTCTTTTGTCTAGATTGGCACCCAACCGCACATCTCAAGGTTTTATGTAAAAAATCAATATAACTTACCAAAACGAAAACTGAAATTCACGAGCTTCAAATTTTCAGTAACTAACAAAAGGCTAGAATAAAAGATTGGTCATACCTGGGAGACTACCACTTCAGAATAACAATGACTTACAAAAACTATTACGGATACGGAAACAGAAACTGAAAAGATAAAACGACGGTAAGTGACCAACAATACACAAATCACAAGGTACATAAAACAAACTTAATGCGATCATGGCAAAGGAAAGGATAGCATCACATCAGCAAGTTGATGTTATTCCTATTCCAGCATTAATTCCAAGATTGCTGGGCACTGTTCTTGTAATGCTGCCGGTGGGTGATTTTTTTCACAATTTTGGTTTGTTGCGAATTTGTGATGTTATTAATGCTAAAAATATTGTCTGACAGTTTCAGACCGGAATATAACTGGCATCTTGTAGTTTTTGAGACTTTTTTCAAGTTAATTCCTACTCTCAACATTGTCAATAATATTTTTAAAGGCTGATATCTCAATTTCCAATTTTATAATACTATAACTTTCGAACTCAATATCTTCGCTTAGGAATGTCCGATTTCATTGGGGAAAACGGCGTTGTGGAGTAAAATATCTCTATATTTAAGATATGTAAAAAACTCAAAATTCATAACCTGCCCAAATGTGTCTCCTTTTGACATGACACATCACATATACTTCACCATTTTTTTCAAAATGCACTCAATGTGACTTAAGCCTCTTTTATAGCTAGCAATCCTCAATTTTTATCAGTATGAATACTGCATTTACTGGCACATTCATGTAAAGATTTGTAACAAGTAACTCATTCCATAAAGATTTGTATGGTATTATTATAATCACATGGATAAAGCTTGAGGTGCTGAAACAAGAGCCATACACATACATATATGTATTACTTGTGATCTTCCTTGCCAAGCTGATAGACCCCCACAGTCTATGTTTCATTGAAACATATTGATATATATGTAAATAAGACATGTACCCTCAAAACACACCTCATGTTTTATGTAAAACAAAACACATGCAGTCAAAAAACACTTGAAATTGATGAAATAATTAACTAGAGTATCAGAGATGAGACACAAGAGTACATAATTGGCTATTCCAGATAAAACCCATACACCCCCTATGGAAGACATGATCTTAATAACCCACATAGGGAGTGTAAATTTTAAATTGAGTTACCTAAATGGGTGACTCCATTTGAAATCTACATGCCTTGTGTGAGAGATTCAAGGCCATGTCTTCCACAGGGGGTGTTTGGATTTCAACTGGAATAGCCCATCAGTCTGGATTAAGAGCCAAATGGATGAACATATTCAACACAATTATTTACGCTTAAAGCCAAACAACAACAAGCTACGGCAAAATAAAACAGCTGAATATATGTGATGTGATCAAGCAAAATCAGTCAGAACTCAGAAATATTGATTTTGAGATATAGCCAAGCAAAATGAAATATTTCCTTTTGTTTTCTATGGTTTTGGAAACTCTTTAATTGCTCATATCTTTGGAACTGGTCGTTCAATTTCAATAGGGTTTTCTGCAAAATGCAGCTTTGTAAATGCTTCTTACTATCCTATAAGAAACTGAAAATTTAATATTTCCGAGTTCCGACTGATTTTGCTTGATCGCATCACATATGTGACATGATCAAGGGGAATGAGTCGCATGTCGACCCTGATCCAAAATGAGTTTTACACATGTTTCTAAAGAGCGAGGACATTTAGAGCTTTCAGAAACTGAAATTCCCACGTTGATACGACTTTTCTTTGCGAAGTTACATCAATTTATCAATCGCTAAAAACAATATAAAACAAAAGAATTTTAACACTTTCTTAGCCAATATCTCAAAATTAATATTAGCAACATCCGACTCATTTCCCTTGATCATGTCACATATAAAGAGGTCTTATAAAATCACAAATTTAAAACTTGAGCAAAGTAGTTCAAAATCAATAATGGATAAAATATTAAACATTCATGAAAAGTACCACTTTAGTACGGAGTCAAATGCCGGCCTTGTTATTGGCATATTGATAAATGCATTCCATTTTAGATTGCTACTTCCTTACACCTGATAACACATTAAATTGTCTTCAAAATTCAGTACCTATGAAACATTCTGAATTATCGAGAAAAAAAACTGGCCCAATCAATAAAAGCTTAATATGATCGTGTTCCAATATGCGACACTTGGATTCTAGGGTTAAACTGGGACAAAAGAAATTACTTTTTGATGCCTTGATAGAATCATGACATTTTCTACCCCTAGCTATTATTAAACCTATATAGAAAGATAGGGACATTATATTGCATATCTGCAGCTCAGCATTGCCATTCACATCCGGACTCCATGATAAATCAGAAGTAAAAAAAGTCTATTTTATATTTTATTTGTTTTCAATCACTTAAACTTTTTAGTGCACAAGTAACTCTATTATTATGCAGGCTCATGATAACTTCCATGTAGCAATATATTAAGTTCAAATTTCCCAATATGCTGTTACAGTATACATCCATACATTCAGTGATGCCAACGCCGCGCCTTAGGCGCACAATTGGGCTACTTGGCGATCACTTGCCGCTACTCAAAAAAGCATGCCGCTACTTGCCTAAAATTGGGCTACTTTAGCCAGTCTCAGGCCGCAGCAGTAATTTGATGTATTGTCCTTTCAATTTAGCCAATTTATAAAGGTTTTGAGTCTCTGAAGCTCCAAATTGCAATTACAATGGGTTCTGTAACCATTTATTGATCGGTCAGTAACTTCCCAGTAAGTACTGGAAGTTTTAATGTCAAGTGCTTTTCCGCCCAATGGTGTATTGCGTTCTAAATTCGGGTAAATCCGCCCAAATATCCGGTATTGGGCGCTTTTTTGGAAGCTTAAGAAATTGGGCTACTTGAGAATCATTTACCGCCTTGATGCTGAAAAGTTTTGGCAACACTGCATACATTCATTACAACAAATAAGTAACATTGCCAAAAAGGATGTTACCATGAAACCATTGAAAATAATATCTGACTACAAAACCTGATTGTCGATGCCAATTGTCTAGACACAGCTCAGAACAGACCAATAAATGCAAAATTAAAATGTAATATTGCAGAGTCCTGCTGCTTTAGAGAGACTTGTAGGCCTATAGATCACATCGTATAGGAAAGAATGTGTTTTTACTTACACGAGAACTCTACATATAGCTTTGAATTTGCACACGATAGTGTTACGTATTCGAGGCTAGAGTCCAAAGCTATCATTTTTCGGTTGATCAGCTGTGACATTTGTTGCAACACAAATTGCATTTTCATTTACATACATGATTATGAAAATAAACTTGCTCACTTACCTGCATACAAAGTGAGCAAATGCATACACAAAGTACAAACATGCTGACAAGTATACATAATGACAAAACAAAGACATACAAACACACCCCTACACACATACAAACACATATGCAAGATACATACAAAGATGCATACAAATAGTCAAGGTATGATATTTACCAACATAAACTTTAACCAGTTCACAAGGGAGGGCTGGCAGACATAGACCTCCTATGTAACATATAGGAAGTTTTGCTTTAAACATGTTCAGGGGCCAAAAACACAGGAGATTTTTCCTACCCATTGTATTTGAACAAGTAATAGCTGAATGTTATAATATATAACAAAATATCATAGGATCATGCAAGGCAGGCTTACCTGCAATAGCTGCCCTATAGGCATTAAACAATGTCCACATTCTAAATTGTATCCACAAGGAAAAATATGACACCTGGCAGCTATTGTAAATTGGCCTTCTTGCATTATTCCCCTCAAATGTTGCATGAATCAAAGTATCAAACCAAACAGAGGAAATTAGCAAATTGTGTAACAACCTTTAATGGCTTTAATCAAATAATTCCATCTTATATTTCACAAACTGGAATCAAAAAAGAAACTGAGAAAACTTACCATTTATCATGGAAATTTCATTAATTAGCCTCAATTTCCACACAAGTTCTGATCAAACATTTAAGTAAATATGGATAATAATGCTGCAACAGTGTATATAATTCAACACCAACTTCTGCAATTGCAATGCCTACGGCAATATTTTTCATCCGCTTAAGACTATTTGCATGGATTTACAGCATCATACTTTTTAATGGAAGTTTATTTAATACTGTTACATCAGCGAAGCTATAGATTAATGTTTAATTCCTAGGCATTTAGGCTATTTATTGAAGGAATAGAAAGTCTGCTATATCATTCCTTAATACATTTATTCACATAACATCATTATTGGTTTAAAGCGATCAAGTTGATTTTAATAAATTACTACAATTTTTGTGGTAAATGTCGAAAATGCAATTATAATCCATGTTAAAGGGGCATTTTGTGATTTATAGCCTCATCCCCTACTTTTCTCACCCGCCGAAAAAACCTGATATTTTTATACCAACAGAAACCTCTGACTACATAATGTTTGTGTCAATATTTCTTGCAGATTCATTTGCTTAGCAAAAATATGGCCAAATTTGTATGTTCTGTTCTAGAACAAAATTACAGCACAGTATCCTATGGAGCAATGTAATATACATAATCATGCCTAATTAAGTAATTCTCCTATTCACAATAAAGGTGCATGCCAGCGATTTGCGATGTAATCGTGATGTATCATGGGAAAAGGTATTAGACATCAAGTCCATAGACAAATATTACCATGTGCTATTACATTTCAACATCACATGATTAATATTATTGAGTTTGTCAATATAACACCTTTTACCGCCGTCGATAAACAAAATTAATTGTCACATTTCCTAATCAATTAGCAAGTATTATTGAGTATGCGATTGATGTGTAACACTTTTTTTGACAAACTATCACATTACATCGCAAACCGCTGACGGCGCCTTTATTGTGAATAGCTAGAATTGCAAAATTGGAATCAACAGAAATTTTAGGGATGAACTTTTTCATGGATATCTACTCAATCACAATACTCCTTTAAAATGAAATGCTTACATAAAATGCAGCTCAATTTACACTACAAAATCTAGACCTACAATTATGTCAATTACGTTTATTTGCATGTGGTTTGGGTGTTTGTACAGTAAGGTGCTTGCACTATCCTTTGCTGTTTTTCCTTCTTCTCTGTCTTCCTTTTCCCAGTACCTTGAGTCCTCTAGTAAAAGGCCCTTTACAAATCTCAGTGCATGTATGAATCCATTCTTTAGGCCATACTTCACACATTGAATTTGGGCACTAAGATATTGTGAGATTTCATTCAGATTTCAACCTCCAAATAGTCACTATATAGTCATCATAGTCATGACTATACTTGTGCTGACTAGTCAACTACTAAAAATGATGAAGTCGTGCAACACTATAGTATTCACAAAGTTCCTATCCATGATTTGTGTCACTTTACAGCTACATGCGAACCTTGGAGATATCTTGCAGAAATAAGTGTAACACAAGTGACTTAATGGTGTTACAAGTGTATAGTGCAGTGGTAACACTTAAGGGCATTCAAAGTGTCAGGCTTTCCATGGTAAGACTTAAACATGACAAATGTCAATTTACTGTTATAGGAACTGAGAAATGTTGAGGTTAAGAGTTTGTTAGTTTGTATAGTGATAAAGTGAGA
The DNA here is from genome assembly GCF_039555335.1 of Amphiura filiformis. Classification (NCBI taxonomy): domain Eukaryota; kingdom Metazoa; phylum Echinodermata; class Ophiuroidea; order Amphilepidida; family Amphiuridae; genus Amphiura; species Amphiura filiformis. The sequence continues at coordinate 53,737,399 of NC_092636.1, forward strand.
AGGTGAATGAGTTGGGTTTACAGTATCTTCTTGACACAACTTGCAAGAGGAATATGCTACTCCCCATTCCAGAAAAATACAGTACAATTTTTTGGGATTAAAAAATTATTATCAAGTTCTGCCAAATGAAACATAGCTCAATCCTAAATCATTCATTTAGTACTAACTGGAGATAAAAGAAATAGTTCATTATTTTACCAATTTCTAGAAAAAAGAGCCACAAACATGCATTTTCTGCATGTTTCCTGACAATCGAGTTGCAAAAATCATAGACTTGGAACAAGTCTAAGCATTCAAAATCTTGAGTACCGTATATGCTGAAATTTTGTTCTAATTTTCACTTTTTTTGTGTTACTTTAATAAATGGTTGGTTATAAGAATGAAACATATCTGTTCCAAAAATTAGAATGCATAAACTGAAATTAGTCTTAGTTCAAGTCTTTGGGCTTGATTGTCACAGCATATCCAAAACACCCTAAAAATGCATGTTTTTGGCCCTTATTTCCAAAAAGTGGCTAAATATTAAAATTTGACTTTTATTGCCAGTTAGGACTAACTAAAGGATTAGGATTTAGCTATGTTTCATGTGGCAAAACAGGATAATATTTTTTTTTATTCAAAAAAATAGTTCTGTATTTTTCTGGAATAGGGAGTAAGGCTATTCACACAGAGATGCAATTAATAACTATGGAAGTGATCACTATTCTTAAGTCTTCAAGCTACAGAAATGACCCATGGGCCAATTAGAAATAATTAATTTTTTTTTTGTGACCAACAAAACGATTGAAACAGGGTGTTTTGCTACCAGACAAGACGGTTTTTCTGAACTTGGTCATCTTATTTATTGTCTAACAAAATGTAAATTGAGTCTAAAGAGGGTACATTTTTGTTGCTAAAGGGCATAATTTGTTGTAAATTTGTCTTGTTATGGGTTATTTTTGCTGGTAGGGTGATTGTCAAGAATAGTGATCGATTTCCAAAGTAATGAATTGCATACCCAAGTGTTTAGCCCTATATTTTCACTCACTGGCTAATCCATCCTCTACCGCTTCATGTCCGTCTGAACATGGCTTAGGACCTGCAATGAAATTCATAGGTGCATTGTTTGAAAGTTTCTCAATGCAATATCGGTGCAATATACCCTACATGGGTGAATACCAGGGCCGTAGAATGTGGGATAGCTATTGCATGGCCAACCCAAATTTTCAGTGATTTGTTATGTATTTCTTAATATAACACGATATCAATTTGGACCCCCTATATTTGCAACCTTTTTAAAGCTGTGGCGAATACACTTATTATTGTCCCGACTTGCGACATTTGGTCAAGTCACCAAGGTCGCATCTAGAGTCGACCTGTTGAAGTCTCAAATTGAATTGAGAGTTTGAAAATTAATTTATCGGAGGAATTAAAATGTTGAGTTGAGTCAGGAGTCGGATCATTACAAGTCAGCCTTACCTCTACCAGTATGTTTCAATTTGAGCGTGGAAACGCTCACATATGACCTGCAAAAGAAAGATTAGAAGTGCATGTGCTGATAGCAAGACAGCAAGAGAGGGTCCCCGACTCCCCGGGCCCAAAGAACTTAACCCACCACCCCATCCCAATCTGGGGTAGCTGCAGAGGCTATTTAAAAGTAAATGATGGGAAAGAAAGAGGATTATCATGAACATGTGCTTGGCTGCTTGTTACAGCATAGCATAGATTATTTTGATAATCTATGGTTACAGCAACAGTTTTCCTGTTCATATCAAATCTGAGCACTACTTTCGGGCTCTGTTGCTATTAGTATACTATCCAGAGAGGTTGCGTTAGTATACTAATAGCAACAGGGCCCGAAAGTAGTGCTAAGATTTGATATGAACAGGAAAACTGTTGCTGTAACCATAGATATTGCAGATAGGCAAGCTGAGCAATGGGCTATTCCCTCCCTTTCCATCATATTACAATCCACACATCCCTGTGGACAGGTGGTGGGCGCCATGCATTCTCTAAATTCAGTCAATTTTCATCGTCAACCGTGTAATTGAATGGGATTATTTTGAAATTTTAAAACACTTGAAATATCACAAACAAATAGGACTCTGTTAATAAATAATATAAATGCAAGCTAAAACCGCTGGGGTTCGATAATGAACCCCAAAAAACTAACCGAGTATATGGAAAATGCCATACGGCCAAGCGGTTTTGCCGGCTCTCTCCGACCATCATGCCACTCGCCACCTGCCTGTGGAAGATGTCACTGCACCAGTTCAATTCCAGTCGCACCTTATCTTCAATCCAGATTGAAATGTTTGCAAGGTTTGTATTAAGTTCAAGTTAAAACTTTTGATATTTGGCATTTATAAAATGCAGTCGGAATTTACAGTTTCCACAATTTGACCTCAAATTGAAACAATTTGGTTCAGAATTCCAAAATCTTTCACACGTTTTCACTTTTAGTTCATCTAAACTGTTGAATTTGGTTGGAATTCCAAGCCTTTGTGGATTAACCCAATGGTTTCATATGACCATGGTGTTTATCCTTATATCAAATCGCCACCAACAACAACAACAACACATTAAATATATGAAGGATGTGGCCTGCATACACCAGCAGGGCTTAAGACAGGTCTAAAAAAAGCTGCAGTACTCTGGTATATCATAATTAATATTCTTAGAAAATATTCGATATCACATAATAAAATCAAGATGGGAAAAAGAAAAGAAAAGAATCAAGAAAAAAACACACAAGGAAAACAAGGAAGAAATTCATATTATTACATGTTGAAAATAACAACTTAAAATCAGGAGTAAAAACACAATTGGTTGCAATTCCTTTTAAATTTGAAGGAAACCGCTGAGCAGCAAAACGGTTTTCTGACTCTATCTATTGGACTATTTTATCTTATTAAAATGATTAAGTTTGCTCTTTCATTTACCTTTCCACACTTCTCTCCTTTTACAATGTCATAAATAAAGAGTAATGTAATAGATGCCTATGTACATATCTAGATGTACTCCCTGTTATCACAGTAAAACCTGGTGGGGGTTGGCAGTATTTTTATTTCCAATACATTTAGTTGCAGCTGCTCTACTTCCAACAAAACCAAAATATATGGGGAAAATGTGAAATGCTCCAAACTAATAATAGGACTATCTCAACAACAGCTAAACTAATACCAGACTACTTTGTTTTCATTTAAATGTATTTTCTACCTTTATTCCTTAAAATTGTTACAAAATTTTCAATTTCAAACCAAATATGTTGTAGTTCGGATTCCGTCAAAATTCTGTTAACACTGCATAGCAAGGGTAACATACATAATGCACTGTGTCTTAGAGTGTTCAACTCAACTTATATTAACACATTATTTCTACTCTAAATAATACATGATGATTGACCAAGACAAGCATGGTTATTTTATAGCCTTTTGCTTTATGGTGACTATAAATACAAACATCAACTTTATTTCTCAAAATGGTTGAAAATTGTTGCAATTTTTCAAACCATATGTTGAAGTTTGAACTCCACCATTTTGTTTTGATTCAGATGTTAAAAGACCGTGTTAAACAAAATCCATATCAAAAGACCCCTTTTTGCACTGATAGACCCATTAGTTTCTAAATTCTCACTGAAACACCCTCACTTTAGAGCATTTGCCCCTAATCCCACATGTTAAAACTTCCAGCTGTACATACATGTTATTTTACTCTTTGATCAGAGTGCCACTCCCCCCCAAAAAAAAATTCCAAGAAAAGAGAAAAAAATACTCCAATGAAGAATTGTGTGATGTTAAACCTTTATTGGCATTTATACAAATCATGCTAATATACTCAAGACTCCTAGTCCATTTGGCACAAGCTAATGATCGATTGCAATCACTACACAGACATGACATTCACATACTGATGCCATACATCATCTTAAATGCCTATTAATTCTAATCTTTAAAAGAGCCGGGAATCGCTTCCTCTTTGACCGATCAATTACAGATGACAAAACCTACACCAGATCACACTTGTTATCTTCAGAAGATAGCAGAACACCATTATATTTGTGGTGTCAATGTTAGATTGTTAGTATGGGAAGAAAATAGTCATTTTAAAAATAAAATAAAAAAATATTGCATTTTAGTCTTATTGATGGGTGGTATTCAGAAAAAGTATAATGAAGCATATTTTGTCACAGTTCTTATTTTGTTTGCATATTTTGCTTACCACCCATTTGAGATCTTTTGTAATATTTTTAAAGTTGTTTTTAAAATAATGATGTCGTCTGTGTTACATGTGACGATAGATGCACAACAGCAGCTAAACACAACACCTTTATTCTCTAATAAAAAAAGGGCGTCCGCAGCAAATGTTACAATATGCTTTAATAAATACAGCATTTCCTCGTCTATTTATACTGAAAACAAGTGAAGTTGTACAACTGGTATGTAATTTCTAGGAAAAACTGCAACAACAAAATAAATTTGCAGAGGTCAGATCAATTCATCAAAACATTTTCCAACTGACCTTTAATTTGTAATTCTGTTCAACAGACCTATGTGACATGTTTGGAAGTTGACATTTAGAAGATAATGAAATTCTATCAAGTATTATTGAATTATTTTGCTACAAATGTGTTGCAATTTTATGATTGAAATAAAGTTGTATGCCTGACAAGGTAATTTGTCCTCTGAAATTGAATTTTGATGAAAGCCAGAAAATCTCTGAACATTGCTTCAAATTTCTTACAATAAAATTTCTCACAAATTGGTGATTTTTTGCTTTAAAAGGTAGGTAGCTTTTTAAGCAAATGTCAAAAATGACAAGAGTCCATCAGTTTACACTCTGCTATGTAATATGTAATTGTTTGAATCAATAAGGCCTTTCGCAATTTCAGATTGAAGTGCATTGTGGGTAATATCCATGAGAGAAAAGAGAGATAAACAACTCAATCTCCTCCATTGACGAAGCGTGTGATGAACCGCACCTGAAAGGGATTCCCTGATGATTTTGCTTTCCCGCTTTCACACTAGCAGTTTCTAGCTAGCTCATCATACTTTCCTTGTCTTCTGCAAAAGTTCAGAAGACATCAAGACCCAAAAATATGAAAAACATATGTAGGAAATGTTTTTTACATAGTGCAAAGTTCACCCTCATTGAAATACTGTGGCGAGTCTGCAATTAATTCCGAGCATATTACCCACAATGCAACTTGATCTGAAATTGCAAAAGGGCTTATTGATGCTTCTACATGTACACCTTTAATAACAGTACACAACTACTTTCTCTAGAACACATCATTATCATAGCCAATAGACCTAGTATCCTATAACATTAACTCACATGCAACTTGAGACAAAAGTTTGTATGATAGTTAGCATGCTTGTAATCGATCAGGTTTTTGTCTAACAAACCGCTGTAAATAACCCTTACACTCTGAAAGTCAAATTTTAAGGCATATTAAATGTTCACACTTATTCACATCTTCAAATAAGCATGAAATTTGATTCAGCAAATTAATACAGTTGCCCAGGTGAATAACCTTGGACATCCAATAATTTGGTTATTTTATATACAAAATGCTAAATGATTGGATCATTTGATGCATGAAAAATAAGTTGTGAGCAGAATTAAATGTTCACAGTAACTGTACATATCACTCACATCCGACTGGTGCAAGTAACATCAACACAGCCAGGAGCTATAATTAGGAGCAGCCTACAGAGCTTGCAATTATAATCATATTTTCCTGAATATATGACACTGATTGTGTTACTTGTATTACTAGACAAGACATAATATATAATACAATCGGTGAATTGGATATATTTCATTGAAGTAGATGTCTTAATCACAAAAACGAATCATCTTTGTAACAATCTCATTTTGTAGCAATCCCGTTTTATTGCCACACATTAAAACTGTCACACTTTATCACATAACTCTAATATAAATCCAGTTTACTTGTTATTTCAGGAGTAACTTCCATTTAATGGATCCAAATCAATCTTATGAGCGTAAAATATTAATCAATAATTTTCTATATTACTAGCAGTATAGTAGCTTTAATTGGGCATGGAATCTGCTATTAGTGGAGTAACATCACAATTGCATGGGTAATCTACATATCTCCATCCATAAGTAAAATTTTGATAATTTGATTGAAAAACTTACTTGAAAAATGGCAAGGACTCTGCAATTGCACTTTGAAGTTTCTAAGTTTCAAAAATATCTTCATCAGCTCAAAGCATGTCTGACAAAAGCCAAATATTTAAACGGCACAAATAGGATAAGACTAATGTGCTTCACAGAATGTCACTGGTTACAGTGGTCAAGAAACACCCAATAGACCATTTGGCATCATTCAGGATGCAGCTCCAGAGCATCATAGGGACTGGGGACCTGATGATACCTACCGTGGCCCACATAACAGAGAAAGTTTGAACATTTCCAACACCATCATCATCATCCTTGTAATCATCATCATTATCATCATAATCCTTGTAATCATCATCATCATCATCATCATTTTTACCACCACCACCATCATCTTCATTGTTCTATTCACCACAACACCTTCATTGTTGAAAATTATATACTTAGTTCTCTGGGTTGATAGGATGAACAAATTTTAATCTTTACCCAGAACAGCCAGTGCACATAAACATTGAAAAAAAAAACAGTGCATCTGGCTGGATTCGAACAGGCGACCTTCGTATTACTAGCACGACGCTCTAGCCCATTTGAGCCAATTTGTCTCTGTGGCTCAATTCAGTATCGGTTACGTAATGTTACTATGTCAACGGGATCACGCAGCTAGAGTAATGAACCACGATCGAAATGATCACCACATAAAGTATATGGCACTCGAAGGCATACCAAAGTAGCGTGATCCGGTAACCAAGAGAATTACGTAACCACTTCGATGCTGAATTGGCTAGAGCGTTGTGCTAGTAATATGAAGGTCGCTAGTTCAAATCCAGCCAGATGCACTTGTTGTTATTTTCAACATTTATGTATGCTGGCTGCTCTGGGTAAAGATATATTTTTTCAATGGTCAGCCAATAAACGTTTTGTATGAGGTTGTTGTAGGTGACGTCACGGGTGCACCGTGCAGTGAAGGAATCGCACAGAGGTGCTCTCATTGACCTGGATCTACTCAAGCGGACATCGGACGCCATCAACTTTTCTTGAGCACATATTGATATTTCTGGCCACCGCCTTATAGTTATGTCGCATCGAACAAGCGGGCCAAGCGAAGAGCAGGAGAATAGGCCAGTTTCTGGTCCTACTACTACTATTACTAAGGAAGTTATAAGTTCAACCATTAATGAGGCCGTAGGAGGCCTGAAGTCATATGTCGAAGGTGCGATAAATAATATAAAGAGAGATAGCGAGAAAAAGTATACAGCAACCTCCTCAGAATTCGAGAAATTCAAAAGTCATCCGAATTACAATTAAAAGGAAACCAGGCGCAATTTCAGTTCAATCAGGGCGCTAGAGCAAACTACAGGCGGCAGTGTGTGCTTTTCAAGAAGGAGAAGTTAGGGAAGGGAAAGATACGGTGGAAGAAGTGATAGAAGAGGTACAGAAACGCAACAAATTAATACGGATAGCAGATAAAAGTGACGCAGGTTAGTGTATAATAGATATATTTCAGTCAGTTGAAATGGACTGTGTACAGTATGCTAAAAATCAATGAATTCTGGATTATCATGCCGTGAGCACGTAAGCCTGTTGAAGTTCAATCATGCGTAGGAACCGCGGGAAAAACCAGCGGTAAGCTATATTCATGGTGATATATCTCATTGTAATTGTCTATTGCAGTCCCGTAGTAGTTGCGCTGGTGCCTATCAATAATTGATGCGCATGGATTAATCAGTCGTTGCGTAACAGTTTTATGTTCAGTGATTTACATCATTTCTTTGGTTTACCAGGCATCGTGGGCCTATTCATTAAAAGAATGGAGTATTGAAAAGAAATAAAGTGGCATTCTTATTATTCTATAATTAGGCTGGAAAGCGGTTGACGAGTATTTACGGGATGACATTGCAGACGACTCAGACGATGAAAAGAAAATTCGTCAAGCGCAGGCGAGAGCCTCGAGAAAAAGAAAGGTGACCGCCCGTCCAAATCCTAAGCGAGGCCGGTATAACCGAGATTTCAGCATGGCTGGTAGTGTTGGGTCTCATGATCTTTTTCGTGGCTATCAACCGAGGTATCGATCGGAATTTGGGAGTTCAGGAAACCAGACATGGTACCCCAGAAGCGGGCCAAAATCGTCCGATTACTGTTTCAGCTGTGGACAACTGGGGCATTGGAGGCGAAACTGCCCAGCCAGAGCAAGTTCAGCAAACACAAACAAAGAAAGTTCCACCGGGAGCCAGTGGAAGTAATTATGTGGAATCAGGTATGGAGATATTATGAAGGCAAAAATACCATAATTATAGAATGCATATTCAGTGGTTTGATAGGAGGTCTTTAATAGTTTGAGTCAATAGAACTTGACAATTATTGTTACATAGTCATTATGTTGGATTGTTGCATTTATGTTTTCTGTGTTAACAGATAATTGTTCTACCCAGTCGAGGGTTGGAGAGGAGACTGTCACAAAGAGCTCCATGGATGGTGTCACAAAGCCGGATGGTGTTCACAGTTCCTTGCTTATATCAGGTTCAGAATTTAATGCAGACATTGCACGGCATACGATAATGAATTTTTATGAACAATTATTTTGAGTATGAACAGGGGAACGCGAGCCGATTGTGAAAGGCAGGCTTAAGAATGCCATCAAATTCTGGGAAGAAATAAAGGCTCCAAGTTTCGTTCTTGAGGTTATTCAGCATGGTTACAAACTACCTTTTATTGAGACGCCGTCACGTGCATTCTTCAAGAACAATAAGTCGGCCTTATCCGACAAGTCATTTGTGTCACAAGCAGTTTTGGATCTTTTAAACAAGGGTTTAATTAACGAGTGTTTTGAATTACCACATGTAGTTAATCCACTTTCAGTTGCCAAGCAAAGTTCAGGCAAGCTGCGCCTTATTTTAGATCTGAGGTTTGTTAATCAACATTTATGGAAAGATAAGATTCAATTCAAGACTGGAACATTGCGCTGCTTTTATTTTCAGAAAGGTGATTTTCTATTCTCTTTTGACCTTAAGTCTGGTTATCACCATTTTGATATTTTTCCACCCCATACAACGCTTCTCGGATTTAGTTGGGATTTTGGTTTTGGTAATAGATATTATACGCTCCAAAATCTCCCTTTGGCTTGACATCGGCGCCATTTTTATTTACCAAGTGTTTAAGGCTTTTGATTCATCACTGGAGAAGCAGTGGAATTTTTATTGTACTTTTCCTGGACGACGGTTGGGGAAGAGCTAGTAGCAAAGCAGTGTGTGCTGAGAATGCCGTTTGTGTAAAGTCGGACCTTTTAAAGGCAGGATTCGTGCCAAACAAAGAAAAATCTCAATGGGAGCCGGTACAGCAGTTAGATTGGCTGGGTCTCACATGGTCCAGTGTAGATGGGTGTATAAAGGTAGTAGATAGAAGAATTTCAGATATTCTATGCAATATTGAACTCTTGCAATTTTCACTGCCGCAAGTATCTGCCAGAAAATTGGCTTCTTTGGCAGGAAAGATCATTTCTCTTTATCCAGTTGTTGGTGCAATTTCACAACTCAAGACAAGATTCATGTACTATGAAGTAGTGAAAGCGTAGTCACTGGGATAAATCGTACAATTTACCGCATGATAGTCTAGTATTTGAAGAGCTGTTCTTTTGGAAAAGTGAATTAGAATATCTTAACAAGCGATTATTGTTTGAATACTCTATGCCACAGGTGGTTGCGTACACAGATGCAAGTAAGACAGGTGCTGGTGCTTGGACAGAAGATCAGTTGGTATTTCATAGAAACTGGACAGTGGAACAGAGCGGAAAAGTTCCACTTGGAGAGATCAAGTCTTTATACTTAGCTGTGCAAGCATTTGCCCCTAAGTTGATCGGTAAGAAAGTGAAAATATTCACAGACAACAAAGGAGTTGTGTCGATTGTAAGTAAAGGCAGTATGATTGCAGAGTTGCAAACTATAAGTTTGGAAATATATCATTTTGCAAAGAGAGAGGAATCTCACTTGAAGTACAGTGGGTTCCGAGAGCCGAGAATGTCCAGGCTGATGCTATAAGTCGGGAAGTGGACACAGACGATTGGGGCGTGTCAAAAGAGTTTTTAGTTTCATTGACGGAATATGGGGACCTCATTCGGTTGACCGCTTTGCCACCGATTATAATGCCAAGTTGCCAAAGTTCAATTCGAAAGTCTGGTGTCCAGGTACATCGGGGTTGACGCCTTTGTATTTAATTGGAGTGCTGAAAACAACTGGTTGGTACCTCCAATTTCCCTAATTGGGGAAGTATTGAGGCATGTGCAAGTTTGTTCTGCCACAGGAACTTTAGTAATTCCAGAATGGCCTTCAGCGGCGTTTTGGCCATTACTATTTTCACAATACAGTGACTTCCGGCCTTAGTGAAGAATGTCATCAGAATTCAAGATCCAGCACACATTTTTATGCGAGGAAGAAATCAAAACTCTATTTTTGGTTCTCCAAAATTTAAAAATGCAGTTTTATGTGTCAGATTGGCTGCTTTTGATTAGATTGATATTGAGGTCAATGCTATTGAGCATGCTCGGTAATTAGAGATTCTGACTGCTTTATAGTCTGGTATACGAGTGGACATTTTGCCGGATGGCATAAGAGATTTTTGCCGCATGGCATAAGAGATTTTTGCCGCATGGCATAGAGATATAATCTCAGTAGCTGCATAGCAATAATAACTGGAAATGGAAGAATATGGTTATGAGTAACCGGGTGGTTTTGAAGTCATTTTAGTAGATTATGAAGATTTTAATAAGGATTTACTTGGCAGTTGATGGACTGCGTGTGATGTACAGACATGAGTCTTGTTTATTATATTTTACAGATCGGCTGACGATATCCGCTCTATTTTGGAGAAAGTTCTAGATTCATCGAGAGCTAAGAATACGGCGCATAAGTATAATAAAGGGTTTGAAGCATTTCAGAACTGGTGTAATGAAAACGAGGTAAACTATGCCATATCAGCGTCTAGTGAAGACATTAGCAGATATTTGATTCATCTTTATCAGAGTAAAGCACCATATTCGAGAATGGAAACTGCCTTTTATTCAATAAAATGGCGGTATGATCTGCGATCCTAAAGTAGGTTTGAATCCATGTGATTCAAAATTTCTTCGTAATGTATTACTGGGTCTCAAGAAGTTACTGGCCAAACCTATTGTTAAAAAGGAACCTGTCACTCCAGAAATTATGAAAGCAATAATGTGCAGATATGGCAATTCTGACTCTCTAATTGATATCAGATTATGTTCAATGATTCTATTGTCTTATGCTGGTTTCCTCCGATATCAAGAGTTGGTGGATATTCGTGAGGTGCGATGTTTTCCTATAACGCTTCTCACGTGAACATATTCATATGCAAAAGTAAGACTGATATTTTTAGGCAGGGAGCCTGGGTCCTGATTGCTGCAACAAATACTTCTACCTGCCCTGTTGCGGCGCTTAAGCGCTACCTGGCAGCAGCCAAATTGTATGATGATACAGATGAAGATTTTTTGTTTCGTTAGAGCGAATTTCATCAAAACATCTAACATACATAAATTAAGAAAAGCACAACCCCTTTCTTATTCGAGATGTTTAGAACTTTTCAGAGAGGCACTTTACGCAGTCGGATTAGAACCAAAGAAATTTGGAATGCACAGTCTTAGAAGCGGAGGTGCTTCAGCGGCGGCCAACTTTGGAGTCCAAGATAGACTGTTCAAAAAACATGGTCGTTGGCGTTCTGAAAATGCCAAAGACGGATATATCAATGACAGTTTTAAAGACAGATTAACCGTATCGCTGAATCTAGGTATATAGATAAGTGCATGGTCCTAGTAAATTGTGGACAATATCCAATGCCAACAATTGAGTATTATAAAAGTGAGACATACAGCTATTATGATGTCAACAATGAAAGATTTTTGTACAAGCACGATCTTGTGAAGTTTCGTGGTTTATTGCACAAAATGTTTAATGGTTAATTATATGAGTAAGATTACTAATAATATAAAAGGAGCTTCTTCATTGATAATAATTGGAAGATACATAAATAAATTACCTTTCAAGATAATGTTGTCGCTTTCAGTTGCTGCCCGTTCTTTTTGCTTGATATGGGGAGGCGTGTCCTGCGGCGATGCTAGGTGTCTCCCCAGTATTATCATTGGTTAAGTATGTATTAGGTCTAATCATACAAAGAGGGTATAGGGCGGGATTGAAAATACTTTATTCACGCTTTGAAGAATGAATTAGGGAATAAATATTTTTTCAATGGTCAGCCAATAAACGCTTTTGTATGAGGTTGTTGTAGGCGACGTCGCGGGTGCACCATGCAGTGAAGGACTCGCACAGAGGTGCTCTCATTGACCTGGATCTACTCATGGACATTGGGCGCCATCAACTTTTCTTGAGTCCTCTAACGTTTCAATGGACAGGAGGCGGTAGTGCCTGTATGATAAAAAGCCTCAGAGAATATAGTGCATTGGTATGTATAAAAGAGTTGCAGTATTGCAGAAAACTTCGTACATGGATTTCGATATTGGTATACTGAAGACAGCCAAGGGCACCTCCGTAAGACATGCCGGCGATTTGGTAAGTCACCATTACTTTTCTTCATATACTGAACACGGACGGCCATGGCGTGTCCTGCAAGTAGCGATGCTAGGTGTCTCCCCAGTATTATCATTGGTTAAGTATGTATTAGGTCTAATCATACAAAGAGGGTATAGGGCGGGATTGAAAATACTTTATTCACGTTTGAAGAATGAATTAGGGAATAATAAAATTTGTTCACCTTCATTGTTGTTGTCAGCATCCTCCTTCTCCTCATCATTTGTACTATAATTTAATTCATGCTCATTCTAATTCAAGACAATATACAATGCTTTTGAACCCTTCACATGTAAACAGGGCAGCAACAGAGCATAACCAGAATTGTCTGGAGTGATCTATGAGTGTCAGCTAGATGTGTGTGGCCAAACTAGGTTATCTGAATATATAATGGAGATGTATTCACCTGACAGCCACATATAGCATATGTTGGCCATTCATAAGTCATTGATGCAGAGCCTGCTAGTCCATCCTACACAGATGTAATGACATAATGGAGTTCAATTGAGTAAGTCAGGTTGAAAAACTAGTAAGGTTAAAAAAACACAAAATTTGTCAAACTCTTCTTTCAATCCATATTATAGCATTACTCCAACAGATAGACAGATAGATAGGAGCAGCAAAAAATAGATATATGCATGCAAATCAGGTGCGTAGCAAGCTGACAAAAAATGGGGAGTCCAAATTTATGATCCCGGAAAGCAGAACGAGTGGAGATGCAAAAAAGTGGGGCACCCATGGGTGCTGGGGGTCCTCTGCTTCCAAGTTACTTCCAGGCACACATGTAAGGTCCTCAGATGGCCAGTACAGGTCCCCAGATAGCCGGTATGCTTTCACGTTAAAAGTCCTCAGATGTTTAGAAAAACAATCAGAAGCACAGTAAGAGAGTTAGCATGTATTTGCACTTATATCATTATGTGTGGGAGTCAACAAAAACACTTGGTTAAGCAGACCCAAATTCAATTACATGTATCTATGTCTTACTGCCAAGGGCACAATATTCAAGAATAGTAGAAGAAAGACAAGACACATTTTTATTAAAGAAAAAAGAGCAATGACAGATAGCTAAGTGTTCTGAGTACATATGCACAATGTATTCTTAGGTTTTAACATACTTTTGTGCTGTCAAGCCTGATTCAAGCTCTTTATAACCATGCAATAAAAAATCTATTGCCTGATAATTCACTTGTGATAACATTTCTAGCTGCTTTACATGCAGGATGGTGTGAAATCAGCAACACAAAACCCACCATGATTTATCAAGGTACTTGATCAGGATTCCAACTGGTGTAACTGAAGAGTAAGGGAGGCTATCAACAGACACCCCGGCAACCTTAACAAGGACAACCGACGGCACGACCTGGCACCAGTCTACCACACCATCCTTCCTGTTACATGACGCTGTTGACAACAATTTGTAATGTGACACTCATCAAGATCAATAACATGAGTTTGAAAAAAGCTTAGCGACCGCAAACCGAAAGCTCACGTGAATGAACATTTTTCATTTTGAGAATAATCATTAATTCATCAATATGATTTATCTTGTACAGAATTTTGAGTATGAGATTATTTTATTGTGCGATAAGACATTGGCAAATGAATAATTTACCCAGAAAATTAGTGTCCACAAATCCATGTATGAATCTGGCTTAAGAATGTCTACTGCAGTAATGCTTGATGATGGAATAGCTTGGATTATTTGTCTGGATGGCAGGACAGGAAGAGACATCATTTGGTGTTTTAACTATACTTTGATCAGCTCGTAATCGGCGGGCCTTATAACAACGCGGATCAAAGTTTCTTGTGACAACTCGCCAGAAGCATCACAATTATAAATTCAAGTCCTATACTTTGTCTGCTTTCTTTAACACACAAAATAAACACCAGACAGGTCAAGTAATAGCACTTAACTTGGGTCTACTTTTCGGCGTAGTGGTAAAAGCCTAACATTTCCCGCCTATTATGAGCTAAGCAAACTATACTGAGCACCACAATACGCAATAGTGCAAAAAACTTCTTACTTATATTACTTACTTACTTATCGCATTTTATTGGCCCTTTTGCAATCAGCCCAATTTTATTTGTCAGAAAAAAAGCAATTATGACCAATAGCGACCAAAATAACCATTAAAGCCATAATATGTGATCTGATCTATAGCAACACTTTCATTTTATCATGAATTTCTACTTTTTGCATGATTGTAATGCCAAGTTGTGTACTAACTTGCTATGTGAGAGGCTAAGTGATTTAATTAGTGTAAAATATAGAATTTTTATCATGAACACACAGCACCCAAGTGGTTTTCTTTCTTTTTACCTCATTATTTTGTCCTCATTAGACTAGTCGTCTAACTCATACATGTAACTAATAATTATTAGTGCATTCCAGGATGCAGTTAACCTTATGACCTCTTGAGCAAGCACCTTAACACCAGGATAACCCAAATTTGGTAGCCATGTAGACCGCACACACCGGGGCTCACACATGTACATATATATGCATACATATACATGTATGACAAAGCTAAATTTTAGAGTTCCTGTTTGATATTATCATATTCCTTTCAGCAAGGATAACAATAACAGCCATAGAAAGTGATTTAATCATGTTCACTCCATCCCACACATTGTTTATATAGTTGCTATTCAAGTGGTATTATATCACATCAATTCAAACAGTCAGTCTCTATTACTAGTTTTTGTGAATAGCTTTGTGCTATCATCAGTAGATAGCAAAATTTTATTTCATAAGCAGGTAGTTGGGATCCATAATATGAGGCTTCATAGTTTTGTGTGTATGCACACTGCATAAAATTATGTTTTCTTTAGAAAAATAAAATTCCATGTAAAAATTAATGCTAAGATAATAAGAAAAATAATCTTGAGCAATTTCCATTTTTTCATGCAGCTATCTACAGAAGATAGCAAATAAAGCAATCTTTGTGGTTTTTTATCTTCAGGCTATATTACAATAAGGCCTTAAAACTGTTAATCTGTCTTATCAAAGGCTGCAAAATAAAGATTAGTTGCCTTTTCTGTACTATTATCTGTTCCAGCTTTGTTGATGCCTCTGCCACTTTTGAAGAGGTGTTATAGGGTGATTTGATGAGACAGGTGCCCTGTTCAATTCTTTGAGAATAACAAAGAATGATGCTACCTTCTATATACAGCTCAGCGATCCTTTCATAACAAAACATGAAGCTATCATCAGTAGATAGCTAAGAGGCCATATCATACCAAAGAACGATGCTATCTTCAGTAGATAAATCAAATGTCCCTTCATTACGAAGAATGAACATATCATCAGTAGATAGCTCAGGTCTTATCATAACAAAGAATGATGTTATCTTCAGTAGACAGCTCAAACATCCCTTCATTACAAATGATGATGCTATCATCAGTAGATAAGACATCCTTTTATTACATTGAATGTGATCATCAGTAGATTTCAAATGGAGTCACAGTCACCCATTCAGGTAACTCTGTTTGAAATGTACAGTCCCTGTGTGAGAGGTCATGTTTTCCATAGGGGGTGTATGGGTTTTAACTGGAATAGCCCATTGTTTAGATATACAAAATGCAGAGTACAATGCAGCTGATGCTAAAAATAACAAAAATAATCACTATTTGTTGGCCAATCAAATCACAAGAATCTTTCTATGAGTTATATAATAATAATTGACCTTAATTGAAATAGATTTTAATCACATCCTATTATATACCTCAGCTCAGAGATAATAATCGACCTAAAAATAGACGTCCATTTTTAATCACATATTGCTTCTAATACAGACCGACTAACCTTGACCCACACTATACTTATAATTGTCAAGAAAATCCGAAAAACATCGTAATAAGTAGAATGAAAATATAAAAGCACTTAGAATGTCCTTGCATTCTGACAAACACATAGTCTCATGTTGATAATTAGTTGTGATTTGATATATCTTGGCCATGACCATAGGTTCCAATTATGTGCTAATAGAACAGCACAAAAGATGGCAGACAATTGATAAGCCATTTTTTACTGCAAAAGCATTGAATTTTATTAAAAGAACATATCCATATAATAGAAAACACTGAACATAAAATTCTGGGTATGCTTTTTAGCAAATGATCAAACACAGTAATCCCTGGGCAGTTGTCAGTATCTTCACAATGGTATAGTGGATTATCATTTTTACACAAAGAATGATGCCATCTTCAGTATGGTAGATATCTTAATGTTTCTTCATTACAAAGAATAATGCTATCTTCAGTAGATAGCTGAAATGTCCCTACATTACAAAGAATGATGCTATCTTCAGTAGATAGCTCAAATTTCCCTTCATTACAAAGAATGATGCTATCTTCAGTAGATAGCTCAAAAGTCCCTTCATTACAAAGAATGATGCTATCTTCAGTAGATAGCTGAAATGTCCCTTCATTACAAAGAATGATGCTATCTTCAGTAGATAGCTCAAATGTCCCTTCATTACAAAGAATGATGCTATCTTCAGTAGATAGCTCAAATGCACCTTCATTACAAAGAATGATACTATCTTCAGTAGATAGCTCAAAAGTCCCTTCATTACAAAGAATGATGCTATCTTCAGTAGATAGCTGAAATGTCCCTTCATTACAAAGAATGATGCTATCTTCAGTAGATAGCTCAAATGTCCCTTCATTACAAAGAATGATACTATCTTCAGTAGATAGCTCAAATGTCACTTTATTACAAAGAATGATGCTATCTTCAGTAGATAGCATCATTCTTTGTAATGAAGGTGCATTTGAGCTATCTTCAGTAGATAGCTGAAATGTCCCTTCATTACAAAGAATGATGCTATTTTCAGCAGATAGCTCAAACATCCCTTCATTACAAAGAATGATGCTATCTGCAGTATGTTTTGTGTATCTTCAGTAGATAGCTCGAAGGAACATGTAAATACAATCTAAATCACTATTATAAAATCTTTAAAAAATACCTTGATAAGCTAAGATAGACAAATGTTGACCCGACCTATAACAAAGGGTACACAATAGTCAACCATTGCACTTGTAAGACATTTTCAACAAAACATATTTTGTTAAGGTCCACACAAATTTTGATTTTAACATGTTCTAGTCCCTCTATATCACATAATGATGATATCTTCAGAAGATAGCTCAAAGGTTTTATTACAAAGAATGATGCTATCTTGAGTAGATAGCTCAAATTTCCCTTCATAACCAAGAATGATGTTATCTTCAGTAGATAGCTTAAATGCCCCTTCATTACAAAGAATGATGCTATCTTCAGTAGATAGCTTAAATGCCCCTTAGTAACAAAGAATGTCTTCAGTAGATAGCTCAAATGTCCCTTCATTTCAAAGAATGATGCTATCTTCAGTAGACAGCTCAAATGTCCCTTCATTGCAAAGAATGATGCTATCTTCAGTAGACAGCTCAAATGTCCCTTCATAGTTCATAGTTTTAGTTCATAGCTCAGAGGACCTTTCATTACAAAAAAGCTATCTTTAGTAGATATTTCACAAGTCCCTTCATTACAAAGATATCAAATAAATGTACAATTTTCCAGTGAAACATACTGATATCATCAATAGATAACACAATGGTATACCATCACACAACATAGGCCTACACCCCCAGTTTTGCATTTCTTGCACTCTCATTATTAATTACCCAAACTACAAATTCCATTTTCACTCAAATTTCTTGTTCGTCGAACTCTGCACAAATTCAATCGGCTAAGTAAACACAACGCATCCTGAGTTTGATTTATAGCCATGACAATGGTAGGAAAGCTCCATGATCAAATCACATACCATGTTTACAATGATCTACTCCTCCGGAGTGATCAATCAGGGCTTTCAAAATTCAATCAACAAATTCAATTTTGAATATTATGTGCCTGGTTACATACACATTTTTAAAATGCTAGGCAATAATTTCCAGCATGTTCCTACAAAGCACAGGTTGCTGCTAGTGAGATGTGTGGAACCATACCCTGGTTTTATTGCATTTCTTTTAGGTACACTGTATAAAAAAATGATTTAAAAAGTGCAAAATTGATCTTTTTCACTAATTTTTTACATGTTTTAACTGTCGTCAAGATTAACAGAGAAAGGGATAAACTGCAATTCCACATTGCCATAGCAAAGCTTTGTGTCAACTCAAATAAAAAGAAGGATTGAAAACAGCGAAAGTTTAAAAATACATAGATTTGAGTGAATAAATAAAGCAGTAAATGTCACTTGCGCACAAACAGTACTCTCATACCTCCCACACACAGCCACAATTACAATACTCAAGATGCAATTAAAATGTATATAAAAAAGTGCTGAATCAATAATGAATTCATCTTCTCCCTGGGTAAGTAAGAATCAAGTATTTTGAATGTTGGCTTGTAACAGGAGTATATTAACGAGATACATGTATTTGTATGTAACTATAGATTCTGTTTATTGAAAGAAAGTGTAACACACAATTTTTCAGTACAATGCATGTATCAAAGCCTATAAATTATCCTGGAAGAAAATGTTGGTAAATTTTGCCTGTCTTTTGGTATATCTCTGCTCCCGCTCCCCCATTTCAATGTTGGACAAAGCCATGACACCCTCCAATATTGAGAGATGGGGGAGTGAGGAAGAGTGAGATACAGGGGGGGTCTGTGCTTCACATATATATTGCATACATTTCACTCGCCTCCCCCAAATGCATCTCAATTGTTTAGTGCAATTGCACCAACTATTTTTTTCCAGGATGGTAGACTGAATCTTCTGAAGTCTACCAAACTAAGCATGTTTATTGTGTGAGACTTTTTAATGAGGATGACTGAAAAAAAAAATACATTCCAAAAAGTGTTGGGCTCAAGAAAATATTTGTGTGACTTTTGTTGCAAATCAAATTGCGACTTCTGATGCGGCAGTGTTCAACACGCCATTGGAAAATAATCACCCTGTCAATGTTCTAAAAATATGTCTGATCAAAACAAACATCCAGATTCTGGTGGAGAGTCCAACACAAAATTTGCCCTCAAGTTTCTCAGTTGTCAACCAGAACATTGACCGACTGAAGATTCAGTCTAATCAAAAGCCACTTGTAATATGAGAATATGTACTTATCATACCATTCAGGACAGATCAAAGGATGGCGCCAGCCGACGATATTATTACATCTTGCCACATATCCTGCAAACATAGACTTAAAACTTTTTAACTGACAGACTTGCACACCCAAAGATGGGCATTTTCATGTTGTTTGCAATATGCTGGTAGGTAGATGGAACAATTCTGGGTGTTCTTAGAAATTCCGATACATGAAGTTCTGGTGTGCATCCTTGTTTGCAAGTCTTTACAAATGCACCCCCACATACAAACACACATGATTTATGTAGGTGAGAGGTACAGAGGGTACAAATGCGCTTGTCAAATCTTGCTCTACTTTCAGATGTACATAATGTAAGCCACACCAAGCCATCATGATGTATGTCTTCAAGATTTGAGCAAACTTATCACTTGGTTTCTTGTAACCACCTGCCAATACAGAAAGGGTGGTGCATCTAATGTTTTTTAGTTCAAACTGATCCGGGCTCATATAGATGTGTGAAGGGATTAACATCATCTTGTATTCACCTGCCAATAGGGCTGCTGTTCAACACATTTTAATTCAAACTGATCCAAGCTCACATAGATGTAAGAAGGGATTAGTATCTTCTTTTATCCACCTGCCAATAGGGCTGCTGTTCAACACATTTAAATTCAAACTGATCCAGACTCATATAGATGTGTGAAGGGTGTAACATCTTCCTCATTCAGTGTCTTTAAAACACCTGTCACCAGGACAGCTGTGGATCAAACACTTTTAGTTCTAATTAATCTGGACTGATATAGATATGTGAAGAGTGTAACATCTTCCTCATTTAGCACCTTGTAACCACCTGCCACAAGGAAATCTGTTCAAATGCTTATAATTAGAACTGATCCAGACAAAATAAATAAGTAATCTCAATTTCCCAATTGAATTGCTGTCTTTGGCCTGTTTGGATCAGATAGCATCAAACATGAAAATGTCTCAAAGTAATCAAGTCGGGCTGGTTTTGTCCCAGATTTTGAGTTTCACAGTCTTTTGATCAATTTTGTCACTTTTTCCCCTGTACCTGCCATGTCAAATGAACCTGACACCATTGCATAGCACATTGAATTGATTCAAACATTTGAAAGTAGGTCCATGGTAAAACAAGATCTACAAATCAGATCCTACTAGTATTTGGAATTCAGATTTGCCACTTGAGCATATCATACATGTGAAGCGTCACACATTTTACATTTAAGTAGTACGCTTTCTTTCATTTACACTCGAGGCGAATGATAGGAAAAATTTTCACCTACAGTATAATTTTGGATAAGCACAATAGAGCTTAAAGTGCTAAAGTAGAAGCGGGCTCAAATGGGCCATTCCAGTTGACATCCATACACCCCCTATGGAAGACATGATCTTAATCTTCCACACAGGGAGTGTGAATTTCAAATGGGGTTACCTGAATGGATGGCTCCATTTGAAATCTACAACCTCTGTGTGGGAAATGAAGGTAATCTCTTCCATAGGTATATGGATTTCAACTGGAATAACCAATTGCTGACTTAATTTTTTTTGATTCCGTGATTGAAATTCTGATTAATGCAAACAGGTTAGATAAGGAGAGTACATATTATACTAGCGTTGCACATATTGTTATGAGAATATATACCATATCGGATTGTCATGAATGGGACCAAAATAGTGTAACTCCTACAGTTTTTGGAGAAATCAATGATAATCTGCTTCTTTAAAGCATGAGCCCGGAGCATGGTTGCACCTGCCATGCACATATAATTGAACGACTGCATTACGCCCATATCACAGACATATATGCACTAAAAATAAAAGTTTTTTTACATAAAAGATTTTTAAGGGGTATTTCTGACATTTGCAAAAAAATACCAACCAACCCTACAGCACTGTTTTCCAAAACTTAATAGAATAGGGAAGAAAACATCCTTACAAAATGTGTATTAAAAATTAATACAAATGTAGATGTATGCAAGCAGAGGTTAACAAATCATCCTCAAGAATCACACTTAAGTGATTTTATGCCAATTAAGGTGGCATTTGGGCTACCTCTCAAAGGTCAAAGAATCTAATAAGAGGCAATTTAGCTCCTGTGTTCAAATAAGGTCTGCATCATGATTAATTGGAAAAGCATTTCTACTGTCTATTTGCCCAACCAATGGAGTTTATAGTCAGTGTAATGAATATTGGATGGGAGCTTTACTGGGGATATTGTTCACACTGAAAGCAGTTAATCACTGCTAACACAAATAATTGTAGATCTTAATATTTGTGTTTAAACAAATACACAACTTTTAAGTAAATACCAAATTTTTTTCAGACTTGCATTTTTTTGGCATATTGGAGTTGGGCAAAGCAAAGTTTGCAGTGTATGGTCTACTCCCTATTCCAGAAAAATACAGCGCTAATTTTTTGGGATTAAAAAAATATTGTCAAGTTCTGCCAAATGAAACATAGGTCAATCCTAATCCTTTAGTTAGTCCTAACTGGGGATAAAAGAAAAGGTTCACTATTTTTCTAATTTCTTGAAAAAAGAGCCGAAAACATGCATTTTTGGCATGTTTTCTGACAATCGAGTCACAAAAATCAAAGTCTTGGCACAAGTCTAAGCATTCAAAATCTTGAGTATATGCCAACATTTTGCTCTAATTTTCACTTTTTTAGTTAAATAGTTGGTTATATATACAATGAAACATGTCTTTTCCAAAGATTAGAATGCATAAACGGAAATTAGTTTTAGTACAAGTCTTTGGGCTTGATTGTCACAGCATACGAAAAACACCCTAAAAGCGCATGTTTTTGGCCCTTATTTCCAAAAATTGGCCAAATATTAAAATTTGACTTTTATTGCTAGTTAGGACTAACTAAAGGATTAGGATTTAGCTGTGTTTCATTTGGCAAAACAGGATAATATTTTTTTAATCCCAAAAAAATAGTTCTGTATTTTTCTGGAATCAGTCAGCCAGCAGGTCGTGCAGCGAGCGTCTAGTTTCTAACTTCCACGACCCGTGCACACAGCGTGACCTCGGTAGCTCAATGCAGTTGCGTGGTCGAAACCCCAAATTGGAGTTCAAATTTCTCCTTAAGATATCATAAAATAATTTGCTTTTCTGCAAAATATTATATCTATATACTATATATTAGTGTTTGATGATAAAATTATGGCTTAAAACATATTTTGGAAGGTCAAACTTACCTTGGAAAAAAATCATATGATTCGCCTCAAATTTCGTCAAGAAATGTGGTTATTTTTCACATAATATCGAATCATGATCCAGAAAAAACACAATATTTCCAAAGTTTGATCTGTTTTCCACGTAATACAAGTATTCAATTTACATGAAATATTTCCGCCCGGATAATAACACGAAAAATATCTCAACTGTCGACATCAAAATTATTTTCGTCCATGACAGAATCTAACACGAGGAGAATTATTTATCAGGTCACGACAGAGGTCAAATTTTGCGTTTACGTCATGCAAATAACCGATTGTGATTGGTCGATTGACATACAAGATCATGAATATTCAAAATTACGATAGGTAAATAAACCGAAAATAAACAAGCTATGTTTACCATTTTACGTGCAGCTGAAGTAATTAAAAGGAAATGTTGAAGTGTATGCATGAAAAAAATGTAATCAGGTGGAAGTGGGGAAATTACGCTAGCTCTCCTTTATTTTATACTTGAAGCATGAAGCTTTGCACTGCAGAACTACGCCGATCGCGATCATTTTATTATGAGCGGGGGTCAAAACAGTAGTAAGGTACCGTTCACAAAGACTTGTTGGTTGGGGGGGGGTGCAAAAAATTTCATCACGAAAATTTTTCGGGGCCCCTTTTCAGATCTCAATAATTTCAGGCCCTCCCTCATTTTTAAAATGAAAATTATAGGTCAACCCCATACATAAATAAACTCAATTTTCCTGGGAAAATTTATGGTCATAATGTTCAGCCCCCCCCCCCCCCCAGGGTCAAAACTTTTAAGCCCCCCCCCCCCATTTTGTATGAGCACCCCAGGCCTAACAAGTGTTTGTGAACGGTCCCTAAGCTTAAATTGATTGAATGGATGTCACACTGCCAGGCAAGATACCACACTCTTTTCTAGAAAGATCTGGGGAAATGGAATATGTTATATGTATAGGCCCTATTTCTTGCACTCTTGCATCTTCAGCCCAAACTAACTTGATTTTGTTCTTGTTTAAGCAGGCTTCAATGGTTTTATCAAATATTCTGGGGTAAATCAGGGATGGGTAAATCAATGATGCAACATCACACTATCATACATAAAAGTTGCGGAATAAAGCAAGATATTATTGGCCGCTTCGGTAAACACTCAGGCTCCCGGGCTCAGGCTAAGCTGCATACGGTTACCACACCTGTGGGGTAAATAGCCATATAACGGCTACAAAACACTCCATTTTGAAAATTATTTTTTATTAAAAAGAAAGCATTTCACTTTTTTTTATTTCTGAAACAGTTGTTTTATTTCTTTTTAACTTCTAGCGGTACAAACTGAATAATCAAATTACTATGGTATTTACATTTTGGAAGAGATTTATACAAATGCAATGCATTGGCAGATCATAGTCCTTCGAGAATGACCTCAGCTATGGTAGGGGGGGCTCGGCGAGCCGAGCATGTTCCGAAGGCCAAGTCGCCTCGCTATTAATAGATTTTAACCTAAGCCGATAGTCATTCTTGAAGGACTAGCAGATCAATGAATTCAGGAAAAAACATCTGGGGATTACTGGGCTTGATAAAACAATATTTTTCAAAAGCTGATCCTGGATAGGAAAATTGCTAATTTCATGTTCATTGTGGACATTTTCGTACCGGTACCCAACACAAGGGCATACAGCGCAGCTGCAACATTTTCAGAACCGACTAATCGTGTTTGTGCAATAACAAGTTTTCGCATCTGCGTTCTACGCTGTATACCCCATGTGGGAAAGTTCTACGATGAATGAACAGGAATTAACTAATTTTCATATAGATAGTTTATACATGAAGGTGAAGCCGAGTCAAATGAACAATCCAAATCTGATGTAAATTTATGCAGGCAATTGTTCCACTATACAATGCAATAATATTTTCTTGCCGTTTTAAATATAACTGTGAGGCAACCAAAAAAAGGTTGTTTTACGAGTGCATAGACTTTTAAATTAGTGTCGGTCGGTCAGGACAATTTTTTGCAAACATATTTTGAAAATTTCAGTCAAAATCAATAAATTTAGGCAAAAATAAATAAGGCTGATTTTACACAATAATTTAGCACAATTAAAAAAAGAAAATGATTTGTGATTTCAAGCTCAGTACCTGATATTTTAAATTTGTTGGCGATGAAATATTTCCATTGTATTCCATAACCATAATTAATAAATCAAGATCATCGTATAAACTAAATATTTATTGTTCGGATTTGTTCCATTCTACGTTCCAAGCCTCTGATTTCTTTCTGCAGGTCCAGGAATAAAATTCACAATTCCAACCACAAGACGACGCATGTCTTTGACGTCATTTCTCATCAAATACCGTCTCGGTCTCAGTCAGAGATTTGCTTCCATAATTTACAATTCAACAGTCCCCTTAAAAATAATGACAGTCTACAGTCATGACAGTGTTTTAGAGATATTTAAATATGAATTGTAGTTCCTCATCAACCACTGAAGTTCCATGTTTGTCTCTGTTGTTTTCCTCTTTGTTGTGCAGTTTTTCGTGCCTCCCGTCACGCGTCACAGATCCTGGAATTGTAAATAATATAAAAAATAGAACAAATAAATTAATAATTAATTATTTAACAAGATAAAATAATTATAAACTTCAAACAATAACGATTTAAATTAAATTTGCAAGCCATATTATTAATGTAAAATGCTCCACATTGCTAGCTCCACAATATTATAATCATTGATTGATTTCGAGTCCATTTCAAAATCGACCCCAATTGCAAATCGTGTTTTTGCAAACTGAACCAAACCACGATGTAATGAATTTGGTATCACACTAAAGCTTACATCCTTCGCTACGTGACTAATTCACTTGTTTTTCACATCGAATTCGCCCGGATAATAACACGGTTTGAAGATTCCAAATTTCAACACCCCAAATTTTCATCGAACAACTTTTCATCATCAAACAAGAACAAAAACATGTCGAATTTGGTATCATTCTACGGCAAATTTTGTAAACAAAACTACTCACCGTCCATGTTGACTCTGCTTTTGCACTAGGGGTCACAAATCGCCTCAAAAGTTCAGACATAGTCTTTTGGTCCAGTCGCAAAGCGACTGATTATACGGAACTCGCTGTTAGAAAATCGGTGACCTCGACTGTGTGTGTGTGACCTGCTGGCTGACTGGAATAGGGAGTAATGACAGGATGCAATCAATTTATATCACACAATGCCAATTCTGCCCTTTAATTCATCAAATTCAGCCTTTTCTGCTACTGTTCCTATAATTATCATTTCATTTAAGCATTCCATAAGCGTATGACCTTGTAAACTACGCACAACTCAAAAAAATTCAACAAATCACACTAGCAATGTAATAAGGCAGACGGTGAGTAAGGTCAGATACACATGTCTTGCACTTACACCTGTGTATCTGAGAATTTAGCAATAGTCATTTCTACTCAGATTCAAAAATAAAAACACACCAATTCTTTGTCACATTAAGGTCTAGTCACATGACAAAATCAATTTATATTATGCGTATTCCACTTCTGCCAAACCAGAATGCCATATAATTCATCAAAGTCAGCCTTTTCTGCTGCAGCAAAAAACACATGCAAGACATCAGACTATATGGTCAATTCCAGCGAAAGCGGACAAAATTCTCTCTATGTTAACTTTCCACTTTAAAATGTCATTAATAAAGGAAATCACGTTATTGATGGAGCATATCATGTCACGTCCAATGTGCTCTCTTTGTGCATATAGGCCTTTACTAGCAAGTCATACCAGGGGACAAGTTATGATAGCTTAAATGAATGGGCGTTACCCACAATTCAAAGATAAAGCACCATATATGTCATTGAATGTCCTTCAATCAAAATGAAATTATTACCGTTAGAAAGACGTTTGCATGATCTCTCATCATATGTAAAAGCGATTGAATTCCACCAAAGTGTGTGGACTCTAGAGGCCATTAAGTCAATTTGGCTAATAATTTTGTTACCAGCGTATCAAAAATAAAATGATCGTTCTGAAAAATGTTAAGTGAATATGCCATAAATGACTATATCATGAAACGAAGTTTCGTTCTATAATTCTGAGGTCCAAGTGATTATTTTATGCAAATACGTTTTACCCATAAAATTCCATAAAATCAAATTTGACGTTACCCACGTATCAACTGTTACCCACGAGTCCAGCAAATATAATTGCCATAACTTAAATTAACATTTAATAACTTTGGACACTGAATTTAGTTTGACAAGCAAAATTGTAAATCGTAAAAATACATTCAACGCTTTAAAAAAGAATCTATGACGGTTTAAACTTTTGTTACCCACGAATCCCGAATAGATGCTAACCTTGAAAAATAAGGAGATTGTTTATTTTAAGTTTAAATCAGCACATATTCAAGCCATGGGTATGCTATAATTTTGACAGTACTTACAGTTTATACACCTAAGAAACGCAAACCCCAAACGGTACTATAGTACTTATAGCTTTACCCACTTAATTCGGCGTTACCCACGAATCCAAGGATTTACTCGTAAATTATATGTTTCTTATGCATCTTAACATTTTGAAAACATGCGAAATAGGTTCCAAAACAGTCCTGTTTAATAGCGTCCTCTTGAAGGTATACTGAAGCTGTATCATGAAGTTTTGATTGATTATCCTAAATTACCATTTTTGGGTAAATCCAATTGGTTAGAGAAGCGGGAATCATTGAAACACAATGGAGGAATAACCGCATGGTGGTTTCCAACCTTCTGTAATATTTTCTATTTTGCCGCTTACCAATACATACCTTCAAATATGTGTTACCCACGAACATTTTGGTTACCCACGAATCCCTACTTAAATTATAGTTAACAATGTAGGCCCCTATTGATAGTGTTTTAGTTCATAGGAACTGTCAAACACGAGTTAATAGAATATTGCTGCATGAAAATATGGAATGATTTTACTAAAATAATAATACAAAACTGTTTTGCTCTGTCTATTTGAATTTGGCAACTTCATTATTCTCAAAATTTTTATACCCAAAATGCCATAATGATCCATTCTAAATATTCCATGTAGTCTGTATTTTGATTAAAATTCATTTTATTGCCATTGCAGCCTGAATTATTGACATACGGAAAAGTATTTTTTATTTTTATTTAAAAAAAAAATAGGAATTGCTATTTTCCAGACGCTGTTACCCACGAATCCATCCGAGATCCTCATCCTGCGACGAGATACAAAATCTAACTTTATATTTATATGAAGCATTTATTCTAATCTTTCAAATAATACAGTAATGTTAAATGACAGCCACTTTGGAAAGAGTTCAAGAATTGACACAATCTTAACTGTACACCTGGTTCTTTCTTAAAATTTGTAATAACCAAAATATTTCTTTGTAGATATATGTAATAAAATTCTATTTTACGTTCAAAGTCTTCACCGATTTCTAGTGTATATGAGTAGGGTGTCCAGGTCAAAATTTTAAATTGTTAATTGTGTATTTTTTAAATTTTATCCTAAAGAGTATGTTGAAAGACACTCATTAAAATAAAAATTATCAAAAACGGACAGTCCGGTCCCCAGATACAGCCGTTTTAAGGCGCCAAAAAGCGCAATTTTCGTGCGTTTTGGTAAAAAGTGCAAAAGAGGGCGCTTTTGTAGACAACATGGAAACAAAATTACTGTTTCTTTGACACTGCAATGTTTGTTATTGGAAGTATTCATCCCTTGTCTAACTATATTCCAAGTTTTATTCAAATAGCTATAGCCATTCTTGAGTTATCGCACTTTGAAAAACATAGTTTTGCCTCATATTTGATATTACCCATAATGTATTGCTTTCATGGCTCCACCTGTGAATCAAGCCTGTACAATCTCTATGGGGGCATAACAAAAATTGTGCTACATTGAAATACATTTTCTAAAGTACTGTTGTGAAGTTATTTGAAATGCAATTCTTATGTAACTTGGCATGTTGGTAGTACACATGATGTGGATCAAGTTTTATGTTCAATAATTTGATGTTTTGTTAGTTTTAAGGCTTAATTTGCATAAATTAGCATATCTTACAGCGATGGTACAAATGAAGCTCAAGATTTGCTATAATAAATTTGTTTGGTAATGTTTGCAATGTGATCTGTTTACACTTGACAGCAACTGTATAATATTGTTGAGAAGTGAATTAAGTATGAGTGTTCAAATGAACTTTTTAAAATTAAAATAACATACTTAAAATGGGATGTTCCATTTAATTAAAGGGGTAATTTTAATTGTTCTTCAATTTCGACCCTTGTCTCTTGAGGGAACACATATACATGAATGCTCACATTTTCTATTGTAATGTTGCTAATAAAATAAACCTGTACACAATTCTAGTCTTTGTCATTTTTATAATGTACACATATTTTTGTTGAAGATAATAGAGTAGGCCTGCTCAATGCATGGAACAAGTATAGTGAATCAATCCATGTTGAGGGATTTTTGTAACTTCAATTTAGGTTCACATGTATTTAAATGTAGGCTTTATGAATTGTTTTGATTATATGTAATGTACATTTGTTTCCTATTTGATGTAAAAATAGGATGGTTGAAAAATAAAATAAAAATCATTTAATACAAGTCTCATTCAATTGCAAACTGAGTGGAATATTCCATTTTGTTTATGGGTATTTCAAAGTATAGACCGAGGAGCAATTTAACCCTTGCAAAATGTGAACCAAAAATTAGAGCTAAGATTAATATGAAAGAACATCAACAAACAATTCTTTAATTGACTTGATTGAGCATATTCAAAACAAAAACAAAACAAACAAACTAAAACCTCAAAGATAAAGTCCCATATCCCCTTAAACTGTCCTGTTTCATGAAATTACCAGTAACTTGAGACCTGTTATATTAAAATACAAAAGTATTTAAAAAACACTTGTGAACAATTAAAGTTAAAAGTCTTAAACTTTTTTAAAGAGATTTATTTGCATGTCTTCCTTTCACATCTCATGCCCCAAACCCCTTCCCAACCCATCCCTCTTTCCCGATCCCCCTCCCCCACCCAATGTTGGTGTGTATTTTTTTTAATTAAAAATATTAAATATAAAAAACGGGCTTAAATTAAAAAGATACAACAAAAATGTTGTATATAAAATAAACATACAAAATAAATAAGTATTATTTAAAAAAAATGAAAAACTAATCTAAATTTAGGGCTTTGAAAAGTGCCCCTCCAATATCATACACATCACCCTGAGACATCACCCCTATTCCAATCAATGGAATAGCCCAGCTACACCTCGTCTTGCTGATTGCAATCACTGCATACTTGGCCTGTTGGGTGATACCATATTGACCAGCAATCGTAGTAGACAATTAATGAGGGACAACATATTAATGGTTTGCGTGGTTGCATTTAAACAAATCATTACGTTAGAAATAGAAATAACATTCTATTCACCATCTGCAAGCCTATGATCTTTTTAAACAAAAACCTGTACCACATAACTGCCTGGTTTTTATTGTTTATAAAACTCGGGATAAAACATCTCTAAAATGTACCAGAAGATGAACAGTCATTTTTTTTATTACAATCACCAACACAGAACCGGCCCCAACCGGCTTCGAAGCGAACCACGTGTTAGTTGAATACGGCAACATGCAGACTCGACAGCGCGTCATACAGAACAGGCACATGCCTTGGTTTTGCACGTACGCTAGTCATGTGCACTAACAGCGGGGATGATATTGCGTGAGCTAGCTGGCAACACAGCAGCTGATTTTCACCTTGTTTCGCATTGAAACCAACGGCGTGTATGGTATGACAATGTATGGGAAAGAAAATACACGTGGCGATTGACAGAGATTTTTTAATGGATCTTGTAGCTGACAGAACAAGCTTTATTTTGATATCACATACAATATTATTGGGCCACGGGAACCATATTTCCGTAAGTGATACATTTTTGAAAAAAATATTAAAATACTTTCCCTTTATCAAAAAATCTAGGGATTTCAGTATATAGGGCACTGAAGTCTGTACTTAATATACAATTAATAAAAATAATCATTTATAGGCCGCGTGTAGTTTCTATTTTGAGATATAAATCACCATTTTGACGAAAAATATTGGAGCCATCACAAAAAAACGACCAACATGGCCGCTCGGAGTCGGAAAAAACCTCAACTTTGGAAAATCGTAGATGCAAAAATACTCATCGGATTTCAATATTTTTTGGATTTCTATTTGATTTCATCCCTTTTTAGTTGTATTACGAAGTTGTATAACTCTATCTTAAATATTAAACAAATGAGAGCAATTCTAAAACGTTTGCTTTTTGCGTTCAACAAGCCGTGTGCTTGTGTGTGAATGGAAAACAACGGTACGCCGTGCGCTGCACAGTGGACACCCTAAATTATGAGTCACACATAAAATATTGAAAGATATTAAAGAAAGTGAAATTTTATGGCGTACAACAGGTGAAAAATGCTTGAATTGTGGGTAACATGCATATGCGCATTTAACACTTTATTTGGTCTAGCAAGAAAAGTTATTTTTCAATCCGATGGCACTTCCACCTGATGATTCACTAGACATGATCGTCTCATTTGATAAGTCTAGAATTGAAAAGGAAAACATTTTCAAAATGGCCCCAGAGAGAATTTTGGCCCGCTTTGGCTGGAATTGACCATATACATTGAGGCACCCACTCATATTTTAAAATAAAGTCAAGATTGAACAAGGACGTTCACGAACCACTAGATCCCCACTAAACTTGCCACTTTCTACAATAACCCAGAGTGGCTTTAATGCAAATGTAGCCATGACCGTAATTAAGGCAGCATCCCAGAAGGTTCACTAATGTTTCCAATAATCAATCTTTTCAAGTGATGGATACAAGAACTGACCTTTTCGCCACTAGAAACGGAAGTATATACCGGCACCAAAACCTCCTGAGATGACTGAATGACGGTATATCTTACCTTGTTTGCGAGGTAATAATACTGATGCACTTGATTTCATTAAGGAGATTGACTGTTTACTAAAATATGGACCATTATCCAGTCTAATCAATTGTACACAATTTCCATATCTTAGCATGCTTCATTCTTTACTGAAAAGAACTTTAAGGACTGCAACATAAAAAATGCCTTCACACAGAGCAAAGTTAGTGTCTCCATGCGAAGTCGACTCAGATGGTGTGTAATTGTGGCCCATTCAACATAGATGACAAAATTGATATACTTTCATGAATAGGCAAACAGCACCAGAACTCATCACATTCTATTACCCTACCAACTTTGAAATTGCATTTTGGTGACAAAAGATGTAAATTAGCTCATTGACATTAATGAATATGCAAACTGCTTCACAAAACACTATAGCACTTGAACTCATCATGCTCTATCACCCTACCAACTTTGATGTTCATATATATGTGCTGTTGCATTTTGGTGATAAAATATGTAAACGAGGTCATTTGCATTAATGAATATGCGAACAGCTTAACACAAAACACTACAGCACTAGAACTCATCATGCTCTGTCATCCTACCAACTTTGAAGTTCATTGGCTGTTGCATTTAGGTGACAAAAGATACAAATGAGTTCATTAACATTCATGAATATGTCAATAGCATGACACCAAACTATAGAGCACTAGAACCCGTCATGCTGGACCAACTTTTTAAGTTATTTGGCAGTTGCATTGGAGTAAAACTAAGGTTTCTTCTGCTCGAACAATAATAAACTATGTCACTTTTTCAGACATGGTCACTACTAGGAATGACCTTTGTAGCTACAAAAGGATAAAGATATCAGAAACTTATAAGCTGAGATTTCTCAATCCAGGAAACAGTACGCTCTCTGAAAATCTACCCTGCATTTGTCACAAGAGTCATATGAAAGCACTAGGTCTGAGAGATAGCCCACTGAATAATTTAACTTACGAGTGTATCTTGTTTGCAAGGAAAGACACAAATAAATGGAAGAGAATGTCAAAATATATACATGTAGGCCACATCTTAATTCTCCTTTGAATTATGCATTGCAAAAAACAGTTGAATCAACCGGTACTGAATTGTATACCAGACTGTTATGAAGCGCTTGAAATAGTTCAGAAATATGAGAACCCCTGTGACATCCAGATTTTGAATAGATACCAAACGGGTAATTTTACACCTGTTTTCGCTGTTTGAGCTATGTATATATATGTAAGAGAATGCTTCAACACTTGATCATACTTTAAGATTCTTCACACTTTTCAAGCTTCTATCATGTGTTTTGACATTTGATATTCCTCCTGATTTGTGAAGTAGTTTTTACTTTCATGCAGTGTCAGTTTTGATGGATCTGCAAGACTGTACCTACAGTCTGTAGGTGCCTTGATCAGTATTTGATAAATAGCACTGTCCCCGGGTTAGAATTATACATATAACAATTCTGACAGACAAAGTATTCTTGCAGGCTTAGTTTCTTAAATTGTTAATCATGAAAACATAGCAAAATGGCTGACTAGCAGCTGTTATAAATGGACAGCAACAAAGATGATTTGGTGGTCTAGGAAAACTTACATTGGGCTATTGCAGTTAAAATCCACACTACCCCTGTGGAAGATTTTGGAAATACCTTCCACAGGGGGCGTATGTTTTTCAACTGTAATTGGTCAGGGTTAATCATTTTGAAACCCATACACCCCCTGCATTATGGCTTTACCTATATCTTCCACAGATGGAGTGAGTATTTCAAATGGAAGTTACCCAACTGTCTATTCTATTCGAAAACTCATACTCCATCTTAGACTTTGGCTAAATCTTCCACAGGGGTAGTGTGGATTTCAACTGGAATAGCCCAATGACGGAAATCAGCACTTACAAGTGACATGGTCAAAGAGTGGCAGGACAGGACTAGCCATTAAAAAAGTTAATAAAATTAGAATAAAAAACATTTAAGCACCCTTTTTTTCAAACCAATGTTTATTCCCAGATATGCTTGGACTTTGACCCCTGAGTCTTGACCCATCTGAACAACTTGGATAGGTACACCTCTTTAAGAATGACATGGAGTGAATAAAGAATACAAAACAATAACAAATATTTTAAATCAAAATTCAGCTAAAATTCTAAATTTTATGGGTTATTGTATTATTTGAGTACTTGTAGCAGTTTCATGTAGGCCTAAATTAAAAGGGCATTTCGTGATCCACAGCCTCATCCCCCCACTTTTCTCAAAAAAAGTTGAGATTTTTATATCACTGGAAACCTCTGGCTACATTATGTTTATGTACAAAATATTTCTTGCAGATTAATTCGTTTAGCAAAGATATCGTGAAATTTGAATTTCGTTCTGGTGCAACAAAACGAAATTACAACGTATTGTCTATGGAGCAGTGTAATACACATAATCATGCATAACTCGCAAATGCAATATCGGAATCAACTGAAATTTTGGGAATATGCTTTTTTCGTGGATATGTACTGAAAAATGTCATAAAAATAGGATGCTAGGATCACGAAATACTCCTTTAAGTCAGAATGTTATCAATTGCATGTCAGTGGACATCAATCATCAAAACTGCATCTTTATGCTTGGAAGAAGATACATGCCCGATTAGATAACCAATGAATACAAGGTTCTGTAATGATATAGTCTGAGACCTAACAAATCTATACATTAGGCATGGGTGTCTGCATTTGTCACCAGTCTGGCATTTAAAACCAAAATTAAGATTATATGTCACGAGGCGAGATGAAAAACTATTTGATGTATATTGCCAAAGGAGGTGGTGAACTACTTTTGAATTTAACTGTTTTCTGCGCAACATGAAATATATCATAGGAGTCCAATTTCCCAAGAGTTTTCAGTATATTGCAACCTACAAAATGGGCAAGTATATTTGAAAATACTATGCTAAAAAGCAGGCAGCGCTTTAAAGTATCGTAGATCAGTCTGTCATGTTTTTTTCAGTAAAAATAAATTCATCTTTGTGTCAATTATAACCCCAAAATTTGGATCGCTTGGGTCTGTAGAACAAGTTTATTTTCTTAGTCATTTTAGCTAGATATATTTTGTAGATTATACTATATTAGTGAAATTGGATTTCGTTTTCCTCCTA
This sequence comes from Amphiura filiformis, assembly GCF_039555335.1. Lineage (NCBI taxonomy): Eukaryota > Metazoa > Echinodermata > Ophiuroidea > Amphilepidida > Amphiuridae > Amphiura > Amphiura filiformis. The sequence goes on from NC_092636.1 coordinate 53,772,502, forward strand.
CAATTTCAATTGCTGACAAAAAGAAATTATTGATAATCTATCAGATATTCATGTAAACAAGTTTTCGGCTCCAACCTACATGACCTAGCTACATTTATATCCCCTGGCCAAATTACAAGCCTTGGCGCCTTCATGTGGACATAATAACCATTGTGTTATCTCTTGCCTTACACCTGCACACATATTTTTATCTTGAAAAGTTAAAGCAAACCACTGGAGGAAATACTGTGTCAAAAATGACTGGTTCAATCTTATGTCTGCATTTTTGTTAACAAAAGATCCCACCTCTGCACCTGAGAATGGTAACATTTAGAGATATTCTCAACAGGAGAGGGGGTTCCTCATAGCTTGAGTGACTGCTTCGCGGCCATGCACGCTATTTAAAGGAATTGTGATCTGAGGAACTGCAGGCTAGAGTGACTGTATTGCAGCCATGGGCGCTCTGTGTGTTATTCAAGGGCATCGTGATCTGAGGAACTGAGTGAGTTCTAACCTGGCTCTTATCTTTCTATATGTCAACTTCCCATAGAATATGGAGCTAGAAGTAGTACATAGTGCTAAGCCAGGTATACCAACTGATGTGGGGAACAAGACAAGGACAAAAAGAGAAGATAGAAACTAAATGAGTATGGAAACCATGGGAGTGTGCTATTAAATACTGTAATTGTAAAAATCCAAAACCACAGGGGCAAAAGTTGTAACCTACTATGTTTCAAGCAGTAATGCTTCCTCAGGGACAATCAACAACAAAAATATTTCTGAAGGATGTCTATTTAAGTCAGGGCAGGTCTTCCCGGTTTCCGTCTCTTGTGCTTGGTATCCAATGAACCAGTTTGGATGCAGGCACCTCGCTTCTGGAAGAGTGGCCAGCAAGCTAGATTATTCATTCCCTGATCTTATGGCTTATAATTGGAAGATCTCCACATAGTCTGCATCTACACTATTTGAATTTTTCAAAAAACTTGCATGTCTCCACTGTAAATCTTAATGGTGCACCCCCTTACAAGCTTGTCTCCAAATTTACATTATGTGGGACTAAAGTGTGCCGGCATGTTTCCACTGTAGTGACTTCACAGACTAACCAGACAGATGGATCTACTAAACACTGAAATAAGTTCATATTCCTTAAAACGCTTTTTTCATGAACATAATTTATTCACAAATGACTGCATTGTTTGATGCAGAAATCTGGTGCCTTGGTTAAAATGTCAAGTACCGCTATAGTACATTATTATGTCTTCAGAATCTTGCATCCTATACCTTTGTACATAACCCAGCTGTCTGATAAATTTGTGTATCGGTCACCTGGAGCTACAGGGTTTTTTCATATCTGTAGCCTCTTCATAGAGTGCATAGTTCATTTACTTTATGTGTAAAAGTCTCTTTTGGTGTGATTTTTTTGTTGTTAATGTGACAAGCCATGACCAAAAATCACTTTTTTGACCAAAAATCACATTTTTGACCAAAAAATACATTTTTGACCAAAATTCACATATTTGACCAAAAAATCACTTTTTGACCAAAAATCACATTTTTGACCAAAAATCATGTTTTTGACCAAAAATCACATTTTTGACCAAAAATCATGTTTTTGACCAAAAATCACTTTTTGACCAAAATTAACATTTTTGACCAAAAATCACATTTTTCACCAAAAAATCACTTTTTGATCAAAAATGTGATTTTTGATCAAAAATCATGTCAAAAATCATTTTTGACCAAGAGTCACATTTTGACCAAAAATCACATTTTGACCAAAAATCATGTTTTTGACCAAAAAGATTCTGAAGACATAATAATGATAAAATTGATGGATAATTTAGCATGATACCTGAATTTATCAGTCTCGCTAGAGTTTTCAAATATCACGCTCGACTTCGTCTCGCATGATATTTGAAAACTCTAGCTCGACCGATAAATTCAGGTATCACACTCAATCCGTCCAATTTTATATCACTATCAGTAGCTGTGACAGTATTACAAGTCTCCTCAATGACCGATCACCACGGAAACTGGGTGTATGCTTAACAATCTAGGATACTTCAAAGGGGGTCAATTGCTTTTGCTGAGTTCAATACATGTCACAGCATTTCACTGTAACATCAGGAAGAGTACCACCTGCTGTTACCAGTGTGTCTCCCATTTTTCATCATATGCGTCTAAAGAGAACTGGCAGATTATGCTGACTAATTGGAGCACAAAACAGGCTAAATGCATGGGCTGCCTAAAGCATGAAAATGGTACCCCCATTGTTTAGCCTTGGCAGTTGACTCTTTTGTGCTCCAAAGAACTTGATGTAGCTGGGAGGGGGCACCTACCCTCTGTCTAATCCTAATTTTAACGCATATTATATAGTAATTTTTAGTGTTTAGCCCAACTGGAAATTTGAATAATTCTGTAACATATATGGACCACCCTGTAACATATCTGGACACTTCGACAATATTTTATGTAACAAATATGGAACAGATTCCCTTTTTATACACATTTTACTATATTCTGTAAATTAAGACTTCTGACAACTGCCATGATATGATAGGTCACATATTTCAATAATTTTTAGTTCATTTCACAAAATATATGAATCCCTTTTCCAATTTTGTAACATCCATGAAAAGAAATTACACTGATACTCCATCTAGACATTCATCAAATATACAGAGACCATACCTCTCCATACAGTTATTGACAAAGTGCTGCTTCCAATCTCTTAACAAGTTTTCAAGTAATACTCAAGCATCCCCACACTGCCGTTTGTTGTTTGTGATATGTTCCAATAATGAGCAGATGAACATACATGGGTGGTACTTGATGGGCAGAGAGGATACTTGTCTGTCACAGAGGGACATTCAACCTTTTTGAGTCGGATACATTATTGCTTGTATTCAAAACTTGTTGCATGTAGTAGTATCGATCCTTTTAGCTAATCAAAAGTTAGAGGCAAAAAGCGAAATGTCCTTGCCACCATCAGAACCAATAAAATGTGTCATTGGCAATACTAACAGCCAGATATCTATAGTGTGTTCAGTATAAGATGAAAAATGACCCCAACCATTAACCTTTGTTTATCATATACCCTGTCCACAAGTGATGTTCCATCTTGTTCTAAATGATACAACTAAAGTATGTTCCACCAAGTTGGCAACATGACCTTTGTCCCATATGTGTAAGACCCATGCATTTTGGTTTAGGTCATGTAGTATTTGTGAAGATGTCTGCATTATATTAATATGCTCCCTTCAGAAGATAGCATTGTATTAACATGCTATCTTCAGTAGATAGCATTGTATTAACATAATATATGCTATCTTCAGTAGATAACATGATATTAACATGCTATTTATTAATTTGCTATCTTCAGTAGACAGCATTGTATTAACATGCTATCTTCAGTACATAGCATTGTATTAACATGCTATCTTCAGTACATAGCATTGTATTAACATGCTATCTTCAGTACATAGCATTGTATTAACATGCTATCTTCAGTACATAGCATTGTATTAACATGCTATCTTTTGTATTAACATGCTATCTTTTGTATTAACATGCTATCTTTTGTATTAACATGCTATCTTCAGTAGACAGCATTGTGTAAGACCCGTTTAGGTCATGTTCCACCTTATAAGGTATAAACTATAGTATTTTTTTAATGTCTGCATTACATGAATATGCTATCTTCAGTAGACAGCATTGGGCTATTCCAGATAAAACATGCACCCCCCCTATAGAGGGCAAAATTTTTTTTTTCTAAAATGTCTGGAATTCCAAAGCATACTTGAGGAAGAAACCTGGATTTCCGGCCCTGTTTAGTGCGTGTAAAATCTGGAAATCCATGGAGGGTATCGAGGGTTTTTAAAAATTGTCACAAAAAAGTTGGAATTTTCAATTGACTTACCAAAAAAATCTGAATTCCATTGCCCTCTATAGAGGGTTTCTAAAGATACCCAAATAAAATGTTGGAATTTTTCAATTGACTAGCAAAAAGTCTGGAATTCCATGGAGGGTATAGAGGGTTTTAAAAATTATCAAAAAAAGTTGGAATTTTCAATTGACTTACCAAAAAAATCTGGAATTCCATCGCCCTCTATAGAGGGTATCTAAAATTACACAAATAAGTTGGAATTTTTCAATTGACTACCAAAAAGTCTTGAATTCCATGTTAGGGTTTTTAGAGTTATTTTAGGCGTGTATAGGTGTTTATTGTTGTAAAGGTTACATTATATTTGCTTTATCTGCATTTATTCCAAGTCATCTATGATGTTTTTACATGTATAGGCCTAATATAGGCCCACCACCAAGGCGTGTGTTTGGCAGTAACCAGGCCCGTGCACGAGGGGGGGGGGGGTGAGGTGCGACTGCACCTCCCCAAATTTGCAAAAGTATACAAAAGTCCCAAAATTGAAGCATTTGCGAGCGTGAGCAAAAAAATCAGGTTTTTTATGGTTTTTGGTCAAAAAAGGTCCAAATTTGGGGGGAAAAGTCCAAATTTCACAAAATCGCCTCCCCCCTTTGGAAAAAAAGTCCACTTTTTCAAAATCAGCACCCCCAAAAAAAAAATCCTGCGTCACGGGCCTGGCAGTAACGTGCACGTAGGTTTTCAAAGTCTGGTTCAGGGTCTCGATTCTCTGACTGTTTAAAATTTAATAACTAATTCCCCAGTTTCCCCGATTGGGTGCATTATTTCCCGATCTTTTTGACAAAGGGGGGCACATCCCCTGTCCCATTTGCGCACGCCACTGGTGTTGGTATCCTAGGTAACCACTAAAATTAAGCTTCTCTTTTGTGAAGGGTTGCTGTTCTCCTTACAGGTTTTCAATAACAATATGTGGTATGTAGGCCTACTAGTTTCTATATTAGGCCTAAAAAATGTTTGATTAGCGTAACATAATTTTAACATTCTTGTTAAACCGGGTCTTTAGGTCCATGAACTGAACCACACAAAGGGGCGCATGCTCTGTCGGCAGCACACATTTCAACTATAAAAGTATTGTATTGTGAAACTCAGTTTCTTGCTTCAGCTCTTTCTAAAAATTCATTAGGGCAAAATTCTTTCTTTATGTCCTTAATTATTCTTTATTTATTCCTGTTCTTTCTTTCTTGAGGCCTAGATCTTTTTACCCTACTTTACAACACGAATATTGTTGTATTGTCAATGGATAGACCGTAGAACGTTCGCCTAAGGGCGCTATGGGCCCCTTTGATATAACTGGTATTTTAGACACAAACTTAGAGCGCCCTCCCACAAAATTCCCACCAGCAAATAAGGGCATGCACACACCCTTAATTCTTGTTGTGATTTTTTAGAGGAGGTAGCTCTCTCTTTGTACATGAAATTTACCCCAAGGCAAAGGAGCCATGTGCGCCATTAGGCGAACGTTTACGGTACATAAGAATTCAAACTTTCTGACTTTGGTTTGAGCTGAGACTAAAATACCTAAAGCCTCAAATGTTGATTTTATATTAAATACATACCTGTATTTGAATGAAATAGATATATTTATAATAGGCTGCATGATAAATACATGAAGCCACATCAAGTAGAACGAGTGCAACCTTGCTGCAGTACCTTGTACTACGCAGGTGCTCCTTTGTTAAAAGGGAATTCCCTGATTGGGGAGTGGACATCAAAGAGCTCATATCTAAATTCGTGGGGACTGTTACTTTTTAAAGTTTCAACGTCAGTATACATACGACATGTAGCCTATGAATAAAATACGACATGAATCAAGTAATAATAAAGTGACCTAGTTCTTTCCTTGCCCTGTTATAGCTATTATTATAAGATGAGCTCAAAGTGTATATTTCTACATTTTGAGCTCAAATATTTAATCAATGATAATATAATGTATATTATGCCTAAAAAATGTTTGATTGGCGTAACATAATTTTAACATTCTTGTTAAACCGGGTCTTTAGGTCCATGAACTGAACCACACAAAGGGACGCATACTCTGTCGGCAGCACACATTTCAACTATAAAAGGATTGTATTGTGAAACTCAGTTTCTTGCTTCAGCTCTTTCTAAAAATTCATTAGGGCAAAGTTCTTTCTTTATGTCCTTAATTATTCTTTATTTATTCCTGTTCTTTCTTTCTTGAGGCCTAGATCTTTTTACCCTACTTTACAACACGAATATTGTTGTATTGTCAATGGAAGTCCGTGAACGTTAGCCTAATGGCGCTATGGGCCCCTTTGATATAACTGGTATTTTAGACACAAACTTAAAGCGCCCTCCCACAAAATTCCCACCAGCAAATAAGGGCATGCACACACCGTTAATTCTTGTTGTGATTTTTAGAGGAGGTAGCTCTCTCTTTGTACATGAAATTTACCCCCAAGGCAAAGGAACCATGTGCGCCATTAGGCGAACGTTTACGGTAAATAAGAATTCAAACTTTCTTACTTTGGTTTGAGCTGAGACTAAAATACCTAAAGCCTCAAATGTTGTTTTTATATTAAATACATACCTGTATTTGAATGAAATAGATATATTTATAATAGGCTGCATGATAAATACATGAAGCCACATCAAGTAGAACGAGTGCAACCTTGCTGCAGTACCTTGTACTACGCAGGTGCTCCTTTGTTAAAAGGGAATTCCCTGATTGGGGAGTGGACATCAAAGAGCTCATATCTAAATTAGTTGGGGACTGTTACTTTTTAAAGTTTCAACGTCCGTATACATACGACATGTAGCCTATGAATAAAATACGACATGAATAAAGTAATAATAAAGTGACCTAGTTCTTTCCTTGCCCTGTTATAGCTATTATTATAAGATGAGCTCAAAGTGTATATTTCTACATTTTGAGCTCAAAATATTTAATCAATGATAATAGGGATATCATATGTCTATACTGTGATGCGCATGCGTTGTGTGTGGGGGTGTGGGCTGTGGGAGTGAGTGTGATGCTGTTTTAAACAAATAGGCCTAGGCCTATAAAAACAAAATCTTCGCACAAGCTAGAATGAAGAGTGAAGACCCAAGTCGGGCTGGGGATCACCATTGCAGGGGATGAACCTATCGACCCACACCACTCTTCGTCATACATAAATTCCCCAGCCACATTTCCCTAACATAATATGAAATTAAAAAAAAGGAAATTTAGTTCGGCAGAGGTGGGGCTCGAACCCACACTGCACCGCTATCATGTATACAGTATCGACATATTACCAGCGCCTGTACCCTGTTTACCGCTTCGCCAACTGACTTGTTGGGGCCATCTTGAAAATTTGAACATATAATCACAACTTCAATTACTTCATTACTTCAACATACCACGTGACAAGCAAAGACAGAAAACGTCATACTGCAGTTACTGTCCATTTTCCTATACACAATACACAGTGCTCTTACCATTGACGCCAGTAACCTCTACAAATAGCGTACGTTAGAAGTATGGGTAATTGCCTAGTTAACGTCGGTGTGTGAAAAATAACCGCCAATTCTAGAAAATATAGTTTTGTAACATGTCCTAAATTTTTAGCTAATTTAGATGTTTGGAAATATTCGTACTTTGGTGTTTTAGGAAGGATATGTAAACGACACCAAAAAATATGAAGAAATTATTTCCAACCCGTGTTAAGTCTGCAAACCACCATGCTTCTCATTTTCAAGAACGCTGGTTAACAATAAGCAGAGTATTGTCTCATTTCGTAAACAAAAGCCCACACAGAATTGTTCTCTAGCGTTAAGCTTTATAATCGTTCACCCAACTGAAACTATAATACCAGCTCATTGCTCCATTGTACATGTAAAGCAGAAACATATGTTGTGTGTATTTAACCAGAGAAGATATGATTTAATCAGTTGAGCTGTTTTCAATGAGTGTTATCTTGGTTTAATAGCTTTTAATGGGGTTTAAGTCCTGCAAAGGTCGTGGTGAATTCCACTGTAGACATGACTGCATCATGTACCGTATTTTGGAATTTTATCTGCTTAAATGGGGTTTAAGTGCTGCAAAGGTCGTGGTGAATTCCACTGTAGACATGACTGCATCATGTACTGTATTTTGGAATTTTATCTGCTTAAAAACATTAATGTGTAGAGCTACCATTAGGCCTATTAATATTGTTGAATTCTCAGGCGCATACAAACAATACGAGGGGCCTATGATACATACACAATTGATTTACGTGCATGCACGTGCCCTGCAAGGTAGGGAGCCTAGCCTACCATTTTTCTTGTAAGACGGTCTGGATTAAGTAGTCCACGTAGGTCCCCAAAGTTCTTTCAGATATTAAAAGATTAAATTCCCATAAAGACGAAACAGTAATCTTTAGTGGGGACCTACGTAAATTTTACATCAAATTTCCGCCATCAATTCAGTGTTAATTTTTATTATTCAGAAAATATTTTGGCGTATATAAAATTGAAATAAATTCTCTGCTTCCTAAACCACATAAACTGAAGCATGATTGGGTATCACGAATCGCTATATATGATGTACAGTTAATATTCAAATATTCTTTTACACATTATGATGCTTCAGTTTTTACACAAACAAGAATTTGTCTTTAAAAAAGATAAGTTCACGGATCAGGTGTATAGTACATATACTTTGAGCTACTTTGGTCTAACATTTAATATTCATATCTAACCTACTCTGCACTTATTCGACAATAAATAAGTGATATGAGGCTTAATAATGATACCTGTGTCTTGACTCTGAAAAACAATATTTTTTTTAAACCTCATTTTGCATTTAGTTTTTTAAGCCACCTCGAAGCCACCTACACTACAGGATCTCATTTTGCATTTAGGGTTTTTATTGCGTTGCAAAGTAGCAAAACTTTCTGGCCCAATTCGTGACTGGAAAAGGCTATCCCCTCTTACAACCTATCAACAGGTCTGATTTCTATAATGAGGTGTCACCGGGTTTCATGAGATAATAATACCAAATCTAAACACCATGAAATTCAATACATCACGACCAAGCTCACATTGGGCACCCCATTCCTTTTTTAAAGGAATTTTTATTAAGCCACCTCCAGGAAACAAATTTGGCTATAAACTACGAAGTATAAAGTCTAATAAATAAATAAAATAAATAAAATAAAATGAAAATTGTACATGTATGCAAGATGCCTTATTACTAAAGTAAACAAATTACACAGCCATTTGCTCTTGCTAGTTTTTGTCAGGGTCAGGGATATTTGTCTCATAGTCCTGCTTTTATGAACACTAATATTATACAGGTTACTACACATGGGTTATTACAAGAGTCAATAAACATTTGACCAATTAACTATAGATAATGGACTTAGTTTTATGCAATGTAGTTATATTGAACCTTTTCTGAAGTAAGTCGCCTGCTGCATAGTTTTATTTACAGATGATATGTTTACTTTGTGATTAGGCCTGACCATGACCTGCTAACCAATCAGTTATGTGCATTGTCAGCATGTGATGACTATAAGCCAATTGCAAACATATTTGTAAAAAAAGGCTAAAAAATTCCTACACTGAGCAGACTCTTTGCTGGGTTTAAGGGCTAAATAGTAAGTTGTCATGTGGGGCAAGATTAGATAAAGGCATACAAACTAGGGTATGAGATATTAGGAATTATTTCCTAGCCTCTTAACCACAGGGTTGGGCTATATAGCTATTCAAGACACAGGGTATGTAAGGGATAAACTGTGCATATGAGATGTGGGGGCAAATGGCATCATTTCACTGACATGAAAAATATTTCATTGAAAACCCTCCCACTCAGCTATTTTAAAAGGTAATCATGCTTCCTCAGCATATCACATGTGTTATGGTATTATTTTGCAAATTGCCCGTGGTACTTTATGGAGGGGAGACTTTTATTTAAATACGGTATAAAGGTAGCTCGTTCACGTAGCGTTTTCGTTGTCCCACTGGCCTACTACAACGTAGATTGCCTGGCGATCGGAGTATTATCGTCAGAGCACCCCGCAGAGCACCTCGGACTAGTATAAAGGACGAGTGGCCAGTATTCGTAGGGTCTACATAGCTTTACAAATTCAGAGTCTTGCAATTATGATTTTAGAGCCAAAGGGGTAACTATATATTATAAAATTATAAAAGGTTAGAAAGTCAGTATTAAAAGCAAGTCAGTAAGATACACCTCTACACTACAGGCTGCACTCCATATAGTAGGCCCACAGCTAAAAACGGCACTGACAGAAATAAACTTAAAAAAGGGGAGAACTTTTTCATTTTTATTTTTTTCTACAATGCAAAATTGATCATTAAGAGGAGGAAGCAAATTGTATTGCCAATATGTTAACTTTAATTTTCCACTTTTATGCAAGAAATAAAAGAAGAAGATACAGATTCCTTTAAAAGGGAAGCCAGCTTCAATGCAGAAGAGGTCTTGTAATTAGTTTAGGTGGAAGGCATTTTTAGGATCACTCTTTTTATGATCCATCATGTTCCATGACAGTCCGGGATGACAGTCCACCAAACCAGGTGGTGGTCGCATTGCATTTTCATAAATCAACCGTGTAATTGAATGGGATTATTTTGAAAATTTAAAACGCTTGAAATTTCACAAACAAATAGGCCTATATGTTAATAAATAATATAAATACAAGCTAAAACCATGGGGTTCGATAATAAACCCCACAAAACTAACCGAGTATTTGGAAAATGCCATACGGCCGGGCCGTTTCACAAGCTGCCGGCTCTATATCATGCCATTCGCCGCCTGCTCCAAACCATCAATGATAAGAACATGCACACAGAAAAACCAAACATTAACTCCTATAACTTCCTGTCAACTCTTTAATTAATTACTCCAAATTGTTCTGTCTTTTTGTCTTTTCTGCCTTTTAGGCCACCCTTAGCTCATTATTAATATAAAGAAATACACTGCAGTTTTTAGATAATTAAATAAAAACTGCCATCCTACTTGCCTTATACATGCACATTAATTTTATATTAATTTATATATTAATTCGCAATTTATACATAGCACATTATAAAATGTATAAAGACTGATATTGTTCAATAGGCCTACATGTATATCAATTGTACCCATGGATATCAAAAATAGGCCTTGAAATTACATCAATTTTTCCTGTTGAAAAGATAAAACTGATGTTTAAGATATCAATTATTTCATAAATGACATTTTGAGTCATTTTTATCCATAAAACGATACAGGATATAGGATATTTTTACTTTGACTTTTAGGTCCATAAAGGTTTTAATCATGTTATTATCAATACACTCACATCTCATGCTGTGTTGATCTCCAGGAGGTCTGCAAATGTAAATCTAAGAACGCCTGATAACAAGGATACTATCATTTTCTTTCGTTGATATGCTGTGGAAACTATTATAGGCCTGGCATATATATAACTTTTAATGTTATATTTCCTTCAAACCATAACTTTTGAAATTCTCACTGTTTTCATTCGCTGAAACGGCAAAGCATACTTTCTTTTTTCTTACAAATCGAATAACAGGTCTTACATATATTTTCACCATAAAAAGTTCCATAAGTAATTCAAACCAATGCTAGTACCCGTAATCTCTTTAGCAAACAAAGACGATCTCCGAATTAGATAGCCAGCTCTTAGCTGGCGAAAATCAGAATCCCTCAAAGGGGCAGGGACAGAGTTGTTGTTGTTGTTTTGGCCAAATAATAATTTTATTGTTTTGATTACGTTCGATAAATTTGGTTTTACCATAGACCATTTATCTTTCCTATTTTGGAGATTATAAAAGACATAATGTACGATTTTGGTAAAATTTTAATTTTGTTCTTCTTTTTTGTCAAAATTTACTATGATTACATAATATTACTGCTACGGTACTAGTAACACTTTATCTGTCAAGGTAGACTTCTCCGTAGTCCACTTGCCCATTTTGCATACTCTGGCCATTACATTTAAAGCATAAAACTCTGATTTATATTGATTTGTGTGCAACTGATAGATTTTCACATATGTATCTGATCTTTTCAGTCACCGCACTCCCTCTGTTAGCTTCCAGGATTTTCGGGGTTCGCTATCAATAAACTGGTACTTCCAAAATCAGAATTGTTCAGTATTAAAGTGAGCCATTATAATTATGCAAGATAATGTTGCATTCAGTTACTTTTATTGTCACTAATTATCTGATATTTTTAACTCTTTATGACCATTTTACTATTGAATACTTTAATTTTAATAAACATCAGTATAATTTTGTATTCAACGAAATGGGTTCATCATGACTAATAATAACATATTTTTAAATAAAATTCGACTATGGCATAGTCTTCTGTCAAGGGGGTCTTCTGATCATTTTAACCTGAGACTAGTAAACCAACAGTCTCAGGTTTACTAGTCTCAGTTTTAACTAAGCAAAAATAATGAGGTAAAAAGTAAAAACCGACTTAGCAGCTTAACTGTGGAGCTTTGGGGATCCCAGTTTTATTATAAAACCTCTAAATTTTACTTTGGAGGCTTAGTCCTTTACATGGTATTTCAGATAGCATTGGGCAATTACAATCATGTAAGAAGTGCAAATTTGAGCAAAATATGCAGCAAATGATAGCTTTACTGTAATACCAGAAGATGGGAGAAATATCTCTTTTGCTGATCAAGCAGACCCCCCCCATCCAAAACAGGCTGGAGTGACTGTGAAGACTGCATGTATTATAAACACAAGTGTGTATAACTTTGTTTGCCAAGTCATGGAACCTTTTAAAATGTGTTTGAAGAGCATAATTAATATCCATGGTTAAACAAACAACCATGAACAAGATCTTGTTCTGTTTAATACATGTACTGCTCTGTGGTTTAGGTTGTGCAAATTACCAGTTTCGTTTGATTTTGTTTACTTATGTTTTTTTAATCTCCATGTGTTATTCAACCTTTTTATGTTCACTCAGCATGCAGGAGAATTTTAGATGTGCTATAAAGAACATTGTAGGCTTTACCCCGGCTTTACAAAAGCAAAACTTTAATGATAATTATAATGAGTAGTAGAAACGAGATGCAGGGTATCTTAATATTTTAATGACATTATCAATCAAAGTTTTTTCCTCCATCCCCTATACACAAAAACCCAATGGCATATAAATATTTAAATTCCTCATCAAATTTATAATATGCTAATTAATCACATCCCGTGAATAATAAAATAATAAAACAATAAAATGGATGATATTTGATATTACCATATTTTGCATAACATCAGAGAAGATGAGCTCATCTTCACATGTATTTCGATTGAACATCTGCATTTTGTTCCATTCAAAGAACAGTAGTTTTAGCTAGTACGATATTGGATTCATATAGGCCTATCCCTCAGATGTTATCAACTCAGACAATCCATAGACATGATAGAGACGAATTCGTCTGACATTTGGTTTGTAATGGAAAATTTTCCAAATGCAAAACATGTACAAAAAAACTCAATGTCAGGATTTTTTTTAGGCGGGGAGCATCATTTAATATAAATCATTTTTAATAATAGTAATACCGGTAATATGCACTTCTTGATTTATGCTTTTGGATTTTTAAATGTATATTTAGAGTCCCTCTTTCAAATTTTATATTTATGTGTAATCTAGCTATATCATAATTTGCTGATACTTTGGTCAAAATTTACATTAAAATGATCATAAAAAAACTATTATTGTCAAAATTTCTGTTTTGGTGTCATGTTATTTATTGTATTTTTGGCGACAAAAAAAAAAACCCACCCTATTCTACGGGCGGACCTTTCAACTTCAAGTATAGGGTCGGTGTTTTTTGTACTTGTATTTCTAGAGAGAGGCTATCTTGAAATTACCCTAAAATATCACCAAAATCTGAAGAATTTTTAATACCAACATATTTTCTATGATTTAAGCAAAATAAATGTGTTTTTTAAATTCTCAAAAACACAAATTCGGGTCGGTTGGCCCGTAGAGAATAGTTTTTTTAAGTAGCCTTTGATACTATTAATTTTTTTTTTTTAAATTTGCAACATTTTATAAAACTTAACAAAATATTAACAAAAACTGATGCTAAACTTAAAATTTGTATCCATCATTGAAAATCAATCAATTCCAGAAATTAAACCTGTTATTAAAACCCCAAGCCACGATGGGTTGATTTGTTTTTAATACACAGAATAATATTTTCCCTCAGTTTATTAATACGGTAGCTACCCAAATCTGCTCAAATAAAGCACACAGTAAATTTGGAAACAGATAACACTTTGTACTGCATGGATGAAGTGTGTGTGCACTGCACTATCTATGTGTGCAATGTCCCATGAACAAACAATTACGTAATAGTATTGACTTTTGTTGAACTTGTGAAAGGTCAGTCCAGAGAGTTTCTCTGCTCATACTAAATTACTGTTTAAGTGGAATTTTCGCGTACAGTTATTGTCGCGATTTGGAGTTACTAGAGACATTTTTGCAATTGTTATTTTCGCGATGCTTAGTTTTGCCCTATACTTGCAATACATTATTATATATATTTAGCGAGGTGTTAATTTCGTGGATGGAACTCCATTCACGAAATCCGCAAAAAAATAAACCCCTCATGAAGTGTGCTTGCTTTCTGTGAACTTGTTTTCATTAACTTAAGATAGTGCACTTGCTTTAAACTGTTTCTTTACTCAATGAAACTCTCATTAATTGAGTAAAGAAACAGCTTATTTTCAGGGCAACCATTTTCTTGGGGGTGACTTCATTTGGAATCTACACCTCCTGTGTGAGAGACTAAGGGTGGTGCAATAATTATGTGTACCCGGGGTGAATTATAGGGGGGGCAAAGATTTTTGGCAGGCCAAAGGGGGGGCAAGCATTTTTGGCATGTCGAAAGGGGGGGCAGCGATTTTTGGCAGGTCGAAAGGGGGGCAAGCAATTTTTGGCACAGATATTTTGGGCACCGTTTCTATATTACGCCCTAAAAGGCGTGAGGAAAACGTTATGAACACGTTCAAATATGCAACATTTCCTGCTCGTATTATATGATTATGTGTTAAGACAATTTAAGGTTTTAAATTTGGGTTCCCCAAAATCTTGCATGTGTAAGGGGGGGGCAAAGGTTTTTTGGCACGTCAAAGGGGGGGGGCAAAGGTTTTTTGGCACGGCCAAAGGGGGGGCAAGCGATTTTTTGGCAGACCATTTTGAGAATTCACCCCCCCCGGGTACACATAATTATTGCACCACCCCTAAAGTAATGTCTTCCATACAGGGTGTATGTCTTTCAACTGGAATAGCCTAAAATGTGTATATCATATACCTGGTATATGGCCGGATTTACCTTTTGATGGTCCTGTGGGCAAGGCAACATGATTGTCGCAGATCTACTCACTCAAATGGCTTTACCAAGATTGCGGCATAAGCGCCGCAATTTGGTCTAAAATAGGCCAAAAGGGAGATGCAAATTGTAAATTTTGTCACAACATATCTGTCAATTGAGCAGGGGAGGGGTCTGATTCGCCACCCTGCGACTTGTTTCCCGTCAAGTTGGTGTACCCTCTTTTTCTTCCCTACTAATAATTAGGGCTTACTCAACAAGAACTGAAGAATGTTGGTTGTCATGGTCACTTGGGCTGTCAATCATGATGATTATAACTACTAGTACCACCAACTTGTGGGGGAGAAAATGCCCCAACATACATTATGCACATACATAATGACAAATTGCATTAACCTGGAAGAGAATGGAATTCCTGATATCTATTTGCACAAAAGGCTGGAAATCCCGACAAATTACTAACAAAACCATCTGGAATTCCAGCACCTCAATGGACAAAAATATGGATTATTTTATTGACCAGAGGCAAAAAGTCTGGAAATCCAACCAAGGATAAACACAATAAACCTGGAATTCCAAAACCCTCTATGCCTTCAGACTAACAAAATGGTGGAAAAATCTGGAAATTTTGCGCCAAGCATAGGCAAAATAGGCTGGAATTTGGAACAGCATAAGTAGAATAGGCTGGAATTCCGAGCCCCAAAGACCACCAAAAAATCTGGATTTCCGTTGCCCTCTATAGGGGGGGTGCATGTTTTATCTGGAATAGCCCATTGTATTAACATACTATCTTCAGTAGATAGCATTGTATTAACATGCTATCTTCAGTAGATAACATTGTATTAACATGCTATCTTCAGTAGATAGCATTGTATTAATATGCTATCTTTCGTAGACAGTTTTGTATTAACATGCTATCTTCAGTAGACAGCATTGTGTAAGACCCGTTTAGGTCATGTTCCACCTGGTATATAAACTATGGTTTTTGTTTTTTTAATGTCTGCATTACATGAATATGCTATCTTCAGTAGCCAGCAGTGCATTAATTTGCTATCATCAGTAGATAGCATTATATTAACATGCTATCTTGAGTAGACAGCATTACTTTAATTTGCTATCTTCAGTAGATAACATTATATTAACATGCTCTCTTCAGTGCATTTACATGCTATCTGCAGTATATAGTATTGTATTAACATGCTATCTTCAGTATAATTATAGTATTGTATTAAAATGCTATCTTCAGTAGATAACATTATATTATATGCTATCTTCGCAATGTAATACACATACTCATGTTTAACTTGCAAACGCAAGATCGGAATCAACTGAAATTCTGGGAATAAGCTTTTCACATGGATATCTCAGTAAATCATGCCATGAAAATAGGATGAGGATCACAAAATACACCTTTAATAAATATAGAATATAGAGGAAATTGCATTTGGTGTTCACTACTACTTAGATAAGCACTATGCTGCCACTTTGAGCAGATTGAGCTTGATTGTATTGCCCTTTATCACTTCATCAATAATCCCAAATCCCTTCATTGCTATTAGCCTTAATGGCACAAAATTCTGTCATCAGATCCATAAAAACGACACACAAGTGCGTCTCAAACAAGTGTAATGCCTCCTCTCATGGGAAATCTCATTCAAATGGCCATAACAATGCCAAAATATCTGCCGATTACGTATGCTAGTCTTAATTATTGAATTGCCCATTCCTAGTGTTATATTGCATACCCTAGTCACGTCATAAACCTTCACTTTGTGTAATAAGCTTTTATCTCGATTTGCAACAACCATGAAACTCGAGTGTCTATCAGACGTGTGTGTATCATATTTTATGGTGTCTGTGAATACCAATGTGGTTAATAGTTGCCTTGCCCTAAATGTTTAAATACAGTAGTTTGAAGTGTAACTAAACCTGTTTGTAAACCTCTTCCAGACAGTTTGTGTCACGGTTTTGTTTTATAGTCATCAGTCACCTTCAAAGCAAATGTTTTTGAAAAATCTTGCATGATGAGAATAATTTTAATAATTAAACTTCAACACTACTTGTTAATTTCGCTACTGGGTGTGGGTTTGAGGAACGTCCTTGTCATTAGCCGATGATTACATCATCAATGTAATCAGATGACGTCTGCAATTCTATATCTTGCTTCATGATTATATTGGACATCAAGTACGTAGCATAACTACATTGTAGACTTTTGTCAATGAAAGAGGGCAAAACACTTTATGTGGTGGCAGCAGGTGCTGGGGATTGAGAACCCTCCCTCCTTGGTTGTCTTTGGTCTGACCCAAAAAAAATACATCATGGAATCAATATCAATAGTCGGAGGAAACTTGTGGCTATCCTGCTCCATGCCAAATGATGATACAGAGGAGAGTAAAAACAGTACAGTAACAGGAAAACACTAACCCACTCCAATACTTATCTATAGTGTGACAGTACAATGTGTTTGGTGTTGCAGATGTATGTGGACAATAGCTTGAATCCCCCCCCCCTCTCCAACATGTGTTTATGCCACCTGCTACTACTCTTTTGATTTGCATCTGCATTTTAAAATCAACTTACCAGTATCAATATGGTAAAAGTAGTAATATCAAAAGCTATCTACTGAAGACAGCAGCCAGTTGATTACAGGATAGATACAATCAAATACTCTTAAGTCAATGCTAGGTTTTTTTTCCATCCCCAGAAGGCCATAACAGACAGTCTTTGCATTTTGGGCATGAATTAAAGAAATAAGAAGTTACATTACAGCACCATTAGCTGGGGATTCAAAGCACTATAACAATAAAATACAAGCAACATGAAAGAAAATGAACTAAACATAAGAATAATCTGAAATGTATGTGGCATTATGAGCATATTGTTTATGCGACGACTTACAGGGCTATGATGACTTGTATTTTTATTCATAACTCACTCATTTCACTGTCAAGCTTGCTGATAGATTACAGGAGAAATATGAGTTGAAAGATAAAACTCAGACAAATTAACATGTAACCTTTTAGATCATTACAGCTTCGGTACGGTACTAAAGATTTGAAATTTCATACATGGATTTGTTATTGGAAATTTAGAGTTTTGACTGAACATAGCCATTCAATAAGTTCATTTTGGCATCAAAATGTGTCAAAATGAAAAGAATAAAAAGAAGATAAGTGATACAAAAAATAGGCATGAACATTTGATATTCCTGAATTGATCAATAGCCAATACACCTAAATTAAAATGTCAAATATGAGCCCTGCACTGTTAATTAGATTTAATTAACAGTGCAAGGCACATTAAAAATAAAATGTGCAATTGTGCATTAGTTGTCAAAAGATACCTGAGGTCAATCAAAGACAAGTCATGTTTTTTCTTGCATTTTACCAAGCAGACAAAAGTAAACCATTAAAAAATAAGCATGAATCCGAGATGATGTGGGAATGAGGTTGCAGATCAGGGCAGACCAGGACGTAAGTTTAAAAAAACCTTGTTGCGATTAAGTTGTCAAACTTTCCCATATTTTACCTGTTTTTAAATTTGTGATTCTAAGCTTTCTTACATTTACAGACACAAGAGAAATATAATCACACATTGCTATTTTTTGCAGTAATTGCTTGAACTTTGGACAGGAAGAGTGACAATTAAGAGCAGCATTCATTGGAGCCTGTTATGATAAATTTTTTAATCACCATGCAGGCTTTTACTCCCTCAGAATAATCAGGCTGCTTACATATATGATGTGATCAAGCAAAATCAGTCGGAAGTCGGAAAAATTGATTTTGAGATATAGTCAAACAAATGAAATGATTTCTTCTCTTTCCTATTGTTTTGGAAACCCTTCAACTGCTCATATCTTTGGAACAATTTGTCTAATTTCAATGGGGTTTTCTGTAAAATGTACCTTTGCAAATGCTTTATACATCAAAGTATAAAAATGAAAATTGAATATGCCTGACTTCAGACTGATTTTACTTGACCACACCACATACGTGCATCCTTCCCAGATAAAATAACTTGTTGTCATACCCATTAAAAATTCCATTTTATTCAAGAATAGTTGTCATACTTAACTCAAAGGTTAATAGATTTGCACTAAAATTTGTATCAAATATAAATGGCTACTTTTAGAAACCATCATTCTCAAATTGTTAACAGGTCAAATAATGGCTATTCCATTCAAAATTCATACTCCCACAGGAGTATGAATTCAAATGGAATGAACATATTAGGCAGCTCCATTTGAATTTCATACAGCCTCTAAGAAAGATTCAATCTGAATCTTCCATTGAGAGAGGGTGAGTTTCGAATAGAGCTGCTAATGTGTTCACTCCATTTAAAATTCATACTCCTCCTGTGGAAGACATTTTCAAAATCTTCCACAGGGGTAGTGTGGATATTAAATGGAATAGCCCAATGGTAAAAAAAATAGTTTACAAAACCTCTCAGTGCATCATCCTTCAAGGAACTTAATTATAGGTCTTGATAAAATAGATGACTTTGCTGCAGCATGTTTATTTATATAAAAATACATACAATATATCTCAAAGTACAAAATCCTTCTCTGGTCATGTTCAGCTGCAAATGTCAATGTCTCAATTTATTTTCTGCACATAGATATTACACTGTTAAAGGTGCCATCAGTCATCATAAAGCATACAAAATAAAAATATTTGAAATTTGTAGAAATAGGCTCAAAGAGAAGGGTAGATCCAAGTCGATAAGATTCTCAAAATACATACTTTCATATAAAAATTGACAAAAAAGGAATAAAAACAGCAGTGCTGAAGCATGTGAAGCACCAACAAAGAAAGGAAGGAAGGAAGGAAGGAAGGAAGGAAGGAAGGAAGGAAGGAAGGAAGGAAGGAAGGAAGGAAGGAAGGAAGGAAGGAAGGAGATGAAAAGAAAAGTTGTTTTCTCCAGTACGTTTTGCAGATAGCAAGCCATAGGGGTGTACGTTGGCAATGCCCAAGCTATCGCATGATGATGCAATCAGATTACTGTGGGATATTTGCGCTTGTTGTTACTTAAGCATTGAGATTTTCTTATGTTTGCAGGATTAGTATTAATAGGTTGCTCTTGATCATACCAATTGACTGATTTGCAGATAATGTTATTATCTATTATGCTTGCTACAAAACAAAATTAGTTTGATTTTTATTTTTTTACAATTTTTTGATTTAGCAATTCATCACACAGATTTCTCTTAAAAACAAGTCCGCAAAAATTTGTGAAGTATAATAGGAAAGACTTGGATCAATGAAATGTTGAATTTGATAGCCTAAGTATTTTGAAAAGAAATTCCCCATCTCCTTACCCATTTTCAAGGATGGTCAAAACTATGGCTGTATGTACTCTCAGTATTATCTAGCCTATCACTTGTCACATGTCACAGATATTTCAGATGAGTTTAAATAAACCACTTGTATTTGTGTAATTGATTCCCCCATTTCATGTGTTTATGTAGAGCCAAAGTTTGAATTTTTGTGAAATTTTTTCCACATAATGGTAAAAGCACGGCCATTTGATATATAATTAATATTTTCAAATTTTGTTGGTCAATCACAAAAACACCTAATTTAGAAATCACAAAATTTGCCACTCTTTAATGCTGTGAATCTAAACGTGTTGCAAAAATTGTGAAATAAAATTCCGTACAAAAATAACATGTTTGACAGTATTTGCTGGATCTGGACGGTATTATTCTTATTGAGTGGTCCGAGCCGGTGCTAGCCGAATAATAACACTACAGAAGTTCTTCAAGTACTACCATAATATATCTCACGCGATAGGAAAATATTTTTCATCTCCTACTTAGATGATATATTGTGCTATTCCAGTTGAAATCCATACACCCCTTATGGAAGCCACAGCCTCAATCTTTTATATCCCTTTCAGGTTCAATTTGAAATACATACTCCCTGTGTGAAATATTACAGCTCAAGTCTTCCATAGGGGGTGTGTGTATTTCAAATGGGATAGCCCAATCCTGTCTGTGTTAGATGTGTGTGGCTCATCTGCCTCAAGATACATGCAACCTTTTCATAGCACAAAGGTGTACCTGACAATAAGCTTAATGAGCATTTACTTCCTTTTGGTTCATGCTGGTGCCTTGTCTAAGACTTTTTATATTAAAAGATGGATGATGCCTTTACAATTTCTGTCATAAAAGGGGGAAAAGCTGATATCTGCCAAAGCTGAATAATGTGTGAAGTTTGATGTCCTGATTGAATTAGCTCAGCATATCTCAGGATCTTCTTAGCAAATTATGCACATCACTTGCTTCTTCAACACAAAAATAGGTGTACATGGAAAATTGATAGCTTTCAAAATACCTCAGATTTATATAGATAGCTACAGAAGCTTTATGTCAATGAATTTACAACTGGTAAAAGTTGTATTTCTGTGCATTGATATCTATTTTGAGTGTATTTTTAATCCATTTGCATTATCTTGTTTTTCATATAATAACGTAAATATAAAGCAGCTTTTATATATGCATATTAATAATCCCAGTAAAATAATAGCAACCCAAAATCTGACAAGAGGCAGGTATTGAAGGAAACAATTTATCCCCATGGGCACTATTGACTTACAGTGCCCCTGATTGGTCAATTACTTGATACAATCATCTGAGTAACCAATCAAAATATAGCTTTTAGATCTCAGAGCAATCTTAAGCTTATCAGTCCTACTGACTATATTCTTACCATACATGTATATCTGATTGGCTTAAGGGTTGACCAAGTATTCTTGGCCGAGGCAGGAATCTAAATCAATTGAAAAATAAAACCTTGATGTTTTGCATTAGTTCATTCTACAAATCATATACTTTGAAAACTTGCTTGATTTATTGTTGATAATGAGTATGTACATTTTACAAAGGTGATGAGAACTACAAAAGTATATCTGTGATATTTAAATTCTTCTACATGCTTGCTATGAAATATTGATGCAATTTTTGCCAAAGCTCACTTACCATTCACAAGATGCTGTGACTGAACTACCAAATCGCAAGTTTAAAATGATTACTAACTTTAATACATGATATAGCCCTATTACATGATAAAGACTTACTTTTTGATATGCTACACCTGCATACATTCTGTATTATTTAGAAAATGACTTCAGGCCAGAAGAACTAAGCAATCAACTCAAGACACCTGGATGTCTTTGCAATATAAAATACAAGATCTATTTTTACATCATAATCCGTCATACTCATTTGTATCATACTAGCATTAAAAGCCGCATTTCAGTTCAATATTAATAACATCCAGACATAAACCATTTATATGATCTTGAACCTCTCATAAGCTATTATCTGAGTTCAATCAAGCACCAAATGTAGTCTTCAATAAATAATGAGTTTAGTTGAGCGTGATTAATTTTATTGACTAATAATCATTGTCCTTTTTTTATGCCCCTCGCTACAGTATCCATAGTAAACAATATTTCAATATTCTAAAAAAATATGATTAAACTAGTTGATTCTTATGCCAAGCAATTGTATTTTCTAATAAAAGCAATTTCATTTTTGTGATGTAACTATGGTAATACTGTGACTGTCTACACAAACTATATAGAGGATTTCTGGAAGAGATGGTATTTCTTAAGCCTAACCCCAAGGCCAATTTTGGCAAAGGGGAAAGAAAGATGGAAGAAAGAAAGAAGAAAAGAAAACTTTTTTTCTCGGGTGCAGTTTTGAACCAGAAACTCCTCGGGTCCCGACATGTGCATGTCAATACCTTATCACAGGGGTCTGCCTTGGCGGGCCAAGCTTACCATGCCCATATGACTGTTCGCATGATGATGCAATCACATCACGTGGGATACAATGTACCCGCGCTTGCAGATGCTTTGTGAATTGAGGTTTTTTGATGTTTGGTTCGGTTAGGGTTTAAATCAAGTTTTGAAGTTGAAAATAGAATTACTACCAAATCAATGCTTCAATCTTCAAATTATTTAGGAATACAAACTATGTTAAATAATTAGAAATCCAGAAATCCCTACAATTTAGAAAAATGTCATCTTGCCAAATGCTGCTTTTCATTTTTCAACATCAGTAACTTTAGGTACTGAGCAAGTTAGTAACGTTAGGAGCTCAATTTTCAACATTCCGACTTTGGCCTGAGTGGATCAGATTGGGTCACAAATACAAGAAACAACTTTTACCATATATAAGGCTTGTATAGGACCCCAGTGTGACTTTACTCTGACCGGCTTAAAAGAAATTTTGCTTGCACCACACCTATTGCTGCACACAATGTCCGTTAAACATCTTTAATAAAACGCCACTTAATTAAAGTAATTTTAGTCAGGAAATCTTAGAGAAATGATGCTAACTGTAGGGTACTTTTTACCGGATATTAACACCAGCAGTGTATAGCTCTCTATACGGGTTTTTAATCATATCTGGCACAAAATATGAAGACAGCATCATTGCCTTTAGAATATATATGCCTGGTATCTGCATGAAAACAATATACAGAGCATACTACCAGGGGGGGGGGGGGCACATAGTCACCCTATATTACAATATTTGCATAACTCATCTGTAAAAGGTCATAAACAACACTCAATGTTACGTCCCTGCTAAATACATACACTGAAAAGGTATCTTTAAGCTTTATAATATCGATATGACACAAGTCCAATAGCAGTCTAAATGCTGCTAGCATACAAAATTTTGCTATTTGAATTTTTTTGCCAAGACCAAATGAAAAACTCCAAACAATTTTTCTGCTGACAGTTTTGCCAGAAACCTAAACCTACCTTTTTTCAGCCACAAAGTTTTGGTTAAAACACTGATCATATTATGTATACATTTTAAGCCCACAAAAAAAAGGTTTGTCTCAGGAGTAAATGGAAAAAAGCAGTATGTGATTTATTTAATTTACCTTTTTTTTTAAATGAGGCCACACAAAATAGGTAAGTATTTTATTGTGTTTTTGACCCACTTATATTTTCAAATTTTTTCCCTGACAACTAAAAAACAACAACAATCGTTCCTGGAACAAGGAAAAAAGTTGCCTAAAATTAAAATTTTAAATGCTATGCGGCATGCGCACGATCTCACAAGACAAACCACTTTTACTGGCCTTATTAACAACCATTCATTGGATATGTATTCATAACCTCCGCGTAACACGCCATTTGTGCGTCCCAATCAAATTGGTCGTTAGACGATTTACGCACACCGCGATGTACCGGCGCGGAGGTTATTGATATCCATCAATGACCTCCGCGTATGCTTACGCAGTACAATAACTTCCGCATGTGCGCATCTGTTGCGCCAGAACACTTCACGTGCACGCAACTACCATATTTGCACATAGCGTGATTACGCAGTGGTAAGTCCGTTTTAGCCTGTTCGACTTTTTGAAGGGCGAAATATACGTTTTGATAAAAATTGTTTATTTCAACAAATTTCAGAGAATAAAATCTTGAGATTTGGTTGAGTGATGAGTTAAAAATGACGGTTATGAATTCGGTTAATAACTTTGCATCAGTTATATGTTGGGCATTGTGAAAAATCTAAACATTTTGCTTTGGACCTCGGAATATCCCTCGGTTCCAAAGGCAAAATGTTTAGATTTTTCACAATGCCCTCAAAATAACTAATGCGCAGTTATTAACCTATAATTGAATACCTGAGTGGAAGAAGGGCCCAACTCCAATTTTTTACAAAAATATGTTAGACCCAGCATTTTATTGCCAGCAGACTGTTCTTCCTTGTGTGTGAAAGATGAGCCAAAATCCACTTTCCAAATAGTCTTCCACATACACTTAATCCTGGTTTTCATGGAAGAAAGGCCCAACTCCATGGAGTTGGGCCCTTCTTCCACAAATATTGGGTTAAAGAGGAATTTTGTTCATCCATGAAATTTGCTTTTCACTAGAATAAACTTTCTTGCTAACATATTCTATGCTTCTACTTGTGCAATTAATGGATAATTTCCTAATTTCTGTAGCTTTTTATAACACATCTGCTTACGGAACTGACACTTGCAGTATATTAGTGGAAGAAGGGCCCAACTCCAGCTCGTATTAAGACCTGTACCGTTGCCGTGGAAACATCATATATGATTTCGAATGTATGTAATACTGTATGTTCATGTATTAAAGGTCCCTGAAAATTAAAACATTCTGTCTATAAAACTTTTCCAAATATTCAGTTTTTTCTTAATATCTCAAAAACAGTTTTGATGGAGTTGGGCCCTTCTTCCACTCAGGTATTCAATTATATAACCACTCATCCTGCATACATGATCATGATGTGGTCAATGACCTGGCTGGCAATTATTCACATGGCAATGGTAAAGCTTGGTAAGTTGAGGGCAAAAACTAAATTTGGCCAAAAAATGAGCTGAGCAATTACCATATTAGAGTGATGGCATGAAGCCCAAGAAGTTATATTGTGTATCCTGAACATACTTGTAAAAGCATTATACAGAATAAAGGTTCACAACGCAGGGGAAATTGCTTTCCATAATTGTATTATCACAGATCCTGAGATTGAAAGAATGGCTTCATAGCCTTCATACATTGAAATGCAATGCTATTTTTCACTGCGCTTTTAAAAAAATTGCCTATAAAGTCATGACACTAAGTGACCTTTCACATTTCACAAATGATGAAGTCTAATAATATTAAGGCAAGTTCAATACATTTCTCAAATAAGTACCTACATGTACAGGCAATAATAGTTATTGCTTGTTTGACATCAACTGTGTGTACATGTACTAATTTGAGGAATATTGAACTTAGCACTGAATAGAAAAGAAGATGAAGAGAAAAGTTGTTTTCTAGGCCCAAGTCATTAACCACTGACCCCTCGGGTGCCAACCAGCAGTCCGGGGATAACAAACCATGCATGTAACCTGTGATCACCCTGCCAATCGTTTTGTGCGTATAGTTTGGTAGGGTTATGCAATCAGATCATGTGGCATACATGGCCCTGCAGTCACACCAAACAAATCAATGCATTTATATTTGAATAATCAGCAAAGATAATGTAATTACATTTTTACACAGACACGTTATGTGACCTGCTCTGACAAAACCTAGTCGCATTTTTGACATTTCATGATTTGATTAAAAGTGTAAGTACTAGACAATAAGCTTTAAAATGATTAGCATCAATACGTTTCAAGATATGGATAATTGTGTTGATGATACCTTGATATTTTTGCAAAATTGCTATTCTGAGTAATGGCCCAATTAATTTCCTGCCTTACACATGATTGAATGATTAAAAAAATCAGAAGGACATTCTTCGTATTCAGAATGAAATTCGATATGTCTGATGTGCTCTAATGTCCCACAATAAATACTGTCCAAACGTTCATACCCCATCCCTTAACGAATTACGTAAGATATTGGAGACACCCTGAGTTATTATTATCTCATCAGATTAAGTCTCCTTCATAAAGATTAAATTGCATTGATCAGATTTAATCATCAGTAATAAATATCTGTATGGTTCAAGAGGTCATCATTAAGCCCAACCTCCCAACAGCTACCTGTACTAGGAACTAATAATAGCAAATGAATAAATCGCGGATGATTACTGCCGGCTATCCTCTATTGTCACCGGCACTCCAGAATTAATTAAATCTCATATGTTTATATTGCAATAGCAAATTATAGTACATCAGATGGACGTCCAGTGAAGAACTGGATTGAGAAGGACAGAAATCAAATTTAATTAATTAGTTTGTTTGTGTACATGAGAGTACACAATGTACTGATAATTTACTGTTGACAGATTACACAAAATGAGATAAATCTTGTTTTGCAGCGCTAGTATTTTGTCATTCAGTACAAAAATTTATCTTGATTCTTGCAATTGATTCTCGCAAAGTATTAATGTAGATTTTAATTTTTTTTTAAATTGAACCTATTCTTTACATTTATTCCAGCAAGACAGTTTTTTTTTTTTTTTAATCGATATTTACTGGACATATTTCTGAATGCATCAAAATTAGCAATTAGTACTTGCCAGCCTCTCCCTAAAAAGCATTTCTTACTATGCTGGATAATGCTGGTATAGACACTGCTAATGTACAAGATGTAGACAAAATGTGACGTCGGTATAAATCCTTTTAAAAGGAAATCACAATAATAAATTAAAGCCATATTACAAATCAATTGGTAAATTACAAAATAATGAATCGGAGAAGATTATTGGATGCGACCAGACTAGCAGGCTTATGACATAAACAATATCATCCTATGCATAGCAACCAAACATAGCAACACTTTACTCATAGTACAATGACCATGTTTTAAAATTAATTTTGAATTAATGCACTGAGCTGTCGTTTGATATTTTAATATTGGAAATAGTCATCCTTGACAAGAAAATCATTTCTATTGATGCATAAAAAGTGAACAGAAATCTCAATATCATCCACATTAGTGTATACATAAACTGAATTGGAATACATATCATATGTTTAGTTGTCATGGCAACCAATAGGGTGAATGCTATAATGTAATTAACACTCTATTTTTGCATTTATATAAAATATGGAGGGAGGTGACTGCAGAATGTCAAGAATGATGCTTTGTTTTGCAATCAGTGAATCTAATAATAGCCCCTGCATCACATATATGGAAAATGTAAAAACAGCAAATTTGAAATTTTACCTCTAAGTTAGGATGAAAAGTAATTACAATAACAATCATCACAAAAGTCTTTTCTATATCACGTTCAAGTCAATTTAATCTCTGCAGACGTGCCAACAGCACTGACGATCGAAATATTTTGATAGCTTCGACGGATGCACCAATTTTTTTTGTCACCTTGAAAGTAATTCCTTGCACACAAGGTGAAAACTTCATAGCCTTAATTTTTAGGAATGATTTCTGTTATTTCTATCACATCATTTTGTTCACCCGATCTTCAATGGATATAATTATTGGCAAAAAGACACATACTTTATCACAATATTTGGAAAAAATGGTAGAGAGTGGAATGTTTGTAAGGGGCTGTGCAAAAATGATGAGCCCAGGTAAAATTTCCTCTTAATTGGTCTGCCTAAAATGGCTTGCCTCCCCCCCCCCCTTCAGCCTGCCAAAAATCTTTGCCCCCCCCCCCTTGCATGCCACATTTTTGGGCTCCCGATTTGCACACTAGATATATAGTGCGAGTTTGGGGAGTGGAAAATTTTGCATAAATATATTTGAATATTTCAGTACTGCTTTTCTAATAAGCCTTTTTAGAGCATGTTATTTAAAATGTGTCACTCAAAAGTGTGCCAATAATTGCTAGCCTACCTTTTAGACCTGCTAAAGACTGCTTGCTCCCCTTTTTTTTGGCTGGCTAAAAAATTATTACCCCCCTACCATTTTACCATCACCAGGACTCTTAATTATTGCACAGTTCCTTAACAAAATGCTTTGAAAAGTGAACATAATACTTAATAGTGATATCTGAAGCATGACTTAATGATGAGAAACTATCAGGTAGATCATGCCGCTGATAGCATCATTAGTATCAACTGGATGGCTTGCCTTACAAGCATGTGTATACTGTGCACTCTGCATCACTGCACTTTTATTCTCAAGTACTGAATAATTAATAATCACCATCAAGTTTTCACTGGTGTGTGAAAAGGCAGGTAATGTGAGTAAAATGCTAAGTACAGCAAAGAGGTTGTGGGTAATGCACCATAACGATGAGAACCCATCAGTCTAGTGCATCCTGCATATTTCTTCCAGGTGTTTTACTGCGGAGGCTACATAAAAAGTTAGATGGTAGTTAATGGTAAGACAATTAATCTATAAATGACCCGAATAAGCAAAATGAGGAAAATATTATCAAAGTTGTTTTTGAGTTCTATTTTACCATTCAAATCCCTATGAGCTGTTTTGTTTAAATAGCCAATGTTTTTCACTATAACCACTTTAATGATGTTTACATCAAAATAATTAAGCTTATAACATTTACTGCTTGAAATGCAACTCTGCAAATCTTTAATTTACCTGTGCATCAACATGTGTATAAATATAGTCATTGTAGTCATCTGTAGCATAAAATTCTCCATAAAAAATGAATGATTTGTGTGAAGAGACCAAAACACCACCATCAAGAGAACAGCATGTTGCATGAATCCAACAGCAAATTTGAAATGGCAGTTGGTGATCACATGACCTTAGCGGATACCTTTTGGATGCCTCCTTTTATTGACTAAGTTAATAGTGGATACCTTTCGGATGCCTCCTTTTTATTGACTAAGTTAGCGGGTGCCCTGACTAAGTTAGCGGGTGCCTTTTTGGATAACTTGTTAAGGTACCGGATACCTACCCGGTAGCTCCACCTCTGACTTTGAGGCATCCGAAAACTAATCCGCTAGCGGGTGCCATCGGATGTCTTTAAAAATGACATCCACAAGGTATCGGATACCTTGCGGATCAGCACCGGGTAGGCATCCGCTACCTTATTTTTTTGATATGGGTTAGTGGTAATTGCATTGAGTTTCAGAACCGCAAGGTCCCGGGTTCGATTCCCAGCTCTGCCTAATTTTTTTCAAGGCTGGGAAAAATATCAACTTTTGAACTCCTAACTTATTTGGCGCACGATCTGAGCTATTCCTTTTCTGATGGCTGTGTCTCTTGCAGGCACACTCCCTCTGTAATCCAAACCAGGTTCCTGCCCATTACCCCTCCCTTAAGGGCTGGGGTAGCAACGTTGACACAGTATTTATTTTGGGACCTGAGAGCACATCAGACACATCAAATTGCATTCTTAATATGAAGAATGTCCTTCTGATATCAAATAATTTTGATTTTTTGAAATTGGCGCTATAATACAAATTTTATGGCAAATTATTAAAATTGATATTTTAACATTTCACAGTCCTCGAAGTCCGAAAATTAAACTCCTTTTGCAGACAGGTAACACACATGGTTAGGATAAATTTCCAACCGTTTTTGTTAATAATCTCTTCTTTCGGCAGTAAATATGAATATTTTTTTCCGAGGAGCTTACAATTTTATGCCTTTTGGGAAACTTTATTTATATCTTCAATGATACGGAAGGTCAAAATTTTCATATAATCGTCGCAATTTCGTCTATATTTCATACACTTTAAGTACATAGCATTAGATTTATGAAGACTTACCTAGTTTTGGTGAAAATGTGCATTTTTGACATGACACTCGGGGCCGAATACAGCGAGAAAGCTGATTACAGTTCTAGACATCAAGTTATTATTAACCTTTACCCAAAGCAGTCAGCATACACACATATTGAATATAAACCAGTGCATCTGGCCCGATTTGAACCAACACACTTTGTAATACTAGCACGGTGCTCTAACAGAGGAATGCTGGAGAACAGCGGGAAATTGAAATCTACATAGGAATGTGCTGAGCAACATTCGAACCTAGTATATCTATTGATTTCAATCTTCAAACATACCTCTGTGGCTCAATTGGTTAGAGCGTCATGCTAATATAACGAAGGTTGCTGGTTAAAATCCGGCCAAATGCACCAGGTTTTTTATTCTTCCAACGTATATATATATATGTGCTGGCTACTCTGGGTAAAGATTAAAATTTGTCCAATGTTCTAAAACATTATTCAAATCTAAAAATTGAGTTTTCATGGTATTGCGATGTTGTCCTAATTTTGCTTGGTTTGGTCATATTGGGCTCATACTTGATACTTGGTCACATATATATACAAAACAGAGATGTTTGGCTGTACACCATAATCATTTTGAGTAACTTACATTTTTCAGTGGAGCCCATCTCACACTTAGCTTGATTAGACCCGCCGCATCCCATGATGCAATGCTCACTTGGTTCCTATGGCAACTCCAAAATTACAACTCGCAAAGATGTTATAAATTTGCACTGAAATGTTCCTCAGCCATGTCCTTATTTCATAGTCCAGGTTTATTTAAATGTTTTTGTTATCACATCTGAAAAAAATAATAAAGACAGAAAGACAATAATTAGAAATTAGGTAATATAAACTGGAATACATTACTTTTACTGATCAAAAACACACCAAGTATTCTTTGGTTCACCTAAAGTTTGTTAGTGACTACAATGCTTTTTCAGTCGCACTGTAAGCGTGTCGACATACCACTCTTGTATGTGTGCATGTAGGGTCTGTGCGATTAACTTTATGTGCGTGATTTGATACTGTGACCAGCGACATATTAGCACCTACATCACTACCTGACTTGAGGTGATCCAACATATAGTATACAAAATATTAACTGTCTATGAGTGTGATGGTCGAAATATAATCACGAGGTGAAAGATGGATTGTTCCATTCGACAAGCCGGAACGGCGAGTGGAATGGAACAATCCATCTTTCACCTCGTGATTATATTTCGACCATTACACGAATTTAAGACAGTTAATATTTGTTGTATATCACTCATGCATAAATTCTATTACTAAAATACTATTTAAGGTAGGAAATACATTTTTTCATTAACATAACACCATGTTTTGCCGTGATATACTTCACATTTTGGGGTCCACCCCATAACTAAATCGGCGAGTCCAAGAGTCAGCGCGGCTTGGCGCAGGCGCCTCTGGCAGAGCACTATGGTAAAGACTATCACACGGAGTGGGTGATGGTAAAAATGATAAATGGTAATCAACCAATGAACTGTCTAGAATTTATGTGATATAATTACTGATATCTTTCCAATTCCAATGATACATATTGCATGTCAAAACATTGCTTGGCAGCAAATACATGCAGCTGATGAAAAATTGATGATACCATATATTAAGCTCTGCTTAAGGTAGGAGCATCGGATAATAGGCCCATGCAGGAAAATAGCCACTATATCAAATCAGAATTATGTATCCATATCAAATATATAACCAATTTAAGATAAGTCTTTATGCCACTTATTTTTAATGTTTCATGAAAATTTAAACATTTCTTATGTTTTTCTTTATTTTTTGAAAATTCCCTAATTTTTTCTACAAATAATTATTGCTAGCCTAGAGGGAATGTGATATGGTTTCCATAGTTTGTGGAGTGGTTAATAAGCCTAATATCTAAATTCTCTCGCCAGATTTTGTTGATAAAGTGTTTATTTTTTGAGAAAAATCATTTTTTCTATTTTTAAATTAGGGAAATCTAGAAACACCCATAACTTAAAATAGAAACACTTTATTATAAAAAGCTGGCGAGAAAAGTTTCTAAATTTAATAACCTTTCATATGACACCTTGTTTGTTAAAATTGGCCCTATGGTTAGCTCAGACAATAATTATGAAATTGGGTCATTCAGTGTTTCTAGATCAAATCAAGAAAATTTGAGCAAGTACTAACATTACCTTCAATGACCCAATTTATAGAAAAAAAGTCACTAATATTATTTGGTAACATTTTTGTAATAAAAAGATCCAAAAAGCAGTTCTATAAAGGGGATAGAAAGGAGAACAATAATATTTAAACATAGTATCCATTTTCAAACTTTTACCAATTTTAGTGAACGAGGCTTGGTGTCAAAACCACTTTATGTACAAAGTCAATGGGGTTTCCTGATGATAAAAAATGGCATAACTCAAAAACGCTTTGTTGGCAAAAATTAAAATTTGGCAGGCATGTTTTTCTCACCCAACTACACATCCTGTATCATTTTAAACCAAATCTGTGCATGACACCGTAGCCGATGTTTCTACCTTAAGGTCAACAATGATCTTCTGAACGCAATTGATGACCATGGTGAAGCGGTGTTAGTTTTGCTTGATATGTCAGCGGCGTTTGACACCGTTGACCACGGTATTCTGCTGCGTCGACTGAAAGAACGTTTTGGTGTGAGAGGAACTGCTCATTGTTGGTTTGCTTCTTATCTCAATGAGAGAAAGCAATCTATTCTCATTGATGGCGGAGAGTCCGATCCTACGACCATGGAATGGGGAGTGCCACAAGGATCAGTTGTTGGTCCAGAATTATTTGTTGCTTATTCTTCACCAATAGAAGACATTGTTGAACTTCATGACCTGTCATGCATGTCATACGCATATGATAGCCAGTTGTATGTTATCATTAAACCATCTGAGCGTACTAACACGTTGGCTAAGCTTGAAGCCTGTATTTGTGACATCCGGGCATGGCTTTCTGACAATAAACTTATGCTTAATGACAGTAAAACCGAGTTGCTCCATGTAAGGTCTCGGTACGCCAAAAACGTACCTGAAGTGACCATCACTATTGGTGACACTACCATTTCTTCTTCAGCGGAGGTTCGCAACTTGGGTGTCTTGTTCGATGAGAAGTTGTCAATGACTAGCCATGTCAATAGTGTCTGTCGGCGTGCATCGTACGCAATCCATAGGATTGGCAAATTGCGTCGATACCTGGATTCTGTCAACACCGAAAAATTGGTGCATGCATTTGTGACCTCACGTTTAGATAACTGTAATTGTGTACTCGCTGGCCTTCCAGAAAAAGAACTCCAAAAACTTCAACGCGTCCAAAACGCTGCAGCCAGAGTAGTTACGCTGACAAAGAAATCTGAACACATTACGCCAGTTAGGTACCAGCTGCACTGGCTTCCGATCAGGGAGAGAATAGCCTACAAAATTCTGCTATTGACTTTCAAGATTCTTCATAGTCAGGCGCCAGTCTATCTCTCTGATCTAATTGTCGCATTACACTCCAAGTCGGGTTTTAAGATCATCTTCACAGAACTTGCTTCGCGAGCATTCCAGCCACACAACTACCTATGGAAGAAGTTTCTCTGTGATCGCACCCAAGTTATGGAACAGTCTTCCTTCTCATATTAAAAACTCCGGCACAATTTACCAATTTAAAACACATCTCAAAACTCATCTTTTCAACCAGGCTTACAACTGAACTGCTTTCATGAACCATGTTATTTCACATTATTTCTGATTATGTACTCCAAGATTGATTATTGTGTTTTAATAATCTCAGCATGTGTATATTTGGCTGATTTTAGTCGTTTTTTAGCTTTAAGTGTAAATTGGTTCAGCATCATTGTTTGTGTATTATTATGATTGCTGGTTTTATCCTGTTGTAGATTAAGATTTATGAATTGATTGATTGATTTGAATTTTGATGGGTTTTTATGCTTATGTAGTTTTTAAGATGTTTGTAGTTTACGGTATTTTTCCTTTTGTGCAGCGCCTAGAGACCCTTTGTTTTGTGCGCTTTATAAATGTCCATTATTATTATTATTATTATATCTCAGTTCACTTGTTTTCTACATTTTCAGCACTAGCAAAAATGATAATACCAAGCTTATTGCGAAGTTCACATTAATAAGTTACAGCATAGAACAGTAAATGACTTATTATGTACACTCACTTAAAATATATATTGTAGCATTTTCAGCCTGTATTATGAAACACATAAAAATTTGATTTCACCGCCAAAAACATCTTTTTGCCCCGAGCTGAAAAACAGTCATTTATCTCAAATGTAGCATTAGAACATTTTTTATACATTTGGGCCTGGGGGAGGTACTCAGGTTTGGTTTGGGTAGGGCATGCCTCTAAGAATCTGTAAAAGCCAACATATGGCACCCATTTCTATAACCAAGGCCCAGATTTTCGTACAACAGTTTTTTTTCAATTTGTTTTTTTTTAACAGGGCGGCGCCATAGGGGGGCAAGGGGGCAATTGCCCCCTATGATTTTCAAAAAGAGGTAAAAGGAAGGAAAAGAGAAAGAGAAGAAGGAGAGAGAAAGAGAGGGAGAGAAAGAGAGGAGGAGAAGAAGAAAAGGAGCCATTCCTCCCTGGCCATGGTTAGAAGGAGGAAACTCCCCTTCGGACATCTTGCCCCTTGTGAAATGCTGACCTCACGCGGTTTTAAAGTTGTTGGTTTTATATTTTGGGCCCATTTTCGCAAATTTTCCCCATAAAAGTCACATGGCTTCTCTTGCCTTTTCTCCCAACTCATAAAGAACCTAGTTTTTTTCGCCGCTACACTCGCTGAATGGGCAAATTTTGTCCTTTTTAATTGAAAAAGCACAAAAAACAGGGTTTTTTAGCTGCGCTTCACGCTTCGCAAAGTGGAGTTTTGGGCTTTTAGTGATCATAGGGGCAACTATACCTCCCGTCTCGCTCCTGATTGAAATATTTCCAACCTTAAGACCCCCCCTTCATATAATTTTATCGTGCCAATTTATAATAAAAAACCCGGCATATCATATACAATGCAACTGACTTAACATACACAAGTTGCGACCAGAGGCGTAGAGATCCGACCGGTGTGGGGCACAAATCCCCAATATTTTGATAGGGTAGATGGTCCATACAATCATTCCCTAATGTTGATGCCCGTATGTGCATGGGTTTCTGACCAAAGTAACCTCATATTTGGCCATTTTAGCCTAAAAAGTGCCAATTTTTCGCGCTTCGCGCGACTTGTTTAACATTTCCACCATATTTCACTTCGTGCACATTTGTACAATGAACTTATTTTGTTGCCAAAAGGTGCTAGATTTACTAATTGAGTAGGTCCATGCCTAAAACCAGCGGGCTGAAAGTCGGGCCCGTGAATGAAATCCATAAAAATATGCGGTTGGAAAATAAATGAATAACCCGAAAAAGGTGCATCAAATGGCTTCATTTGTGCTTTCATTTTAAAAATTTTCCAAATTCTGAGGGGGGGCACATCCCCCTCACACACACCCTCGTCGCGCAAGCTGCGACGCCAGGCGGCGCTGTCGCGCCCCATAACAAATTTCAACAATTGTTTTGCCCCCCCCCCTATCAAAATACCCTGGCGCCGCCCCTGTTTTTTAAGCTTTGGGACATTTTGGCTCAAGATTCACAACATAATTTTGGTTCAATTTCCCAACAAATTTCAAAACATTTTGGAAAAAAATTACCCATCAATAAGAATTTTCGCACATAAGGCTGCGATCACATAGAAGTATACGGTATTCGCTATACAAAATACGCTGGCTGAGTTCACATAATATACTCAAATGTTAACTCAGCCCAGGGTCTTAGCTAGAAATTGAGGGTTGCCCGTCATTTGAATAAAATTGCCTGTCCTAATTTTACCTTTAAAACATTTACCAGACGTCTATAGCCCATTGGGGGTTCGGGGAGTTCAAATGTGTGCTGATGTGGCCTTGTTCTACAGGTTGGGTCTGCTGGGAAGGTCAATTAGCTTCTCAAAACATACAATTTATAATAAATCATCTGTCAAAGGCATTAATTTTGCCCGTCCCAGGAGCAAACTCCCCGTCTAAAATGACGGCCAGACAGGTGGCTAGCTAAGACCCTGACTCAGCCTGATCGAAATGAGCGTATTTCGTATAGCAAATATCATATACCGTATACTTCTATGTGATCGCAGCCTTAAAGGGAATCTGTACCATAAACTAATCAATGGCTATATAGTTGCAGCAATAACAAACAGCTTATATACGTCCAAATAAAGGAGAAATTCTTAATTCCTTACGACGATTAGCGGTGAGTTTGCGATCCATGGTGGCTGCCATATTGAT
The DNA here is from genome assembly GCF_039555335.1 of Amphiura filiformis. Taxonomy (NCBI): domain Eukaryota; kingdom Metazoa; phylum Echinodermata; class Ophiuroidea; order Amphilepidida; family Amphiuridae; genus Amphiura; species Amphiura filiformis. The sequence goes on from NC_092636.1 coordinate 53,809,206, forward strand.
ACCCGATGTATTTTTATTACGCTGTAACGGTACCCGATTTTGAAACCAGCGAAATCCGTGCCACAAGCCTCGTCCCTCGTGAACTTTGGTGACATGAAGCGAATACTACCAAAGTTTAGATTCAACATTCGTTCAAAAGAAAACGCGACAAATTCTACCCATAAAACTACAGAAGAACATAAAAAAATGTATTTTAAGTAATATTTATGATCAACAATGTCTTTTGAGAACGAAAAGTAAAAACAGCACTAAAAACCAAAATTAAGCTGTAGGGGTCGCGAATGCCATACAGCAACACACGCTTCGCCGTGGGTCTGTGTGAAAGGTTACACTACCGTTTGTGGCAGAAAGGATTCAAAGCAGCTATCATGGCGGCTCCCTTGAATCGCAGAAACGAAGGATTAAAAGTGCTTTTTCTTTGTTAGGAATATTCGAAATTCATATAGAGCGTCTGGTATGTTTAATTTAGGGTATATAACTATATTAGCCATTGATTAGTTTGTGGTACAGATTTCCTTTAAGGGCCAAATTTCAGCAGCACATCCCCGTATGGCCGTTTATATTGGATATGTCACAAGATAGAGAGAAATTAAACTGTACTATGGTGGCACATCTCATATGCCTGGTCAAGGACAATTTCATTTCATTTAGACAGGATATTACTGAAACCCAACTCCTAGCTCAACCTAAGAATTAGTCTATTTGCATATCTAAAAATATCGTTGTATTGGCACAACCCGACCGCCTCTAAAAAAATCCTCAACTTTTTTATTTTCTTGCCAAAAAAATTAATGAATTTTTTTTAAAATAAATCAAAATTAAACAAAAAGTGCCAAGGTCTCTATCAAATGCAATTTACAGAGCTCTTTGAAAGTGATATCCCTACCTCCATGTATAATGTACCTACACTATTTTTGACCAGTATGCCAATACATAAGATGTGCATCCATCCTCCATAATCAATTACCTGAGGCTGATGCCACATACAGCATTATTATCAGTTGCTATTTTTGTCTAATCAAAATTTCTGCCTTCGCATTATAAGACAAATCTCCTTTGTCAATTTAGGTATGTCACAACTGATTTGTGATCTATGACCCATCTTTGCCAAGAATAAGATTCAAATTATATCATGTCATGGATCTGACAAATTGTGCATTGAAATATTTCAATTGGTTGTTAATAAATTATCTTTGCTGATAAATTTACATGTTGTAAACATGTTATATTCCAAGTTTCACTTTATTTGGATGTGCAGTGTCAGTACAGAAGATGAGACTGATGTTATTACGTACACATATCAATTCCAGCTAAAATATTATATGTATTATACTAGCCACTAATAGCATACTAATCAAACAAGCAAACAAATAAATTTAAATAAAACAAGAAAGGAAAGGAAAGAAAAGAAAAGAAGAAGAGAAGAGAAGAGAAGAGAAGAGAAGAGAAGAGAAGAGAAGAGAAGAGAAGAGAAGAGAAGAGAAGAGAAGAGAAGAGAAGAGAAGAGAAGAGAAGAGAAGAGAAGAGAAGAGAAAAGAAAAGAAAAGAAAAGAAAAGAAAAGAAAAGAAAAGAAAAGAAAGAAAAGAAAAGAAAAGAAAAGAAAAGAAAAGAAAAGAAAAGAAAAGAAAAGAAAAGAAAAGAAAAGAAAAGAAAGAAAAGAAAAGAAAAGAAAAGAAAAGAAAAGAAAAGAAAAGAAAAGGAAAGGAAAGGAAAGAAAGAAAGAAAGAAAGAAAGAAAGAAAGAACGAACGAACGAACGAACGAACGAACGAACGAAAGAAAGATATACAATATAATGTAACATTTACAAAAGAGCAAATGGTAGAGACCTGAAATTACTTCAGTAAAACATGAACAATTTACATAGAGCAGAAATCTGCCAATTCATTGCCAATTAAGTTTGATACACAACTCCGGGACACAACTTCTTTTGGTGATTGATCTCATACATTGAGAAGAAAACAATTTGCTTTTTGCTTCTCATGGAAAATTGCTTTTCTGCTCTATCATTATGTCTTCTATTTATCTATCATATCATAGAAAAAGAAAATGCTCAACATTTTGCAATGTATGTGCTGCATCAATGCCCACTGATTTGCATGGCGCAAAATCCTGTGCTGCAAAATATGTCTTTCTCCATTTAATTTAATTTGGTCCATGCAATTTGATTATTTTGTGCAATTCACTAATTTCATGCCAAATTGCAGTAAAATATGTAGCTTTACTAAAATCACATTCAGCCATTTCATTTGCAAAAATGAAATGACAGCCTTAAGTTGTAGAGACCGTAGAATAATTTATAATATGAGCCCCACTAGGGTAAAAGGGTAAAATTATGGGGGGGGGGGGGTTTGGCAAGCCAGAAGGGAGAGGGGCAAGCAAGCAATATTTGGCAGGCAAGAGGGCAAGCAATTTTGGCACTTTACAAATTTGTTTCTTTTTCCATGCAATTTGCAATTTTTTTCTTTGCAAATCTTTTGCCCCTGGTAATGAAATGACCCGCAATTCTTTGTCAGAGCCATGCAGCGATTACTCTAATGATATATCCAGCATTGCAATATTTGTGAGAATATATGCAATGGAATGGATGATGAATGCATGTCTATAAGGCCAAAGGAAAAAAATGTTTGCTTGCCCTCAAATGAATTTTAACAATTGGGTCATTCACTCTGGATTTTTTAAGGCTCAAAATATGGAAAATCGGACAATTTTGGTGTCAAAATGAATCAACTAACATTACAAAACAACTAAAATGTTGAACACAAACTCTAAAAATACATTTTTTTTTACATCTTCAGAATGCAAAAATTTGAAAAGAAAATTTTTTTTTCTGATTTCCAAAATTAGAGTCAGTCGGTTGAGGGCAAGTAAACATCTTCTTTTTTTTGGCCTAGGCTGTATCGTATGCTCAATTGGGCAGGTGGGTAAAGGGCTTTGATATGTTAGTCTTTTTGAAATTTTCTCCAAAACTGTGCATTTTTGCCCAAATTTACAGATGGATTCACCAAGTCTTTGCCATTCCAAATATACTTTTATATACTTTTGACCAACAATTTAAAGCAGTTATGAAGCCCAAAAGTTTCCATAATTCCAGTGTTAAAACCAACTAAATTTAAAGGTTAGTGATTTTTTGAAAGGGATAGGGCCCTTGGGGTCGCTTAACCTCTGATCCATTTAAACATCTCATATATAGGCCTATATCCCTAGTATTGATGCGCAGGTGATAATCAATGTGCAAAAGTGCAAAATCAATCAATGTGCAGTGGGCTCACAATGTGGGATCTGATAGTTCGCCATACACTTATTCTTTGACAAGGCAAAGGATCAATACAGTACTATGCAACCACAGATGTGCTAGTGCAGACAATTTCTTGGCCTACATCATAAGTTCTGAGAAAACCAATGTCATTGTTTGGACTCAAAATCAAATCAACTCACATTAATGCAAATCATGCTATAGCCGAGAGTACAAATGGCAGCAATCTTTGCCATAGCAATGAATCAATGATGATTTGGTAATGAACATTATCAGACAATGGTTAATTGCAATTTTAAGAAATGTACAACCTTGAACTACATTACCATTCCAGAGGCTCCAGAAGATTTTTAATATTGGAGGGGGGCATGAGGTCTGCTCCGAGGTGCGAAGCGCTGAAGGGGGTGGGTGCACGGAAGCTCTTGAAGTGCATACATTTTTACATGAATTGTACCTTATTATGAATTATACCCTAAAATTATGAATCTTACCTTAAATTATTGGAGGCCCACCAAAATTATGGGGGGGGGCACCAGCACAGCCCCCCACCCTTGGTTCCGGAGCCATTGCATGCTTACAAACCTTTCCAATACCATAAACATGCACACATGAATTATTCAGAAGTTATCTATTTTAACACTGACAGGTTGGCGTCGCCGAGACAACAATTAACAACCTACAACCAGATCAAAGTAGCTTTGAACTTCTTTAATTATGCCCAAAGCACTTGGCTGGTTTCCTTAGTTCAATTTCACTATTTTTCATAACATACCATGATACAGTTTCACAATTCAACCTTTCATGATGATCACATATAGTACTATCCTAGATGTAGACCTTACTAATTGAGCCATTTTAAAGTGCCTCTAAAATGCACATGTGAGTGGCATACGTGCAAGAAATAATTACTGAACAATTTCATGCAATTAAGACATGATGATCCAGGGTCGGATCCAGGAATTTTTGATAAAGGGGGGCGCATTTTGGTCGACGACGAAAAAAATGTGTTAAAGGGGGTTACCCCCTCGAAAACTCAACGGTTTTGGCCCATTGTTTGCTGTTCATGGCCGAATTTGTTCCTTTTTTAAAATTTCTTACAATTTTTGTATTTTTAAGTTACCGGCGCCCTTAGCTAGTCAAAAAATAGAGGGGGCGCGCGCCGGCTGCGCCCCTAAATCCGCCCCTGTGATCATGTCACGATTATTCTCACTAACTATATACTGATTGAACAAGTATTGCTTAAAACTGGTAACAAGCCCTAAAATTGTACTCCCAAAGGAGGGAAAATTATATCAGTTTATATTTTATGACTTAGTACTGTTTCTCCTTAAAATGAGAACAAATTGTGTTTTTTATTGATGACGCTTGACAAGATGTTGCCATGGCTACGGAGTTATGAATTTTAATTATTACTTTAAGTATCAGGCCTCCGCAAGCATTTAGCTGCTGCAAAGAAAATGACAAAAAGCAAATAGGAAATTATGATAGGTATGAAATGTTTAAATGGAATTTTTCACAATAACTTTCTTTTCATCTCAACCTGCATGACTTTTCTTTCAAATGAGATGCTTACCTTTTGTGCTGGCCTACAAAATAATTAAAAGCTAAATTTGGTGAATTTGAAAACAAGTTAAAAATGTACAAAACTCACAGTGCTCATGTACAAAAATAAATTCCTACAAAAAATATCTTGCAGTTGGGAGAGCGATTTATAATCACTATTAAATCTATCGATCAATAGATATTAATACGTTGCTCATTTCACGCTAATGAATATTTGGATAATATATTGTTTTACAGTTACACACTTCATTAGACACTAACAATGTATTCAAAAATCATCAGTCGCTGATCTTGAACCAGCCAGAAGGAGGAGCCAGACTTGATATGCATGGATTTTGTATGAAAACAGGTACAAATTAGTTGTAAAAGATATCCCTTTTTTAAGGACACTTTTACTTAAGTACTTAAGTCCCCCCTTCATTTCACATTTAAGGACACAACAAAAAAGTGAAAAACCCCATTTTTGGATTAACTTTTTTTGCCTAACTGAACTCTGTTGTCTTTTTAATTGACCTAGATGAGAACAGTACAAGCACCCAAATGGATAATATATTCTATTTTTTAATTTCAAGGATACCACTATCAAAAACATGCATAATGACTTCGGTTAGATAAACCCAGGCTCCACATATCGAAGCCAGGTGGTGCACACCATTTGCACACTATTAGGCCAAAAAAATTGTTTGCTTGCCCTCCACGGATCGACCCAAAATTGGCCAAAATCAGTGTCGGCTCTTTAAACAATTTTTTAGTTTTTAGTTTATAATTTTAATGGTTTTTATTACTTTTTCCATGTCTAAATTTCATTTCAAAGCTAAATTTGGCCAACAACATTTTTCTTAAGAAGAAAATCATTACTGTAAACTCATTTAACATTGATAACTATCCATTCATGCATCAATGTTTATAATAAACTTGGCGTCTTATGCCTGTATGTATGCAGTCGTTCTAATTGAATCAATTTCTATGGTGTATCTTTCGTCTCATTGAAGGTCTGAAGTGAAGTATTGACGTATCTTTCCACATGACCAATGTTCATTGCCTACAGGCCTATATAGTAGTGAGTCGTTTAAAAAAATCTGACCGACCCACCCACCCCAAAAATCCCATGGATTTGTCCTTATTGTAAAAACAAACAAAAAAGTGTAGTTGTCCAGAACAGAAGCCAAAACGCCACATTTTATAACACCAGGTCATGAAAAAGGCAATGTAGCCAACTTGGCCCTAAAAATCAATGCTTGAAATAAGCCAAAACTTGGTAAGAGATTAGCAGAAATTTGTTGGGTCTTCTTTAGTGATAGTAAATTGGGTAAAATAAAAGGGCTCATTAAGTGAGAATGCATATTGGAAAAAATGAAGGTCAATGTGGCAGTGCATCCCCATCAACAATTTTTAGTAAGTGCCACCCTGCATTTTACACTATCTCACATCTTCACTCTTTTAATCCACCATTTTTTGTATCTGTGTCACCATTAATTGGTTCATTTCTACTGCTATGCAAAAAGCAGGTAACTATTCACAATCTCAACCTGCACAATTAGTGTGGAGATGGAAGTACAGAAAAACTTTAAAATGACCTGCAAGTGGCCCCTGGTTCATCCAAAATGGCCCCTGGTTCACTCCAAACCTTGGTGAACCAGGTACTACATTTTAGGCCAAATTGGCCCCTGGTTCAAGCTCTCTTATTTTCACCCTTGCCTGCAAACTTATCACAGTTTCAGTGATTTCCAGAGTACCTAATAAATCAGTGGCTCATCCTATTTCTACTGCAAAGTTTTGAATCATTCAACAAGGTTTTATATCCTGTCTTCTACACATCGACCAAGACATTATCATATCCTACATCCAAAATATTAGGACTATCAATATGTAGAACATAATTTCATTAGCTGCTTCCAGGCCTTTTCGCCAGCCCATAGGGCTGGTATCTAATTCTGAGATGGGATTTGTGTACACTAAAGATTAGCTAAGATTATAGCCTTCTTCTATTGGTATGAATTATTTTTTTTACTTCTTGTGGTGGAAATGTTTTTGATGTCTGCTAATTCGATTTGCAAGGAAAAGAAAGTATGTTTTGCCATTTCAACGAACGAAATCGATTGTATATTGCCAAAGTTATGTTTGAATTAATTATGACTTAAAAAGTTATCATAGGTTAGGCCTACACATATAAACATAAACTTGTTCAGCAATCAGCATATCAAAAAAATGACATGGTCAACAATTAGTAATTAGCGGGAATGATCACTGGAACAAGGTCATATCAGTGGACTACTGAGCATAGCATGATGTTTGCTTGTTTGGTTGCCTGTGAGTGCATAATTGATGTTGATAACAGATCTAATAATGTTGCAGAATCAAAATCTTCATTATATGGACCACATTGAAGTCAAAGTAATTATCTATCCTATCCTGTATCGTTTTATGGATAAAATTGACTCAAAATGTTATTGATGATATTATTGCTATCTTTAACATTAGTTTTGTCTTTTCAACGGGAAAAATCCGATGGAAAATAAAGTTTTTAGGGGTTAGCTATAATATTGAACAATATATCCCATATTTTGGCATGCATTATAGAAAATAAATAAATTATTGTCTTACTTTATAAATTATAAATACTGTAAAATGACACATAACTAAAGTGAGGCCACTTTCTATCTTTTTTATTTGATTCATAAAATTACATTCAACAAAATGATTGAAGACTGAGAAAACACACAATGCAGACTATTACAGAATGGAGTAGGTAAGATGCCATGTCCATAGCTTTGCAGGAGTTTCGGACTAACAATCAACACATTCAAAAAATACAGTTTAAAAGTGAAGATTGTAGTGAATGATCAGTCCTTTTATCATGTGCTTGCCACTATCTACTTTATAGTAAACTATACATTGCGAAATAATATAAAATCATTTTAAAATAAAATGTGCATGTAAGTTGAGTTTACATAGCGAATTAACTAACAACTGCAGTGTATTTCTTGATTTTAATAATAAGCATGGGTAAAAAGCAGTAAAGACAAAAATACAGAACAATTTGGAGTAATGAATTAAAGAGTTGACAGGAGTTATCGGAGTTAATGCTTTTTGCTGTTTTAGTGTGCATGTTCTCACCATTGATGGTTTGGTGAACTGTCATGTAACATGGATGTAAGCGTGATCCTAAAAAATGCCTTTCACGGTGACCCAAACTATTTACAAGACCTCTTCTGCATTGAGGCTGGCCTTCCCTTTTAAAGGGAATTTTTATTAGACTTTTTGAATGCCTTATAAAAAGTGGACCTTTGTCAATTATTCTCCCACCTGGGACACCCTGCGAACAGGCCTTGCTGCTTCTGTCAGCAGTCAACGAATACTTACAATGTAATCTCTATTACAAAATTGACTCAAAACCTTTTATTATCATTTTTCAGTGCAATAATAAACCAAGGAATTGGATTTTTAATAACTCTGTGAAACAAAACCAGGATTATTCCTTCAGAACATGCTTACCTTACATTGGAATAAAAGATGAGTTCTGTCAACAAGTAAAAAATATCCTACTGGAACACCTTGCAACAACCGCTCTCTACTTTTAGCTTTCCGTTCAAAAGCCCTCCAAGAAAGGTTAACAAAGTCCCTCGCTAATTACAGCAAAAGCTAAGAATGGTGTGCAATATCACCCCTCAGTCAATGTCAGCAATCATTAATTCACTACCGTTCTAGCGGACAACCCAACTCAGCTGATGACTAGCTCTTCTTTGAATAGCGCTGCAATAGTACACTTGTTAGCAATGCGATGTCTATCAAATCATGTGACTGTTGTTGCTATGACAACACAGTTGTATTAGTATCTGTGCAAAGTGAGAACAAGAGAAAAATCAGAGTGGAAATAATTAGTTCAAAAAATACAACTCCTGGTTACAACTCAATTACATAAGCTGTGATTTCCTACGATGTTTGTGACAAAATGTCACATAGCAGTATCAACGATAGAAAAACCTTGATGTTGTGTGAACATAGCAATAATACATTAGGTCTTCTGTATAGTAACACTTTACACACACAATTGCATGAATGAGAGTGGCAGGAGATGTTTTCATGGATGATTGGTTGCTTGGTGCGACAAGCATTTCCTCCACTTAACAATCGCAACCACTTTAAAACATGTTAGGACAACTTAAAACAAATTGACAAGTTATTAAAATTAAACTGATGAATTTCATAAGTGTTGTTTTTATCCAGGGCAGCATTACGGACTTGGATAGCCATGTTTGCACTGAATATGAGGAATGCCCTGATGATATCAAATAATTTAGATTTTTTTTTAAAGTAAAAATACAGCCGATCACAACAGATCACATCAAAAATGTTGTTACAATTGCACTTCAACTCAATTTTAGACTGTCAAATAGGCAATTGCTCTAAATTGACTCATCAAAACAAGTCATCCAAATATAAACATCAACAAACACATGCGTTGCAAAAAAATAGTTGTTGTTGTCCAGTACAGGGGATAAGTACATAGCTCAATATGGTTGTCCCCAGTGATTTTTGGACAAGAGGATAAGTGCTTATTTCAACACTGCTAACCACTTTACCCAGCCACTTCAAGGCTTTTAATACCAACAAAATCAGTGACTCTGCAATGAGTGAATAAGGGGAGGGCCTCTCTCCCTCCTCTACCTGTCTCCAATTTCACACCAATGAGGTACATTTTGTAGCCTATTTTTTCCTAATGCAACAAAATGTGCTCCACCTGCTCAGTGATAGGAGCGTCACTTTCGGCTTCATGATTGTGCCGAGGGAAAAGCAAGATATATCTTCCCTGCCTCATACCTAATTATCTTTCTTTTAAGACTTTAATGATGTTTGACCAGATTGACAACCTAATCCCCCACTTTACCCCCATCAATATGCAATCATCTTTTGATCAATCAATCAATCAAACAACTGCAATCAATCAATCAATCAATCAATCAATCATATTAAAATCCTGCACACGCCACTGATACCAACCCTGGAACATAGGCACACAAAAAAGGCAAATTAATACCTGACAGTTCTATATAAAAACAATTTAGAACATTAATTTCGGTATGTATATACTATACTCAATGAGTATAGTATTACTCATATTAAACAACCTCTAGAGATGAGGAGTACATGGAAAAATGTACATGATGTACATTGTATGGGCATTAAAAAAACTTGTGAAATACTACTCTTTTTACGATAATATCCATCTTGAAATACAAGTGCCCGCCTCCCTCAGGTTTTAGAATGGATAGTTGTTCTGAGAAATAAAAACACCAAATGACAGACTTTCCCCCATTTTACCCTTAGGACCTATACTAGAGCAACAGAACAAATTTGTTTGGTATAATCAAGTTCAAACTCAACAACTAATTGCACTGCAACTACCGGTAGTAAAAGAAATAAGATCAATTAGGCTACAAAATGACCCTTAGGATTCCACAGGTCTGTCCAACCATTTCCATGGTCCACCCACTTTTAGGAGATTTTTGTTTGTTTGGTTTTCTGTATGCATGTAAAATTGTTTTTGCGAACGTGGATGAAATAATCCCGGGAAATAATGTGAGCAAAGCAAGTGAAAATAAAATTTGGTTGATTTATTACAGATTTTTGTGTTTTTTGGATCATTTCTGACATTTGTAATGAAAAAAAAACATTAAAAATGCCCTACCAACCAAACACTACTTTATTTATATTAATTTTCATATTTATGTGGTAACAATGTTAATTTTGAAAAGTCTGTCCACCCATAGGACAGGGTGTTGTTGCCTTTGCCCTTAGTGCCACTTTAAGTTCATATAATGTTGTGTATAAATTGTCAAGAGACAATATTGTGCAGGAAATAAAATGAATTCCCACGCTATGAATTTCAAATGGTTCTTCTTGAGATGTTGAACCAATGTTTTCATACTCGAGCAGGAAAGGTGTTTTCCTATTCCCTAAGGGTTGATAAATATGAATCGATTTCATCACGCTGTTATTACTGGATATCCGATGGGAGCATGTTTTATTATTTAAGTGTTTTTTGTGTTTACAATGTAATACAATGAGGAGAGCTGCAGGAAGCCTGAGTTACTTAGGTAGCATTATGGAATATATTAAATGCACTTGTGCATCAGAGCACATTTTATCATATTTATAAATATCAAAATTAACAAGCTTTAAAGAATATCGAGGGGACATGGTGGTCTGACGGGCTGAAATTTTTCTTCAGAAGAGGGTAATAAATATGTAAATTGAGTGGTGTGCGAATCAGGGGAGACTGGGGGCCGTGTCCGTGCATCAAATCGGGGTAAAAATTGGGAAATAGCTATTTTTTTAACAGCCGGGTGAAGCGAGACCAGTGCCCCCCACTTTTGAAAACCTGCAGACGCCACTAGTCGACGTGATCATATATGCTTTGGCCAATTGGCTGAGTAGCAATTTCTAAAAAGTGTTGAAATGATAGGGAATTATGAAAATGATCTGTATACCAAGCACACGAACATGATGCACATTAATGTTCATAATGGGGTTTATAATTTCAAGCAAACCGATCAGTTTCAGAATTCCTTATTGAATAATTTCATTTCAACTATACATTTTTTCTACGGAACATGTCAGGTGTTCAAAGGTTATACAGTACATTAGTTAATTAATGAACATTAAATGTTTATGAGCAAATGCCATACCTAGGACACATTCATAAACATGATAAATGTTCATAAATGTAATATCATTTAACACCTGACACGTGTTCATAGAAAAAATGTATACTTCTTATATATGACCCACTCTGACAAAACCAGAAACAAGTCGCCAGCGATGTTTTTGAGATGACATTACTACAAAAAATAATCAAATTTTAGAATTCTTGGCCAATTTTGTGCCTATTTTTGCATTTTTCTCAAAAATTATAGCGCATTGGTGACAAGTAAGATATGTATATTATAGGGGCAATGACTACAACTACTGCATTTTTAGCTGCGGGTAGCAGCTCTATAAGTCACCATGTCTCTCCGTCTGTTCGTCCGTTCGTCCGTCCGTCCGTTAGTCCGTTAGTAACAAACGCTAAAAAATGCTGTTACGTCTACATTGTTTGTCGCATGGCTATGATACTTGGTGAGGGGAGGGCCTATACCGCCCCATACTGGAAAAAGAGTTTCATTCCCGAAATTTGGGAAAATGAGGGAAATTGAGGAAGTTAAGGGAAATTGAAGAGAATTAAGGGAAATTGGGATTTTTTTTGAAGAGAATTAAGGGAAATTGAATTTTTTTTTCTTTTTTTTCCGAAATTTTTTTTTTTGAAATTTGTTGTTTAAGAATTTTTTTTTTTTGTATTTTTTTTTTTTTTTTGAAATTTTTTTTTTCCCGAATTTTTTTTTTTTTTTTTTTTTGAAATTTTTTTCCCCCAAATTTTTTTTTTTTTTGAAATTTTTTTTTTCCAAATTTTTTTTTTTGAAATTTTTTTTCCGAAATTTTTTTTTTGAAATTTTTTTTTTCCGAATTTTAACTTGAACCTGCTTCAAAGACACCAACACTGCAAAATTGAATTCCTTGTCCCGCAGCGACCGCTACGGATCCGACGGTACTTGTTTTACATACGTTTACATGGTTAATCGACCGGATTGTGGTCCATTTAAATGGTTAGACAAATAACTGTTAATTTACAACCTAAGTTTTGTCAGAATGGGTCATATACATGAAATGTTCATAAAAAAAGTTTCTGACCTCTTCGGATGTTATCAAAACAGCTTGTGAAATTTCCTGGGCAATCCTTAATGAGAGAACAGCCAACGCCCCTAGAACTATAATTGCCTGTGATTGGCTATTGGCACACGACTCGACACAAGGCATTGGTACACAACAGGCATAATTTTGGGCACAAATGCAGCATCTTGAAGTAAGCAAATATGCTCCTCGTAAAAAAGCAAGATCGACTCAAGAAAAGATTTTCTCATTTTTTAAATATTTTGGTCTATTTCAGATTTTGAAATAATGGCCATTGAAGTTTAAAGTGGTCATATTTTGCACTTTGATCGTAGCTCACAGAAGAATGCGGCAACTCTCGTTTTTCTACCTCACATTATGCAAACATCGGGTACATGTAAATCTACAGCCCCTTGACTCCCTTGAGAAGTTTGAGCGAAATTCATGTATAACAGTGCTTCCATAGCGTGTTATATCTTAGCGTTATGTATCTTAGCGTTAACAAATTAGCGATGACAAAACATGTGCCCATGTGTGCTGTACGTGTTATCTACTAACTTGTGTATTTTAATTTGTTTCTGAAGGACCATTGAAAGGATAGGCTATAGAAGCGAATCCAAGGAGCCAAGTCATGGTCAGGATTTGGTCAGACATCTTTGGGTAGCCGCTAGCACCAAACTGGTGTTTTGAGCGTCCAATTGTGCAAATAAAAGCCGCCTAACACCTAGAGAAGATGCAAGGACGAGGAGGATTAATAGAATAATAACTATAGGCCTATAATGGAGATAATTCCGCAGGTAATCCCATCGCATCTATTCACACATAGTCCTTTTGTTCGCAAGTATACATCAATGCATAGATACCGCGTGTAGTTAATCCGATTATTATGTCACTTCAACAGCGAATAGACCATGCTGTGTGTTTTGTCGAAGGAACTGTATTGTGTTATTCTTTTGTCTGCCTGTGTTTTCGCGGAAGGTGTAAAACGGGTGATGGAATGCAGTTTAAAATTTCCGCCAAGGCCGAATCATTTCACATTTTGAGTGCATTGTAGCCGACGGCTACCCAACTAAAGGCTACTAGTCAGGTGTAGGAATGCGTGAATTTGGATTCCTCTATAGTCCAAAAAGAACAATATAATGAAGTTGGCTTTGTCACAAATCGCCCAACATTTAATAGATTTTGCAGGCGAGATTTTCAAAGTAGCCCAAATGTCGCGAAATTGCGGGAGCACTTTCTTTGTCATGTTTGTCGTGGGACGGAAGTCAAAAATTGCCCAAATCACGGGTTTGGCAAACCTGTGAATAGACCTAGTGTGTTCAAACAGACATGCTATATGTACTACAGGTTAGGCGCATGAAAGTCGATTCCGAGTTTATCGTCCCCCGCCCGCGTCACTTTTTGGAAACCAAAAATACCCGCGTCAAATTTTCAAAAATGCCAAAATAATTCATTATTTTCAAAGTATCAGTGTTTTCACCAGTTTTAGCAATTGGAAACATAGATTTTTGTTTGTAAAACATATAAAGTTATAACTTGGAAGCAAAACCAGGCTCTTTTCTAACTTTTCTAGTCCCTACCCATATAAAAAACATGTTTAGAAATCACATGTATGAGTTTGGCTTTAAATCAACACGCATTTTAGGTCAATAATGAAATCTGATGAAATAATGAAAAATGAAAAATGAAAAAAGTCACCTCACCAACCTGGCTGTTGGACTGGCTGTTGGACTCCCTGATTTATTTGTTTCATCCTCCTTCTCCCTGTTCCCAAAAAGTTCATCAAGTTCTTTATGACTTTGACACCATCTTGAGTACCTTATTAATTAAAACTTTTGACATAGCTAACCTATCCTATTTGCTGGCGATTAAAAGCTTCAACAGTTGGTCGCCATTGGCACCAGGGATTGTATGTTTTGTCGCATCAGAAAAAATCTAGTCATCAATGCGACTAAAATGGTCGCACCATATAGCACTGACTAGGTATGAGCAGGGTCCCTGGTATGAGAGGCCAACCTTAGTTAACACATTTGCTAGTCAGCCAATTTGGCCTAAACTGGGGCCCAAACACAATACATATTTACATAGAAATTTAAAAGAAATGATTGGTCAAGGAAACCTACATAAATACATTGTCTATACTTCACTTGACCCAAATATATGATTTTTGTTGGTAATGAGACAATCGCACATGGAATTTTAGAAGGATTTTGACAGCAGTTCCACATAGAAAATCTGCACTATCGTGAGACTATGCTGTTTTGTTTTTTAATTGATGCATTAAATATTGGCTGAATATTTTGATGAAAGTCAATCTTTGACAAGATGTAACTTTGCTACAGAAAGGGCTATGACAAAACGGTTTTCAGTTTTGGCTTTCTTGACTCAAGGGCTTTAATTTGATATATAAAATGATGCAGTTTCACCTTTCATACCTACACTGACCATTGCCAGTGTGGGAGTGGACATCGTGTACATGACAGCTCTTTAATGTTATACCCTGTGTGGGCAAGTCATACTTCAGTATGACTTGCCCTGAACGTACATATATGTTCGGAAGAGACAGATAAATTGCATGACAGCCTGCCAATTTAAGCTTCCTATAATATCAATTGCACATAACATACGAAGTCACAAACTTACAAACTTCAATATGCACTTCAAATAAAGCAGACCAGCTGTTAATTATTACCAATCCTGCAGAATAACTTACATAATCGTCCATTTCATGGAATCCCGTTGCTCAGAATTGCCAATTTCATTTTTATCTGTCAAATGCGCTGTGGATGTGCTCAGAGATTTTATGATGTGCTTCATTAAATCACAGGTGTGAAACTGACTTTATACCACTCGCTCGCTTTCACAGAAAAGCCAGCCTCGTGGCAATGGGGCATGACGTCATCATGGACGTGTGCAAAATTTCCGCCGGGCGTCATATAACCCGTATTGCGATTGGTTGCAAAAGCCATTCTTTGCAATCGTAAGCTAATCAATGAACGCGACAGCCTTTTTTCGGTATTAATTAATGTGACCCCCATGTGACTCGCCAGTAAAGTACGTCTAACCTGATTGGTTTACAAAACTACTTTGATAATTGCTGAGCCAGTCAGCGTGCTCGATGCTTAACAACTACATGGATCGAATCCATGGGTTCCTACAGTCACCCATGGAAAACAGGGTACTGAAAAACACTACACAATGTCCACATCAGCCATGGTTGGTTTTGTTTACATTGCATTAATTCCCTCAGAACAGGCAATATAGATTCCAGACAGATAAAACTTACCTAATATCAGTTTTAGTTGCCCTTAATAACTCCAAATTGACAAGACATTAAATTCTATTTGCTCATTTTCATACCAAAATCAAGGAAAACATGGTTTTGTTATTACAAAATAACAGGAAAATCATACAGTTCATTTCTGGTCAATTGCAGCAGGCCACTTGAGATAATCAATATTGGTACTTGAATGATATGGTTGGTTGGTTGGTCAGTGACTTCTGCTCATTGTAAGACTGAAAGTAGCTGACAGTGTTGTAAACTTGATTGCATAACATTAAGATCAGGGTTGCCAAACCCGCGATTTGGTAGCCCAATTGGGCGACTTTTGAAGATTTTCCCCGCGACTTTTGACAATTTCCGGTCCCATAGTCCAGAAACCAATGGTTAAGAAAAAAATTGGGCGACTTTTCAACATTGGCTCCCGCGACTTCCG
This sequence comes from Amphiura filiformis, assembly GCF_039555335.1. NCBI lineage: Eukaryota > Metazoa > Echinodermata > Ophiuroidea > Amphilepidida > Amphiuridae > Amphiura > Amphiura filiformis. Next base: position 53,825,448 of record NC_092636.1, read on the forward strand.
CTAGTTTCCTGCCCCATAGAAACCAATGGTTAAGAGAAAAATTGGGCGACTTTTCGATTATTTGACCCGCGATTCGGGCTGAAATATTTTGGCAACCCTGATTAAGATTGCCAACTTATATCCTTTGTATTTGAGTTGTCAAATTTATGGATTAGTTACTGTCAAATGAAGTAAACAGTATTTAATGTCAACAAAACATGCTGCTGCAGAACTCTATGCCTGTGTGTGTGTGTCTGAGGGCCGATGACTGGGCCGATGACACACATTCGATGGGTGTACTTAACAACCTAGTAGAGGTTTTCGAGAGGCGAATTCACATGGTGATCCAGCGATCGAGTATAAATTCAGGATGACAACTACTCTCGCACGAGATCGCAGGTGCAATAACAATACATGGACACAATCAGTGACATTTACACAATGGAATAATGAATTATTTATGACATGCATTGGCTGGATTTTACGATCGAGGTAAGGTTTTTGGCCTGTCCCTGCGTGAATATCCTTAGTTTTCAGCATCAAAGATACTTGCGATGACCAGTTTTTTGCGGACACTTTGATAACAGGTAACTTTTATAGGTCATAGGGTAGAAACTATAGTTGTACAATTTGTACGAAATATACATTTTGTTATAGGCCTAAAATGTTTACAAAAATATATTGGTCCACACGTTGTGCTGGTATTCAGTTGTTCGACGTATACTTAAATGTGTGGGGTGATGTCTCACTTTATTGATGATACGTGTAATGCTATTCATAACATGTATAAAGAGTCCTGTTCACTTGTATAGATAATTGTGAATAAACAAATGACCAACGGACGTCAATGGGACAGTTTGTCAATAGCTATCGATCACACGCATGACACAGCAATCAGCCAAATGGATAAGCTTTACCACACTAAAATAGGGGGGTGATCTCTGAACCACTTTGTGAGATATTTTTTCAAAACTTGTGGAAATAGTTGTAGTGGCATTGTATTAGTGGGAAAATGGCTTTTGTTTCATCCGATTCGTTTATTTTACCCCCTGGACATGGGGTCTGAAGATATCGAGCTTTTTTGCATGTTTCAGCATAGGCCATATAAGGCCAATTACAATAAGGTTAAGCATAATTTATTATTTCCATGTTATTTTTGTAACATCACTTGTCATTAAATCTTTTACAAAATGGTATCAATGTATATCGGAAAGTATTTTCATTCTTTTGATATCAAGATCGGAAAGATCCAACACCCCACTTGACACCACAATGACGTCATAATACACATGTAGATGTCATATTTGTGGGTTGCACCAATACGCATGGAAGGTGGTACGCAATGCTTTTTTTCCACCACACAGAATAAAGGGTGGTGCAATATGTATGTGTATCCCACGGCTGTTTGATGTATATAGAATTGGCTTCATTATTAACTAAATGCAAACTATAGATGGCGCTATTTATCCAAAATCATTTTTTTTTATTTGCAAGGGTTAGGTGATTAATACCATCATTAAAACAGCTGGAATAGGTAGAACAAGCAACAAGGAAATTTTATAAACATATTTTATCAAACAATAAAAAGACATTATTTGTATTAAAAGCTTGAAAGGGTAATTTCCAGTAACTAAATAGCGCCACCAATTTTGGCATTAATACATACATTTTATATCTGAAAAAGCTTTGAGAAATACTATAAATGTGAATAATTTTGTAAAAGAGAAGAAATTAAAGTTGAGAACGACTCAAAAGCATCTGTATATATTAGCACGATATCACTTTTAGCTGTTTAAGCCTAAAATTTTGTTATACATGATGTTTTGTTTTAAAAACTAATAAATGATCCCATCAAACAACCGTGATCCCAGGGTCAATTATGTGTGTTTGTGGGGGGGGTGGCAATTATTTTTGGCAGGCCAAAAAAGGGAGCATTTTGGCAGGTTGAATGGGGTACCGGGACAAGCGATTTTTGGCAGGTCGAAGAAAGAATGGCAGGAGCAAGCGATTTTGGCACAGACCTATTGTGCACCGTTTCTATATTTTGATCTAAAAGGTGTAGGAAAAATGTTCAAATATGTAACATTTCCTGCTCACTGTGCTCGCATTATATGATAAGATAATCTAAGGTTTTAAACTTGGGTTCCCCAAAATCATGTATGTGTAAAGAGGGGGGGGGGCAAAGAATCTTTTGTTTTGGGCATGTTAAAGGGGGGGGCAAAGGTTTTTTGGCACGTCAAAAGGTGGGCAAAGGGGGTGGGGTGGGCAAGCGATTTTTGGCACACCCTTTTGGGAATTGACCACCGCGGGGTACACCACCCCTTATAAGGAATATACTCTTAATTTCGGTGTCTTGGATCAAGTCTCTACCATAAATAATATGCCCAAATTTGTGTAGGTGTAAAATGTATCCATCTACATCCATCTACTTTACCAGGTGTTCAAAAGCAAAACATGTATATAGGCCTACAGGTGGAGAATACCGGTGCTGAAGAGTGGCACAACATGGTTGCATAATTGGTTGCGACGGTATAACCTTCATATGGAACATGGGGAAAGTCAAAGATAAAATTTTAAAAAATGGCTGAAAATAACTGAACAATTTCCATGTAAATATTCAAGGTACAATTGACCATCCCAGGTCACTGATCAACATTTCACAGATTTTCATGGCCTCTTGTCAGGGATATATATATGGTTTCCGACCTTATAGAGGGCCACCTTCGCGACCGGAGTAGAGTGGGTGGTTACCCAGGCTGATGTACAAGTTGCATCCATCCCCCCCCACCCCTGCTGGACATTTTTTGTTAACATTTTTTTGTGGCAAAATCATGACATATTTCCCCACTACCAATGATTACCTACACTGATTTTCTCCAATTAGGAAATGTTTAATAATACTCTTGTGGAAGGGGTTGGATTAGGGAGTCAAAATGTTTTCCCGCTGCATTTCAGCTAAACTTTATAATTAAGAGATTAAAATTCAGAATCCAACCAACCCCTACCATGAAAATATTTCTGAATATTCCATCAGTAACATCAGTGATTCTTGTTATTCATTAGTCTGAGAGCACTGAAAACAATTATCATAAGTTAAATCACATACTTTATAGGGGGAGCTTCACCGGGAGCTTCAAAACACATCCGCCGGTTGCTCGCCAGTTCCGCCCGGTTCTACCCGGTTAGGTCCGGTTTGTACTGTTCTAAACAATATGGAATGTGGTTTAATTGCCACTAACTGCCGGTCAACCAGCAGTTGAGTTTTGAAGTCACCCATAAACTTTAATTAGCTATTAAACATGTATAAGCCTATAACAATACTGTACATTACAATGCACAAAAATGGGCAAAAACGGGAAAACATCAGAAGCCATGTCCAGGGGGTAAAATGCCCGAATTGAACGAAATAAAGGTCATTTTCCCACTCACACCAAATCACTACAATGATTTTCACAAGTTTTTTAAAACTTTGGTTCGAGATCACCCCCCTAACTAAAACGGTGACCACTCAGAAAAACTCACTGCATGATAAATGCATTTGGTTGCACAACTTGCAAGTTCAAGTTGCAAGTCAGTCAGTCACCACTTCACACACAGAGAGAACAAGCTAAATGGCTACAAATACCACTATTTACCTTACTTCCGTTGCTATAACCACACTTCCCAGCACACAATCCAACAAAATCGCAAGGATAACTTCTCACTCCGAAGTTCCTGCCAGTGCCAGAGCAGCATTCACGTTTCCATCATAAACAACAACACTATTAATTTTGGCTGGTTTTGTTAATCTTTTTGTATCGATCAACGCGAACAACTACATACACAAGTTTAACGGAACTTGAAAACTCATGGGTCCAATTAAGATTTTCACAAATCTCGTCGTCTCATTCACCTTGAGGGAACAGGTGTGGCGCTCTTTCCGTTTGTCTATAGTCATAGTCCTGGCATATTGAATATAGTTATGCCATTATGATAATGTTGCATTCAATAAGGCCAAGTAAAAAATAAAACATGTTTCACGTCCGGGTTTTTGAAAAAAAGGAGGAGGAGGGGGCTTTTTATTTTCTATTTTTTATCGCAAAATTGGTGTAAATACCCATACTTAGAGCTGTTTTAGCGTATACAATAATAATGCCTGGAAAAAGAAGGAGGCCCTTTTTATTTGTTGTTCTGAGAGTTACACCCTCCAATGATCACAAAACCTTCCTAAAATGTTTCTTGTATCTTAACAAGGCTATAGAAATCATTCCAACTTCCTAGACATATTTTACTGTTTGTATTGTTTACCCCGCATGACTGCTCATATTAATTATTACCAGACTTGAGTCCTGTTTATTAGGAGCTATTAGGGACAGTATGTGTAGCTCACTGGTAGAGCCTCGCGCTCGCCCGACAAGCGAGAGGTCTGGGGTTCAAGTCCCCGCACAGGCAGGTATGTTCGGAGTTCCCCCCTCAAGACCCAAAAAAAAATTCGGGTTCCCCCCTCAAAATGCCCATTCCCCCCTGTCGTAAATAACGATCGCTCGCTATATAAATGTATCAGGACAAAATGCTAAATATGGGTTGAAAACTGCCAACTTGCAAATTTTGTAAACTTATACTCGAAATGCAAGTCATCTACAGCAACTGGTATGGTTCTTGGTGAACTTAGTCATTTTCCTATAATTAATAGTATTAAATGACCAATTTTTGCAAAATTGGAATAGCGAAATTAATAATTCTAGCTCTTGTACTAACTATAGAACTTTTAAAAAAGAATTCAAACTTGAAAGTTATCTGTTATCATCACCAAAAACTCAGGCTGTTAATATTTGTAGATTTAGACTTGGTAACACAAATATTCCTATTGTAACTGGTAGATATTTTCATGTTGATTATGATGACCGAAAATGTACTCTTTGCAGTGAAAACATAATGGGTGCCGAATATCTTTGAATGTCAACATTTTCACCAAATCAGAAATAAATTTGTTGACAAAAAATTTACTTCAAGTCATAGCCAAACTAAAATGTCTGACCTTTTCAACTCATCAGACTCAAATCATATTAGTAATCTCAGTAAATTTATAAAAGAAATCATTCATAAATTTAGGCTCTCATATAGCGTGTTTATACTGAGCGTACGGCTTTTTGACCCGCTATTTTCCGGGCACAAAATACCGATCATAATCCAGCCACCGTTACCCAGCTTGTTTCTACTGAGACCAGAAAGCCGTGTCTCGCACGATGCACGGCATTTTTTCCCTGTAAACCGGAAGTACGGAAAACAGATTTGACGGTTAATTATATCCTAAATTTAAATGTCTGCGGATGGCAGCTCATGGCATATGACCTACAATCACAATTTAGTATTTTCGTAAAATCCAAATTGCATTAATTTACCAGTGGATCTAGTAATTGGCTATTATGATAATTAATTTACAGCTCATAACCAACTCATTAATTATAAAGATATAACCAACTCATTAACTATAAAGAAGTAGGCCTAGACTAAGTAAAGTCATATCCATTTTACTTCATCAAGTTCATGCGAGTCACACATGTGTCCAGTGTATATAATATCGGAAAGAAGGAACCTACTACATCATAGGCCTAAGCTAGACTATACAAGTAGAATATAAAATATTAAATAAAAACACGCATGACCTCGACCCGGCAACCGATGACACGGCTCGTTTCTACTGCGCAGATTACACGCTTTGACCCGGCATGATCCACCTCAAGAGGTGGATCACGAAAGGCGAGCACATGACCCGGCATGACACGGCAACCGATTACCCCAAGTCGTTTCTACTGGGCTCGTTACCCGGCACGGCACGGCACGGCACGGCATGGCCCGGAATTTTACCCTCAGTAGAAACACGCAGATAGCCTCAATCATCTCTTTTTTTATAAATTTATGTTCCAGAAAAACTTCTTAAACCACTCTTTCAAAACAATTCACCTTTTCACTTTCATTTAGATCATAAATATATATTTGTCTTAGGGGCTGTGCAATAATTATGAGCCCTGGGGGGACTCGGGGGCAAGAAATTTCAGTTGGCAAGCCAAAAGGTGGGGGGGGCAAGCAATTTTGGCACACATTCTTGGTGCACCTTTTAAATAAAACGCTCTAAAAAGGCTTAGGAAAACCAAACCATAATGCTTAAATATGCAAATTTTCCACCTGCTCGCTGCGCTCGCAACATGTATGTAGACCATTTAAGGTTTGCAAATTGGGATCCCAAAAGTTGGCATGTCCAAGGGGGGGCAAAGATTTTTGGCGGGCCGAGAGGGGGGGCAAGCGATTTTTGGCGAGCCGTTTGAAATTTTACCCCCGGGGGCTCATAATTATTGCACAGCCCTTAATATAATATATCATACATATTTTATCATAGGCCCCTACAGTGTATTTATTAACTTTTATACGTAACTGAGTGTTTGTTTGTCTGTTTGTTTTTTCATCACAGAGTAGTACTAACTAGTTGTATTTTGTACTATGTTTAAGCCTTTATTTTCCCCTAAGGGGGACGAAAGGTGTTTTTTAATAAAAGTTCAAAAGCTAACACTCACCCTATAGCACCCTAGTTTTTAGTATTACCCACAATCTTCAATTGTTATAGCGCCATCCTGAATTAGGCCTAGTCCTCAATTGCTTTTTTAGATTAAAGAGGGCACTAGATTATTTGTTGAATCCTACCCTGACCCTACCAGTCAGGGTGAATCCTACTGGAATCCCAGACGGTATAATACATGCGTCACATGACATACGAGGCTGGCAAAACTCCCGGCAAAACTACAAGGTTGAAAGCCTGTTCAAAATATACGTTAGGCGTTAGCACATATACCAATTGAAAAACAACATAGGGCTTACCTTCCCGTGACCAATTTCACCCATGTGACATGGGGCTGGATCTTTTCACATAGGCCTAGTGACGTGAAATGATTTTCCGAAATCGGGAGCACTTCTGATCTAGAGATCTCGATTAAAGTTGGTTTCCGAGAGTGCATGATTCAAACTGTCTGTTGCAAGGGTTGTTTTTGACCCGGTTTTTGACGAAAAAAATCAAAACTTGTTTAAGTCTGAAAACATTTGGTCAAGCGTGTGTCTGCACTATAGGCCTACTACATAACACTATTTTAGTAAATGCCCCTTCCACCGGTTGGGGAAAATTGATAAAGGCATAGACCATGATAAAGATTATGAGTATGAGTATGATGGGCACTTTGGTCAAGCCATTATGTTAAAACAGATTTTAATATAAAAGAGTTAATGATTACAGATGTAGGAGCTGTTACCTTGGTAATAACTCCACAGCAATCCACTAATCACTGCTAATGACTGCGGGCTATGTGATGTTTATCCATTGTTACGTAACAGTCAAGGTCCGTGGATTCGAATTTCGTTGATGTATGCAGTAATTTCAACGAATTCTGCAATTTGATACAACCAGTGATAAAACAAAGGAAGGTGGCCTACACACGCGTCGAGCCAAGTGTTTCACAAATACTATAGCCAGTAGAGAGAAAAGAGCCTGAGAATATACTTTCTGTGTCATTTGGAGATTTTCTTCCGATATTTCTTAACGCAATTCACATTGTACTTCACATTTTAGTTGACTTTCAGGTAAGTTTACAGCACTGACCAACGTTTTCTTTTTTCATAAACCCAATAAAGTAGGTCGTGAAAATGAAAACGACGTGAAGACGAAAGAAAGACATTTTGGTTCTTCGCCGGGTAGATGGCCGTCGGAGCGGTTTTAGGCGCTGAGCCGTCGGCCGGAATAGGCCTATAAAGAGGCTACGATCTTGTGTGTGTTCGAGCCTTGGGCTTGCCTCTTTGGTGAGAATTCATTTGCCTGTCCCAAAATCCTGCAACTAGGCCTATGTTCGGTGAGCTACTGTGTCTGTGAGGTTAGTTTTAATATCAGATTTAATTTCTCTGGCGATTGTTAGCAGACTCTGCTTCGAGCATGCAGGACGCACATATAATTATTTAATTGTTCGGAAAGTCACTTAAAGCTGGTGGTCCCGTGGACGAGTCTTGTGCACGTTTAAGGGACGCACCATTAGATTCTCAGGGGTGCATGGGAGTTTCGGTCAGGCAGAATTTTTTGTTTTTTTCGCGGTTTTTTTTTCGCCTCCGAAAGCAGAATTTTTTTTTCGGCGGCGAAGTATTTATTTTTCAATTTTAATGTATATTTTTATACAAAGTTGGGTGGGGGAAATTTTTTTTTTACTCATCAGTGAGGCAAAAATTTTTTTTCGTCTCACTAGCCCGGGCTCACTAGTGGGCGCAGTTTTTTATTTTCGTCTCACTAGTGGGCGAAGTTTTTTTTCTTCAAAAAACTCCCATGCCCCCCTCCCCCCCTGGAAATCTAATGGTGCGCCCCTAAGTGTCAGAGCTATTCGAAGAGAGAAGGGACCCTCCCTGCCCTGTATGCCAGTGTACACGGGGTGGCCCTATATATAAACGAGTTTTACCCTACCCGCAAATTTAGCCCCTTAAGGGGGTAGGCCCTACTACACCTCTGTGGTAAATTTGTGACTATTTTTGCATTTTTCTCAAAAAATAATAACACACTGGTAACAAAAGTTATGTATATTATTGGGGCAAGGAATTCAATTACTAATACTACACTGAAATTTCAGTGACTCAACACAAGCGGTTCAATATATATGATAGGAAATGAGGTACATCCTAGCGGTACCTTATTTCTTATCATAAATAACGAACCGCTTGTCTTGGGTCACTGAAATTCCAGTGTAGTAATTGAATTCCTTGCCCCTAATAATATACATAACTTTTGTTACCACGGTGTTATTAGTTTTTGAGAAAAATGCAAAAATAGACACAAATTTATCAAGGGGTGTAGTACCCCCTTAATAGAATTTACACCCAAATGAGTATTTGGCTAGTAAAAATGAAAAAAATTGTACCAACAATTTCAAAAGGTGCCCTAAACAAGTTGTTCAGTTTCAGAAAACTACCCTTTATTCTTGAAAATCGGTGTTTTTAGACCATAAATGCGTCACGCGCATGCCTTGCCTAAAAAACACCCCTTTTTACTTGTTTTTTGGTCATGCATGCTTACAGACCCCCGGTACAATCTTACTATAATTCACCAGAATATGTTTGTTTGTTTGTTTGTCTGTTTGTCTGTCCGCCTCTTTTCTCGGAGACTAGGGGTCGCACGTTCCTCAAACTTGGTGGGTGGGTGCAGCTTGATATGAGCTAAGTTTATATTTTTTAAGGTCAAAGGTCAACGACCGGGTCAAGTCCAATTGAAGTCTAATTTCAAATTGCTCCTATGAGCTCAAACTTGGTGGGTGTGTTGACCTTGGACTAACAAATAAAAGTTTCCACGGTGACCTTTTCGTCAGACTTACGGTTAAGAGGTCATAGGTCAAAAAGGTAGAAATTTCAAATTGCCCCTATGGAGCTGAAACTTGGTGGGTGAGTGGACCTTGGACTAACAAACAAAAGTTTCCACGGTGACCTTTTTGTCGTAACGGTTAAGAGGTCATAGGTCAAAAAACGTAAAAAATTCATACAGTTGTGTAAGTTCATACGTGCAGGTAGTAAACAAGAAGGAAAAAGATTAAAACTTTCAACTGCACTCACCAGGTTATTTTCCCAAATATTTCAGAAGCAACTGGTTCCTTCCTCAGCAGTGGGTGATGGTGTGTGAGATGCTGCTGAAATCAGTGTTTCTAGAAGAAAAAATTTCAAATTGCTCATAATTATAATGAAGCTCAAACTTTGTGGGTGGGTGTAACTTTGGCCAAAGAAGCTCAGGTTTGCGTTTGTTAGGTCATCCGTGGTCAAAGGTCAGGTCAAATTTCAAATTGAGGGCGAAAATGAGGTCAAATTGCAAAAAGCTGCAATTGAGCTCAGCTGTGAGGAAAGTGATCCCAGCCAAAGGACACACCCTGATTCTGAGATCTGCAAAAGCCAATAACCATGATAGCCGAAAACCGCGAAATACGGGTAACCGCCTACTAGTCTATATATAAAAATACGCATCGTCTATCTGTCTGTGTGTCTGTCCGCCTATTTTCTCGGAGACTGGGGGTCGCACGTTCCTCAAACTTGGTGGGTGGGTGCAGCTTGACCCCATACAGAACAAGTTTGTATTGGTTAGTGGGTAAAGGTCACCGAAGGTCATCTAGGGGTCATCTGAGGTCAAATTAGCAAAAACTGTCGTATGGGCATGAAACTTGGTGGGTACAGTAAACATTTAAAGCCAAATTTTTTGAAGGTCATTTTGGGGTCATCCGGGGTCATCTGAGGTCAAATAACTTTAAACTGTCGTATGGGTATGAAACTTGGTTGGTACAGTAAACATTTAGAACCAAATTTTTTGAAGGTCATTTTGGGGTCATCCAAGGTCACCCAGGAGTCATCTGAGGTCAAATAACTTAAAACTGTCGTATGGGCATGGGACTTGGTGGGTACAGTCAACATTTAGAGCCAAATTTTTAGAAGGTCATTTCGGGGTCACCAGGTGTCATCTGAGATCAATTTAGTAAAAACTGTCGAACGGGCATGAAACTTGGTGGAAACAGTCACCATTTCGAGCCAAATTTTGGGAAGGTCATTTAGGGGTCACCAGGGGTCATATGAGGTCAAATAAGTAAAAATTGTCGGATGGGCATGAAACTTCGTGGTACAGTCACAATCAGCCAGGTAATCACGCCCAGCCGAGAACCGCCAAATACGGGTAACCGCCTAGTCTATATAATAATACGCATCGTCTATCTGTCTGTCTGTGTGTCTGTCATTTTCGGGTCATCAAGGGGTCAGCTGAGGTCAAATTAGTAAATACTGTCGTATGGGCATGAAACTTTGTGTGTACAGTCAACATTTAGAGCCAAATTTTTGGAAGGTCATTTTCTGGTCACCAGGGTCATCTGAGGTCAATTTAGTAAAAACTGTCGAACGGGCATGAAACTTGGTGGGTATAGTCACCATTTCGAGCCAAATTTTGGGAAGGTCATTTAGGGGTGGTCTTCCTATAATAAACGCAAATTTATTACCACGTGATAATATTAATCCAACGAGCGAGCGAATTGTCCGCTACGGTCGACTAATCCAATCGATAATGACGCTATTGACATGTACGGGCGGAGCTCCACTGACTGAGGTTTGGGGTATTTTTCACTGGTTTGCTGTCATTTACTCATCAAGGCGGTCCATCGTTATTATAAGGATTATGCTAATGATTTAAAGATTGGCATGTAGAGAATAAACCATACTTGAATGACAGAAAGTGCTAAATTTGTACCTATTACGGTTTTGTGACACCCCTCTTGCAAATGTGACCAAGCCAGGGCGGCCCGGTGAAACAAAATGTGCATTGGAATAACACGGGAGTTTGGATATAGATGGTATATTTCTTTTCTCATACAAATGTATGGTCCCCCGTTATTAAAGCTTGTACCGGGTTGAAAATTCAGATATTTTGAAAAGAATAAGTAATTGAAACATGGAGAAAGTACTAAAATCATAGCTTTTATACTTTTTCATATGTGACGCTAACTAGTTCATCTCCTATATTTACAACAGCGCTACAAGTAGGGTTCAATTGCCTATTGTGAGTGCCCCTGTGTTGTGTGCATACATGTAGTTAACAATAACTGCATGATGTCTGGTTCAATTTCTATCGGGCATTTTTGTGTAGCCTATGATGTCAACTACCTATGGCCTATTGGGCAAAAGTTGGGACGGAGGCGTGATGGTTTAGGCCCCCTATAATGTATTTTTACTGTATAACCATAGATTTTAAATACCAAATCTATGGTATAACATACCTAGGCAGGCTATACTTTTCATAAAAAATGCAACAATCTGATAGATTATTTTATTTCGTATTTGTTCTGATTTAGAGAGCTTCTGATAGTATACATATACCAATAGTTCAACTAAATACCATGAATCAAAAACCCAATTTTGTAAAAACAACAAATGCATGGCACATCATGCAGGGCTCGAAAAAGTGAGGAACTAGGGAAGCTCCTTCCCGGGAAATAAACATATCTCGCGGGAAATCAGATGATGTATTGGGGATGTGTGTGTAGATAGGCCTAGGTGAGGATTTGAAGAATTAGAATATGGTGAGTTGTCACGTTTAGAATACTTGCAGAGTAATTTGATTGAGTTGATGCATTGGGAATGCTTGTAGGCCCTACTTTGAAATAGATTATTTGGAGAATCACTGTCCGGTTTCGCCTTCTGCTCGCGCCATCGGCGCCCCTTCCCCCAATCGTATTTGACAAAGACAACAGGATATCGATTTTGATAATGACCTGAGTGACTTTTTGAATATCCCACTTTTTCAGTTACTTCGATCTTCATTTTCTTATTTACAGATTCACTAAAATATAAAAGGACAATCATGACACTTTTACTTCGAGGAAGTATTTTGTCAGTCCTCTTGACCCTCATCCTGGCAGACAACCACCCAGCCAACATCGATGATATAGCAGAACAACAAGCTGATTTGACTAAGTACATGTTTGAAATGATTGAAGACAAATTATCAGATCAAGAGATGCATCTGGAGGATAAAATTGTAGCTCTTGAGGCCAGGGTGGAGGAAAAGTTATCAGAGCAAGAGATGTTACTGGAGGTTAAAATTGCTGGTCTTGAGGCTAGAGTGGTGGAAGTCGAATCTAGACCTGTCCCTACTGCTCCCAACCAAGGTGAGTGAATCTAGACCTATATATCCCTACTGCTCCCAATCAAGGTGAGTGAATAGACCTGTCCATATACTGCTCCCAATCAAGGTGAGTGAATCTAGACCTGTCCATACTGCTCCCAATCAAGGTGAGTGAATCTAGGCCTGTCCCTACTGTTCCCAGGTCTAGAGTGAATCTAGACCTGTCCCTACTGCTCCCAATCAAGGTGAGTGAATCTAGACATGTCCCTACTGCTCCCAATCAAGGTGAGTGAATCTAGACCTGTCCCTACTGCTCCTAATCAAGGTCAGTGAATCTAGACCTGTCCCTACTGCTTCCAATCAAGGTCAGTTAATCTAGACATGTCCCTACTGCTCCCAATCAAGGTCAGTGAATCTAGACATGTCCCTACTGCTCCCAATCACGGTGAGTGAATCTAGACCTGTCCCTACTGCTCCCAATCAAGGTGAGTGAATCTAGACCTGTCCCTACTGCTCCCAATCAAGGTGAGTGAATCTAGACCTGTCCCTACTGCTCCCAATCAAGGTGAGTGAATCTAGACCTGTCCCTACTGCTCTCAATCAAGGTGAGTGAATCTAGACCTGTCCCTACTGCTCCCAATCAAGGTGAGTGAATCTAGACCGGTCCCTACTGCTCCCAATCAAAGTGAGTGAATCTAGACCTGTCCTTACTGCTCCCAATCAAGGTGAGTGAATCTAGACCTGTCCCTACTGCTCCCAATCAAGGTCAGTGAATCTAGACCTGTCCCTACTGCTCCCAATCAAGGTCAGTGTATCTAGACCTGTCCATATGCTGCTCCCATTCAAGGTGAGTGAATCTAGACATGTCCCTACTGCTCCCAATCAAGGTGAGTGAATCTAGACCTGTCCCTACTGCTCCCAATCAAGGTGAGTGAATCTAGACCTGTCCCTACTGCTCCCAATCAAGGTGAGTGAATCTAGACCTGTCCCTACTGCTCCCAATCAAGGTGAGTGAATCTAGACCTGTCCCTACTGCTCCCAATCAAGGTGAGTGAATCTAGACCGGTCCCTACTGCTCCCAATCAAAGTGAGTGAATCTAGACCTGTCCTTACTGCTCCCAATCAAGGTGAGTGAATCTAGACCTGTCACTATGCTGCTCCCAATCAAGGTGAGTGAATCTAGACCTGTCCTTATACTGCTCCCAATCAAAGTGAGTGAATCTAGACCTGTCCCTACTGCTCCCAATCAAGGTCAGTGAATCTAGACCTGTCCCTACTGCTCCCAATCAAGGTCAGTGAATCTAGACCTGTCCATATGCTGCTCCCATTCAAGGTGAGTGAATCTAGACATGTCCCTACTGCTCCCAATCAAGGTGAGTGAATCTAGACCTGTCCCTATGCTGCTCCCAATCAAGGGGAGTGAATCTAGACCTGTCCCTATACTGCTCCCAATCAAGGTCAGTGAATCTAGACCTGTCCCTACTGCTCCCAATCAAGGTGAGTGAATCTAGACCTATCCCTACTGCTCCCAATCAAGGTCAGTGAATCTAGACTTGTCCCTACTGCTCCCAATCAAGGTGAGTGAATCTAGGCCTGTCCCTACTGTTCCCAGGTCTAGAGTGAATCTAGACCTGTCCCTACTGCTCCCAATCAAGGTGAGTGAATCTAGACATGTCCCTACTGCTCCCAATCAAGGTGAGTGAATCTAGACCTGTCCCTACTGCTCCTAATCAAGGTCAGTGAATCTAGACCTGTCCCTACTGCTCCCAATCAAGGTCAGTGAATCTAGACATGTCCCTACTGCTCCCAATCAAGGTCAGTGAATCTAGACATGTCCCTACTGCTCCCAATCAAGGTCAGTGAATCTAGACCTGTCCCTACTGCTCCCAAACAAGGTCAGTGAATCTAGACCTGTCCCTACTGCTCCCAATCAAGGTGAGTGAATCTAGACCTGTCCCTACTGCTCCCAATCAAGGTGAGTGAATCTAGACCTGTCCCTACTGCTCCCAATCAAAGTGAGTGAATCTAGACCTGTCCTTACTGCTCCCAATCAAGGTGAGTGAATCTAGACATGTCCCTATGCTGCTCCCAATCAAGGTGAGTGAATCTAGACCTGTCCTTATACTGCTCCCAATCAAAGTGAGTGAATCTAGACCTGTCCCTGCTGCTCCCAATCAAGGTCAGTGAATCTAGACCTGTCCCTACTGCTCCCAATCAAGGTGAGTGAATCTAGACCTGTCCATATGCTGCTCCCATTCAAGGTGAGTGAATCTAGACATGTCCCTACTGCTCCCAATCAAGGTGAGTGAATCTAGACCTGTCCCTATGCTGCTCCCAATCAAGGGGAGTGAATCTAGACCTGTCCCTATACTGCTCCCAATCAAGGTCAGTGAATCTAGACCTGTCCCTACTGCTCCCAATCAAGGTCAGTGAATCTAGACCTGTCCCTACTGCTCCCAATCAAGGTGAGTGAATCTAGACCTGTCCCTACTGCTCCCAATCAAGGTCAGTGAATCTAGACCTGTCCCTACTGCTCCCAATCAAGGTGAGTGAATCTAGACCTGTCCCTATATTGCTCCCAATCAAGGTCAGTGAATCTAGACCTGTCCCTACTGCTCCCAATCAAGGTGAGTGAATCTAGACCTGTCCCTATATTGCTCCCAATCAAGGTCAGTGAATCTAGACCTGTCCCTACTGCTCCCAATCAAGGTGAGTGAATCTAGACATGATGCAGTCATGTCTACAGTAGAATTCATCTCGACCTTTGCAGGACTTAAACCCCATTAAAAGCTATTAAACCAAGATAACACTCATTGAAACAGCTCAACTGATTAAATCGGATCTTCTCTGGTTGTGCACATGTGTCTGTTTTCAATGTGCGATATCGCAATAAAGCTGGTATTACAGCTTCAGTTGGGTAACCGATTATAAAGGAAACGGAAGGAAACAATGGTATGTGCACCTTTGTTCACGAAATGAGACAATGCCCTGCTTTTTGTTAACCAGCATTCTTGAAAATGAGCAACATAATGATTGTTGACTTAACACGGTTTGGAAATAATTTCTTCATATTTTTGGTGTTATCTGTCGTTTACATATCCTTCCTAAAACACAAAAGTGCGACCCTCTCCAAACACCTAAATTAGCTAAAAATTTAGGACATGTTACAAAACTATATTTTCTAGAATTTCATAGAATAGTTTAAATGTAGCTTGTACCGTTTTTTGTGGCATCCTTCAGAACGGAGCGGTCCGTTACCAATATAGCTCAATATTTTCGGTCAAATCTCCATTCAATTAACACGGGGAGTTGGCTAGCTATGAGCTAGCTATGCTTTGCCCTCACTCATATTCTACGAAAGTGCGACCCCTTCTGAACATCTAACCTAGCTGTAATTTTAGGTCATGTTAGAGAAATATATTTGCTAGAAGTTTGGAGAATGTTAACTAGGCAAATGCAATATACTTCTTCATACACTATTTGTAAAGGTCGCGCGTCAATGGTGAGAGCACTGTGTATATTGTGTATGGGAAAACGGACAGTAACTGCAGTATGACCTGTCCCTATGCTGCTCCCAATCAAGGGGAGTGAATCTAGACCTGTCCCTATACTGCTCCCAATCAAAGTGAGTGAATCTAGACCTGTCCCCACTGCTCCCAATCAAGGTGAGTGAATCTAGACCTATCCCTACTGCTCCCAATCAAGATGAGTGAATCTAGACCTGTCCCTACTGCTCCCAATCAAGGTCAGTGAATCTAGACCTGTCCCTACTGCTCCCAATCAAGGTGAGTGAATCTAGACCTATCCCTACTGCTCCCAATCAAGGTGAGTGAATCTAGACCTGTCCCTACTGCTCCCAATCAAGGTCAGTGAATCTAGACCTGTCCCTACTGCTCCCAATCAAGGTGAGTGAATCTAGACCTGTCCCTATATTGCTCCCAATCAAGGTCAGTGAATCTAGACCTGCCCCTACTGCTCCCAATCAAGGTCAGTGAATCTAGACCTGTCCCTACTGCTCCCAATCAAGGTGAGTAAATCTAGACATGTCCCTACTGCTCCCAATCAAGGTGAGTGAATCTAGACCTGTCTTTATAATACTGCTCCCAATCAAGGTGAGTGAATCTAGACCTGTCCCTAAAATACTGCTCCCAATCAAGGTGGGTGAATCTAGACCTATCCCTACTGCTCCCAATCAAGGTCAGTGAATCTAGACCTGTCCCTACTTCTCCCAATCAAGGTGAATGAATCTAGACATGTCCCTACTGCTCCCAACCAAGGTCAGTGAATCTAGACCTGTCCCTACTGCTCCCAATCAAGGTGAGTGAATAGACCTTTCCCTATACTGCTCCCAATCAAAGTGAGTGAATCTAGACCTGTCCTACTGCTCCCAATCAAGGTGAGTGAATCTAGACATGTCCCTACTGCTCCTATCAAGGTGAGTGAATCTAGACCTGTCCCTACTGCTCCCAATCAAGGTCAGTGAATCTAGACCTGTCCCTACTGCTCCCAATCAAGGTGAGTGAATCTAGACCTGTCCCTACTGCTCCCAATCAAGGTGAGTGAATCTAGACCTGTCCCTACTGCTCCCAATCAAGGTGAATGAATCTAGACCTGTCCCTACTGCTCTCAATCAAGGTGAGTGAATCTAGACATGTCCCTACTGCTCCCAATCAAGGTGAGTGAATCTAGATCTGTCCCTACTGCTCCCAATCAAGGTGAGTGAATCTAGACCTGTCCCTACTGCTCCCAATCAAGGTGAGTGAATCTAGACCTGTCCCTACTGCTCCCAATCAAGATGAGTGAATCTAGATCTGTCCCTACTGCTCCCAATCAAGGTCAGTGAATCTAGACCTGTCCCTACTGCTCCCAATCAAGGTCAGTGAATCTAGACCTGTCCTACTGATCCCAATCAAGGTCAGTGAATAGACCTGTCCCTATACTGCTCCCAATCAAGTTGAGTGAATCTAGACCTATCCCTACCGCTCCTAATCAAGGTCAGTGAATATATACCTGTCCCTACTGCTCCCAATCAAGGTCAGTGACTCTAGACCTGTCCCTACCGCTCCTAATCAAGGTCAGTGAATCTAGACCTGTCCCTACTGCTCCCAATCAAGGTGAGTGAATCGACCTGTCCCTATGCTGCTCCCAATCAAGGCGAGTGAATCTAGACCTGTCCCTACTGCTCCCAATCAAGGTCAGTGAATCTAGACCTGTCCTATGCTGCTCCCAATCAAGGTGAATGAATCTAGACCTGTCCCTACTGCTCCCAATCAAGGTGAGTGAATCTAGACCTATCCCTACTGCTCCCAATCAAGGTGAATGAATCTAGACATGTCCCTACTGCTCCCAATCAAGGTGAGTGAATCTAGACCTGTCCCTACTGCTCTCAATCAAGGTGAGTGAATCTAGACCTGTCCTACTGATCCCAATCAAGGTCAGTGAATCTAGACCTGTCCTACTGATCCCAATCAAGGTCAGTGAATAGACCTGTCCCTATACTGCTCCCAATCAAGTTGAGTGAATCTAGACCTATCCCTACCGCTCCTAATCAAGGTCAGTGAATATATACCTGTCCCTACTGCTCCCAATCAAGGTCAGTGACTCTAGACCTGTCCCTACTGCTCCCAATCAAGGTCAGTGAATCTAGACCTGTCCCTACTGCTCCCAATCAAGGTCAGTGAATCTAGACCTGTCCCTACTGCTCCCAATCAAGGTGAGTGAATCGACCTGTCCCTATGCTGCTCCCAATCAAGGCGAGTGAATCTAGACCTGTCCCTACTGCTCCCAATCAAGGTCAGTGAATCTAGACCTGTCCTATATGCTGCTCCCAATCAAGGTGAATGAATCTAGACATGTCCCTACTGCTCCCAATCAAGGTGAGTGAATCTAGACCTATCCCTACTGCTCCCAATCAAGGTGAATGTATCTAGACCTGTCCCTACTGCTCCCAATCAAGGTCAGTGTATCTAGACCTGTCCCTACTGCTCCCAATCTAGGTGAGTGAATCTAGATCTGTCCCTATGCTGCTCCCAATCAAGGTGAGTGAATCTAGACCTGTCCCCACTGCTCCCAACCAAGGTGAGTGTATCTAGACCTGTCCCTACTGCTCCCAATCAAGGTGAGTGAATCTAGACCTGTCCCTACTGCTCCCAATCAAGGTGAGTGAATCTAGACCTGTCCCTACTGCTCCCAATCAAGGTGAGTGAATCTAGACCTGTCCCTACTGCTCCCAATCAAGGTGAGTGAATCTAGACCTGTCCCTACTGCTCCCAATCAAGGTGAGTGAATCTAGACCTGTCCTTATACTGCTCCCAATCAAGGTGAATGAATCTAGACCTGTCCCTACTGCTCCCAATCAAGGTGAGTGAATCTAGACCTGTCCCTACTGCTCCCAATCAAGGTCAGTGAATCTAGACCTGTCCCTACTGCTCCCAATCAAGGTCAGTGAATCTAGACCTGTCCCTACTGCTCCCAATCAAGGTGAGTGAATCTAGACCTGTCCTTATACTGCTCCCAATCAAGGTGAATGAATCTAGACCTGTCCCTACTGCTCCCAATCAAGGTCAGTGAATCTAGACCTGTCCCTATACTGCTCCTAATCAAGGTGAGTGAATCTAGACCTGTCCCTACTGCTCCCAATCAAGGTCAGTGAATCTAGACCTGTCCCTACTGCTCCTAATCAAGGTCAGTGAATCTAGACCTGTCCCTACTGCTCCCAATCACGGTGAGTGAATCTAGACCTGTCCCTACTGCTCCCAATCAAGGTCAGTGAATCTAGACCTGTCCCTATATTGCTCCCAATCAAGGTCAGTGAATCTAGACCTGTCCCTACTGCTCCCAATCTAGGTGAGTGAATCTAGATCTGTCCCTATACTGCTCCCAATCAAGGTGAGTGAATCTAGACCTGTCCCTACTGCTCCCAATCAAGGTGAGTGAATCTAGACCTGTCCCTACTGCTCCCAATCAAGGTGAGTGAATCTAGACCTGTCCCTACTGCTCCCAATCAAGGTGAGTGAATCTAGACCTGTCCCTACTGCTCCCAATCTAGGTGAGTGAATCTAGATCTGTCCCTATACTGCTCCCAATCAAGGTGAGTGAATCTAGACCTGTCCCCACTGCTCCCAACCAAGGTGAGTGTATCTAGACCTGTCCCTACTGCTCCCAATCAAAGTGAGTGAATCTAGACCTGTCCCTACTGCTCCTAATCAAGGTCAGTGAATCTAGACCTATCCCTACTGCTCCCAATCAAGGTCAGTGAATCTAGACCTGTCCCTACTGCTCCCAATCAAGGTCAGTGAATCTAGACCTGTCCCTACTGCTCCCAATCAAGGTCAGTGAATCTAGACCTGCCCCTACTGCTCCCAATCAAGGTCAGTGAATCTAGACCTGTCCCTACTGCTCCCAATCAAGGTGAGTGAATCTAGACCTGTCCCTATACTGCTCCCAATCAAGGTGAGTGAATCTAGACCTGTCCCTAATTCTATATACTGCTCCCAACCAAGGTGAGTGAATCTAGACCTGTCCCTATATTGCTCCCAATCAAGGTGAGTGAATCTAGACCTGTCCCTACTGCTCCCAATCTAGGTGAGTGAATCTGTCTCAATCAACAAAATACTACAATTTAACTGGCAAAACCACCTAACCCTAAAATATTATGTTTTCTCCGGCCGGCAGAATCACTGATATACAATTCCAAGATATTTAAAATAAGCATAGGATATACTTTAAAACTTGTAAATAGTATACTTCAAGGGTATCCCACCCCCAACACACACCCATTCAACCCACCAATGGACTCATAGAATTATCACACGAATCTTTATTAATTTTTTACTTTCAGGAGGACCGGATGAGCCATCAGATGCGGAGGAACACCTAACTACCCCTAAAGTGATGGAAATGAGGGCAACAACACCCAAGTTACGATTCCGAAGTATGTGCAATTATGAATCGAGTTCTACGGGATTTTGGGTTTGGTAAAAACGTTTTAATAACATTTAATGTCGGGTTATATAAAGGTCATGAACACGTTTTTAGAACGTTTTGTATAAAAACACACTGCAACAACAATTTTAAAATGTCGCAAAATGTTTCTGTAAAATGTTTTTGCAAACCTTTTTTGCCAAATACTTTGACAACACTTAAATTTGTTATCAATAAATTTTCTTGAATGTTATGAAAACGTATTATAACCCGACACGTTTTCTGGAAACCTTTTCTAACCTTCTGCGAATGATGTTGTCCGTTTCAGATTGCCCCCTCAATGTTGGTCAAAGTCCAGTTTTAACATGTAGGCCTACACTGTGTACACACTGTCTGTTCATACTAACCAGCATGTGAAATAGTTCAACTTAATTCCACGTCTTTCGTGTATAAATTCATTATTATTCAAACATGATTTTATAATATCCACAACACAGTTCAATAGCAGAGACGACGCTCACAGAATAACGTAGTTGTCTAATATTCGGTTGTCTCTAATTACTGGTCAGTAGGCCTTTTGGAGGATCTTAGCATCCTCTTTTATGACATTTTTCAGTAGATATCCATGAAAAAAGCTTATACCAAAAAATTTCAGTTGATTCCGATTTTGCGTTTGCGAGTTATGCATGATTATGTGTATTAGGGCATACACTGCTCCATAGACAATGTGTTGTAATTTCGTTCTGGTATACCAGAACGAAATTCAAATTAATCGATATTTTTGCTAAACGAATTAATCTGCAAGAAATATTTGGTACATGCCTAAACATTATGTAGCCAGAGGTTTCCAGTGGTATAAAAATCTCATTTTTTTTTAGCAAAGTGGGGGGATGAGGCTGTGGATCACGAAATGCCTTTTATGTAGGTCCATTCCATCTATATCAATTGAATTTTTTACTAGTTTTTACTATGAAAACTTTGATATCTGATAACTGTATTCCTGATGAATCTCTTCAATGATTTCTCTTCTTGTTTTCAAAATATCTCAGCGCCCCTTTAATGACATTAGAGAAGTGCGAGTGTTGTCTATAAGGTCTAGTAAAACCTGATAATCTTTTTCATTTGCAGCACGAGATCCCAAAGTAGAGCAGGCGGAGGCCATCGCAACAGAGGTGAGGATGCCATAATATGGAACATATTTTGATTCCGATCAGGCCTACACATTGTAATGCACGCTTTCCACTTTTCGCTTTGCTTTTTAGTACAAACAGCATGCAAATACATAACATCCAGTTGCTAAATCATGAAATGCAAACTCCTCAAAGATCTTTCAGTCTTTTTTCGTAACATGAACAGATAGTATGCACATTGTGATCTGATACATAGGTTTTCTACAATGCATATAAAATTGTTATTTTGTATTAACTTCACAGTCTGAACCATCAACAACCAAACGCCCAGTAACGTGTGTGGGGGAGCAGAAGGTAGTATAGGCCTAAACACTGCATTCCTTTTGTATATATTAAAGTACTTTGCAAAATGTAAACTCCTCAAATCTTTTTCATACTATGCTGATGAGATAATGGACATTTGTGATGCAGTAGGCCTACCTGCAGGTTTTCCACATTGAATATTACATTATTATCTTGTATTAATTTTGCAGTCTTTGAAAGTAACAACAATGAAGGCTACCACCACCGTAACCACCACACCGCCTACCACCACAGTAACCACTACACCGCCTACCAACCCACCTACTACCACGACACCTAGGCCTACCACAACTATCATGAAAACCACAACTTCAGCAACCACCCAGGCTCCAACAACCACCCAGACCTCGGCAACCACCCAGGCTGCAACAACCACCCAAGCTGCAACAACCACCCAAGGTGCAACAACCACCCAGGCTGCAACAACCACCCAAGCTGCAACAACCACCCAGGCTGCAACAACCACCCAAGCTGCAACAATCACCCAGACTGCAACAACCACCCAAGCTGCAACAACCATGCAGGCTACAACAACCACTCAGACCCCAACAACCACACAGGCTGCAACAACCACCCAGGCTGCAACAACCACCCAGGCTGCAACAACCACCCAGGCTGCAACAAACACCCAGGCTGCAACAACCACTCAGACCCCAACAACCACACAGGCTGCAACAACCACCCAGGCTCCAACAACCAACCAGACTGCAACAAACACCCAGGCTGCAACAAACACCCAGGCTGCAACAACCACCCAGACCTCGGCAACCACCCAGGCCGCAACAACAACCAAGGCCGCAACAACCACCCAGACTCCAGCAACCACACAAGCCACAACCACACAGGCTCCAACAACCACAGAAGGTTCAATGTACTCTGTGTCATGTGCTGAAGTCTATGCGAAAGGTTACAGATCATCGGGAGAATATCCGCTAGATTCTGATGGCATGGGGCCACTAGCTCCCTTCACAGCTTACTGCGATATGGAAACAGGAGAAGGTATGTGTCATCAAAGCACCCTTTGTTTGTTTTATGTTTGGTTGTTGTCATATGCGGCGGAAGCGGGGGGGGGCATGTCCTTAAAAGCAAAGGGGACGTCCTTCCCTAAAAATCATAACAGAAGAAAAAATAAAGCATTAACTGCTTCATACATTTGCCTTTTTAGTACGAAAAACACCGTGTTTTGGGCCCAAATAGGGTAAAATAGCAAAACACACCCAATTTGAAATTGAAATTATTCGCGCGCGCAATTAAAGTTCCAGTAAAACCTGAAATATTGAAATACTTCCACTCATAAAAACTTAAGTCCAGTAGATCAGATTATAATCTCAAATTCTTAGCCAGTAAAATCGGAACAAAAGGTTTCCGTCGCCACTGGTTGGGCGTTAGGCTCCGGTTCATTTGTGTAAGTATAACGAGGTGAGTTCGAGCCCCGGTGCAGTACAGTAAACTTGACATTCCACTGGGCAAGGAACTAACTGCTTATTGTCTTGGTTACCCATACGAGAACTCGGGGCTGATTTTATCATCTCTGATTATTGCAGGTATCACTATGATAGGCCACGAGAACGAAGATGAGATCATTCATGTGAACGGATTTGAAAAACCTGGATCGTTTGTTCTGGAGATGATGTATGACTATGAAATCACGATCCAACAACTGGCTGCTCTAGCTGATGTGTCTGCGGATTGCAGACAATATGTCAAGGTTAGTGGATGGGGGTAATTTGTTCTCTGAAACATGCATTGTCATCGTCGACATCATCATCATCATCATCATCGTAGTCGTCATCTTCATCGTCGTCATCATCGTCATCATCATTGTCATCATCTTCATCACCATCATTATCACAACATTGTCATCATCATCATCATCATCATCATCATCATCATCATCATCATCATCATCATCATCATATCCTCCCTCATTTTTTCTCCTCTTCTTCCTCCCTCTTCCTCCTCTTCTGATGATTTTTTTCTGAGATGAATGACACGCATGGGTATCCAAGAAAGCTTACGGTACCTTTTAGTGAACTTGTCACTAGCCTTCTATAATAACTGGGTATCCTCGTGAAACAACCAATGACCACTACCACAACCACTACTACAATTATTATCACTTATCTCATCATCATCATCATCATCATCATCATCATCATCGTCATCGTCATCGTCATCGTCATCGTCGTCGTCGTCGTCGTCGTTGATTTCGTCATCATATTATCAGCATCAACGCCCTTTCGTCGTCATCATCCAAAGCATCATCTTTGTCATCACCGCTATGACCGTGATCATCATTGCCCAACCCATTGTCATCGTTGTCCAGTGGCGGCGCTACGCCCCCCCCCCCACCCCCATATTTTTCTTGCCCCTCCCGTTTTCCCCCCAGTTTTTAGGCAAAACCCAGAGCAAAACCCCCCAAATTACGTAAATGTCTGCTTTTTGCGGCAATTTTGCGCAAAATTTGTCGATCCCCCCTCCCCAGAAATTACCCTCCCCCCCCCATGCCCCCCCCCCAAAAAAAATTCATCATCGTTATCATCATCGTCATCATCATCAGTTGTACAATCCCCGGACATACCAGAAGTCATCCTCATCATCATCAGTTATACAATCCTCGCACGTACTTTAGCAGTCCTGGGTCTAGTTCCTCGCCAAAAATGACATGATTCATAAATTAATATCATTATTTCTTTATTTTTTACAATTTCAGTATGCATGTAGATTGTCTAGTCTTATGGCTGTTGAAGCGAGGTCTGGGAGGACATATGCTTGGTGGACGGATCGTAATGGCGATAAAAGGGTCAACTGGGCTGGTGCGCCGACGGATAGCATGAAATGCGCATGTGGAGGTAAGGGTGTTTTGTTGTATATCCTACTTCATGACCGAATCCTCCCTGTCTTTTCCTGGTGTATCCTTCGTGTAAGAGAATACCAAACAAATACCAACTTTAATCCTAACCCTAACCTTAACCCTAACCCTTATACCCAAAATCCTAACCCTAACTCTAATCCTATAAGTATTTCGTGCTCCCTTACACTAAGGATAAACCCTTTTCCTCTCCTCTCCTCTCCTCTCCAGTAGGCCTAGTCTTTCCCTCTCTTGGTAGTCCAGTCCCGTTTCTTCACCTTTCCTCTCCTTTCTTCGTGTCTAACCCTCTCCTCTTCTTGGCTTCTCCTCTCTCTCCCTCCCTCCCTCCTCTCTCCTTTTCTTGGTTGTGCTATTCCTCAAAATGTCGATAGCAATCATCATCGAAGTCTCGAACGGTCTGCCAAAAGCGACTGCCGCCCTCTTTCGACGTGCCAAAAATATCGTTGCCCACTACACAGTGTTAGATTTCGGAAAATCAATAATTTGGATTCTTTTAAAAATGACAAAAAGGGTTCATTTATTCTGATAAGTTCTGATAACACAAAGTGACGGTCAAGCCCCAAGTGAATAACTTGTTTTACCAAGAAATAGATGCATTTGTAGGATTGTAGAAATTAAACTCCAAAAATACTAGCTGATGGCTTCTTCAGAATGACCATTGGGATCCACTTTTCCCGCGGGATTGGCTGCTACTTCCGACGATTATCGTATCCCTCGGTGGCTTAGTTCTTTATATTAGTGGATCGTATACTGGAATATATGGTCTAGAGTCTAGAGTAACTCCCGATGTCCCCGCTATGGCGTCGTTACGTCGACGATGTTCTGGAGATTATTTAGAAAGGTACAACCATAACTACAGAACAACTGACGGAGCACTTGAACACTGTTGACGCCACAGGTAAAGTTTACTTTTGAGGAAGTGCAAGGGCAAGATCCCGTTTTTAGACACGCTGATTGTGAGAAAGGAAGATGGAACAGTAAAGCTCTTGGTCTACAGAAAGGGCGTTCGGTAAGGTAAAACAACAGGTAGAAGGTAAAGCGGAAGTGAAGAAGAACAAACTTGAGAGCACCACTCAGGAGACAGAAACCAAGGGCATGGTGGTTATTCCATACGTTTATCGGCAATGTGGATTCGAAGGCGGGTGGCAAAACAGTCCGACATGTAGGGATATCGGGAGTTACTCTCTAGACCATGTGTACGATCCACTAATAAGAACTTAACTAAGCCACCGAGAGATGCGAAAATCGCCGGAAGCAGCGGCCAATCCCGATAAGTCAAACATACTCCTGTACCATGTGGTGAAGGACCATATGGTGCAGGACCATATATATCGCTGTGGCTGAATGGAGACATCTGTTCCGCAGCCAAAGGATGATGATGGCTTTCTATCACATCTTTTTGACCGTAGTGCCAGGAACAGAACCATGGGAACCATGCACTAAACCTATATTATCTCCTTTATTTTGCATTTCAGTAAGCGGTGATTGTTTCGACGATTCACCAACTTGTAACTGTGACGCGAGAAAGGCGAAGAATCAAGCTGATGAAGGATACTTTGATGACAAGGACCTGTTGCCTATTATGAGTATCCGCCTGGGAGACACGTCGGGCAGGAAGGAAAGAGGCGCACTGAGTGTTGGAAAGTTCATCTGTCGTGGATAAATATTTAATTCGTGGCTCATTACAACCATATGTATTCTCCTCCAATAGAGGCCCTGTATGTTTTTATCGATTGGCTCCAAACAGCTCCAAACAAAGGATTTGAACCGGTGTCCTTCACCGTAATTATGGCGCAGTGTAGTCCATTCAATCAACTGTTGTCATTAACCTATTTGATCGCAGTGCATTTGTTTTATGTGTGAGACGAACTGTCGCGGTAGATTGCAATCATGTTTTTGTTGAATGCATTTGAGTAGTCCGCCATATTAACGGGATGATACGTCATATGCACAACCTCTTTACGTCTGTTACAGCGAAAAGAAAAACCTGACGGGTGATTATATCGAACTTGCAGAACACGAGTATGCAACAATTATGCGCCTTTGATTTCAAAATAGCTGATCCATGCAGTCATGTTGAATAAAATGGCCAATTGCTGCAATTTGTTAATGAAATTATGTTGTTTTGGATGTACGTTTTTGTTTCTTGCAATATTTACCCAGCAAACACAAAACGTTTTCGACATCATTCACAAAAGGTTATAAAAGGTTGTCAGAAAACGTTTAAATGTCGGGTTATATAAAGGGTATATTAAGGGTATAAAACGTTTTCATAACATTAAAAACATTTTTGATAATCAGCTGCTCAGCAAACACAAAATGTTTTACAGAAAACGTTTAAATGTCGGATTAAGGTTATATAAAGGGTATAAAACGTTTTTATAACATTCCAAAAACATTTTTGAAAACTTCATACAAAACATTCTAAACAGAATGTTATTTTGAGGTTGAAAAAATATTTTGCTAAAAATGTTTGCCAAAAATATTTGCAATAACGTTTGAAAAAGGTTTGCATGACCTTTATATAACCCGACATTTAAATGTTATTAAAACGTTTTGAAAAAAAAATTTAAGAACATTTGGAAAGATAGTTTGCAAAAATGGTTTACGATAACATTTGGAAAACATTTTAAAAATATTGTTGTAGTGTGTTTTCATACCAAACGTTTTAAAACGTTTTGATGACCTTTATATAACCCGACATTTTAATGTTATTAAAACGTTTTTACCTAAACCAAAAGCCAAAATATAACTTATTTAAAACGTTTTTGTGTTTGCTGGGTATAGATAGAAGCACGAGGAATATAGGTGGTATTTATCAATAGTGGCTTCTTCCAACTGCGAGTAAGGGATCTCGCACAATTGTACACACACTCAGAACTCTATACCAGTGGCTATTGTTAAAGCTCACTCAGTCATTTAATGAGGCAATACAAACGATAGGATTAGGTGTTGAAACGAGCAAAATTTTGAGTTACAACTTTTCAATGTAAAATTAATTTCAAATGAAAAGCAAAATTTTCATTTTTTCAGTAAATGTCAGAAGAAAACTACACGTGTTTAATGCTTGGTACTATATATATATTTTTTAAACCCTGGTGTTAAACTTAGGTGTAAAATTTAGGCTTCTAGTGTAGGAAGTCATCAGCAAAGTAAAAAAAAAAGCGCAGTGATTTATAGTGCGCTACGCACAGGCACAACGCCTAGACGATGATCCACAAGCCTCAGCACACTTTACAGGTTGTCGCTGACCACTACGGCCCCATATTATTCCACAAACCATTAAACAACAATTCAGGGACTTTGCTGCTTCAAAAGCGCACACCCTAGCCATTCCAATAACCTTCGCAACCAGGATCAGCTCCCCGAGTTTCGTACGGGTTACAACGAGACAAATTAGCAGTAAGTTCCTTGTCCAGGGGAATTTCAAGCTAACTCAATTTTTCCACGAGCGCGTACTAGTACTAGGCACCGCCAGGGTTCGAAACCGCAACCTCTCGCACCATAGTCGAACGCCTTATCGATTGAGCTAACTTGACTGCTAAAAAAGAAGGACATTTTGATCATCCAGGGTGACTGGAATGCAAAAGTCGGTGAGGATACACTGAAAGACTGGGATGAAGTCTGCGGCCCCTCTTGCAATACTGAAACCAACGAAAGAGAGCTAAGGCTGTTGGAATTTACAAGACTAAACAACATGATACTTGCCAACACTCTTGGAAAACACAAGCCATCTCGCCGTTGGACCTGGCACGCACCAAATGGACGATACCATAATCAGATCGATTACATACTGATGCAGAAGCGGATTCAGTCAGGAATCAACAAAGAGACAACTACAGGACCTACCCAGGTGCAGACATTGGGGGGGGGGGGGGCGACCATGACATGGTGATATTGAACTTCCTAGTCCGGTTAAAGACTACCAATCGGACCAAGAGCACCAGGATCAAGTTCAACTTGGACAGACTGAAAGACCCCAACATCTCTGATTCCTTCAAAGCAACAGTAGGTGGGAAATTTGCTCCCTTGTTGATGCTCAACGACAACGACAGTTTCGAAATGCTGACATCAAAATTCAATGAAATCATGATTGAGGCAGCAACGGAGACACTTGAGAAACATCGCAGGAAAACACAAAAATGGGTTACTGAGGACATATTGGACATGTGTGACAAAAGGAGAAAGCTAAAGAAGGATAAGAACACACCAGCAGGTACCAAAGGGTACAAGAAAGTCAGCAAGCAGATCAGGCAAAGTATGAATAAAGCCAAGGATCATTGGATCAAGAAACAATGTACTGAGCTGGAAGAAAGCCTGGAGAAAAACAATAGCCGAAGAGCATTTCAGATTGTCAATGACCTCACAAAACCTAGACAGCCACGTGTAAAAACCATCCAAGACAAAGAGGGGAACTGTCTCACAGAAGAGGAAGACATACTAAAGAGGTGGACGGAGTATTGCTCAGACCTTTTTAATCACCAGACAAACGGAGATCCTAGTGTAACCATAAGCCAGGAATCATCAAACAATGACGACTTTCCCGTCTTGAGGGAAGAGGTGGAGAAAGCCATTAAATCACTTCAGAATGGAAAGGCTCCGGGGATAGACAATATTACAGCTGAGCTCATCAGACATGGAGGCGAAATGACAATTGACATCCTCACAGTCATTTGCAATAAGATATGGCAATCTGGTGATTGGCCAACACCATGGACTCAAGTCGCTCATCATCACGCTCCCCAAGAAAGGCAACCTGCAAAAATGCCAGAACTACAGAACCATCAGTTTAATCAGTCACTTCAGTAAGGTCATGCTGAAAGTCTTACTGAACAGGCTGAAACCCCAGGCAGAAGAGATTATTTCTGAGGAGCAAGCCGGTTTCTGGAGTGGAAGAAGCACAACCGAGCAAATATTTAATCTACGTGTCCTGGGTGAGAAATACAACCAACACCAGCAGGACATCTTGCATGTGTTCATTGACTTCAAGAAGGCATTTGACCGTGTGTGGCACAACGCACTGTGGGCCACAATGAAGATTCTACAACATGGGCCAGAAGCTAATCAAATCAATCCAACATCTGTACAGTAAATCCAGCAGCGCAGTATACTTGCAACAAGGCAAAATCGGAGAATGGTTCCACACGTCAGTCATGTCAGTTGGCGAACGTCAAGGTTGTCTGCTATCTCCTACCTTGTTCAACGTCTTCTTGGAAAGAATCAATGACTGAAGCACTAGAATACCATTGTGGAACAGTCAGCACAGGAGACCAAACAATCACAAACCCAATGTTTGCTGACAACATTTACGGATTAGCAGGAAACGAAGAAGAGCTAGCAGACCTCGTAAAGCGGCTGGTAACAACGTCAACCAGATATATGGTATGGAGGTAAGTGGAGAGATGACAAAGCTGATGAAAAGTAATGACAGAGAAATAAAAACACCAATCTCAGTCAATGGCCAGTAACTTGACACAGTGAAGAAATTAAAATACTAGTATCTAGGGGCCATGATTATTAGCCAAGAAGGTTCCAAACCAGAAATCCTCTCCAGAATTGCACAGACAACAACTGCCCTGGCAAAACTGCAACCGATTTGGAGAGACAAAAACATCACTCTGAACTCACTCCAAATTAAGGTTAGTTCATGCCTTCCCAGCAAACACAAAACGTTTTCGACATCATTCGCAAAAGGTTATAAAAGGTTGTCAGAAAACGTTTAAATGTCGGGTTATATAAAGGGTACATTAATGGTATAAAACGTTTTCATAACATTAAAAACATTTGTTGGTAATTTACTGCACAGCAAACACAAATGTTTTACAGAAAACATTTAAATATCGGGTTATATAAAGGGTACAAAAACGTTTTAATAACATTCCAAAAACATTTTTGAAAACTTGGTACAAATCATTCTAAACAGAATGTTATTTGGGGGTTGAAAAAATATTTTGCAAAAAATGTTTGCCCAAAATATTTACAATAACGTTTTTAAAATGTTTTCACGACCTTTATATAACCCGACATTTAATGTTATTAAAATGTTTTGTAAAAAACATTTTAAGAACATTTCTGTGTTTGCTGGGTGCAAATATTTTAACATAATGTTATTTAAGTGTTGACAAAATATTTGGCCAAAAATGTTTGCAAAAATAGTTTACAATGGCATTTCGAAAACATTTTAAAAATATTGTTGTAGTGTGCTTTCATACACAACGTTTTAAACGATTTCATGACCTTTATATAACCCGACATTTTAATGTTATTAAAACGTTTTTGCCTAAACCAAAACCCTAATAATAACTTATTTAAAACGTTTTAAAAACGTTTTTGTGTTTGCTGGGTTAGTGCTCTCAATCTTTTTGTACGTGTGTGAGTCGTGGTCGACCCTGACGGCATAGCTAAAGAGAAAGATCCAAGCAGTTAGTAGAAATGAGATACTTACGAAGGCTCCTCCGCATATCATAATTATACTGACCACATCAGTGCACATCACCAACGAGGAAGTTCGCAGAAGAATATCACATTGCATGAGAAAAGGAAGTTAAAGTGGTATGGCCATGTAACAAGATCCAGCGGCCTATCCAAGACGATCCTACAGGTAACAGTGCAGGGAAAGAGAAGAAGAGGCCGGCAGAGAAAGAGATGGATGGACAACATCACAGAATGGACTGACAGAATGGACTGGGATGAACTTCTCACAGACTCAAACCCTGGCGCACAACCGAGACAGATGGAGGATGGTGGTGGAGCGGTCATGCAGTGCCCCTACAACCCAGGAGGGTTATGGGATCAGTAAGTAAGATTTTGATTTTCACAGGCTTCAACTTGCCAAGCGAGCTTTTTTTTGGGTCAACGTTTTTACTTTTCAAAGTAACATAATTCGCTAACGAAAGATATTTCCCAACTTTCTAAAGCACATCATATGTCATAGTTTTGTCAGAATTTCGGTTTTGATTGCACAATTTTTCAATTCCTACTATCAATTTTGTCAAAATCAACTCGCGAATGTGCCCATGGATGGATGATTTTGCAAGCCACGATAGAAATATCGATTATTTCTGCTGGTGGTTATATTAGAAGATCTCACACAACCAAATCAGAGTCCCATAGAGATATGTGCTAAATTTGCCTTAAGAAAACGTCATTTTTTCTTCACAGGAGCGACTCAGTTTTAAGCGCCAGCTATGATGGTTGAAATCAGCCCTTGCCTGATCCCTCTGGCTGGGAAAAAATATAGGTTGACCGTCATTATTTTTTACGACTGGCCCTCGAAGTCTACGATGTCTGGGAATTGCCTATTTTACAGGCAAAACCATGCCAGTGTTTCTGTAAAGAAAAGGCTGCTTAAAATCATTAACAATTATTTGATCTACCCCATCTGTGGTACACTTGCAGGAAATAATATTACTAATCATGACCAATCCAAATTTGGCTAAAATTATGCAAATTTCTGCTCATTTTAATGCTTAAATTGAGAATCCATGGGTTTTTCTAAGAAGTGATATTAAGGGCGCACAACGATATAATTCTATTTGGTGGTGTGAAATCAGAAATGAAGTCCTGGTTGGACATTTTGGCAGTTACAAGTGAAAAAAGGTGAAATTAAAACGGAATTCTGACTAACCTATAATATATAGACCCACACGATGTGCCTTACAGAGGTGGGAAATATCTTTCTTTAGTAAACAATATTAGTTTGAAACGCTAAAAAAATCCCCCAATATTTTGCCAGGGTGGTCTATACAATCATCCCACAATGTTGACGCCCGATAATGGGTTTCTGACCAAATTAACCTCATATTTGCCCATTTTAGCCCGAAAGTGCAAATCCATTAATGTCAAAAAGAAATCTACGCCATCTGGCTGAAACTAAGCCCCGGCCCACCAGTGGCGTACACGGGGGTAGGACACTTATATCAGTCAGAGTAGGCCTACTTGTCAGTCTTGGGAAATGCTCCCACTCTGGGGAAATTAAGGGTTACCAATTATGGCAAGCGAAGCAAGCCGAAATGTTTTGAGCAGTCGGGGGAATCAAAACCCGCGCCCCTCCCCTTTTGAAAATCTGCGGCGCCACTGGGGCCTCTTCTGGACTTAACACGCGTAAAAAATTGGTATTTTACACTATTTTGGCCCATAATCGGGCCGAACCTTGGTGAGAAACAGGGTCCTTGCCCCTTTTCTTTAACTTTGCCTTTCCGATTTTCTCTTTCGTTTTTTGACAGGCGGACCATTTTTATTGAAATAGAAGCTTTTTGAATTTGTGACCACTTTGTTGCCAAAAAAACTGACCACTTTATAGACCTTTCTGTTTATAACTCAAGCTCTAGAACCGTAGATGTCGCAGATAGGTCAAATGATACTTTTTCTAAATCGTTATGACCAGATATACTTTGGTATAGCCTACTTTGTCGTGATTTTTGACAAAATTTGGCCGATTTTGAAATTTGAACCTTGACCCCTAGGGATATTTATTGAATATGTTAACATATAGCTTATCATTTTATATGCATATTTTCTGATCGATTAGAAGCTGATTTCCGAGGGCGGGTACGCTAGCTCCTATATAGCTCCAGAACATGCAAAACTAATAATAAATATTCACAATATTTTAATATAGAAAGCAGGATGGTATATTTTCGCCCATTTTGATAGCCCGTTCGTCCAATGTCGTTCATTATTATGTTTTGATGAATCCAAGTGTGTGAAAATATTGGATCCAAAACATAATACTGATAAAATTGGATGCTTTACGCCCAATATTTATTGGTCTCGCTATGAGTTTTCAAATATTGGACTCGACTACGCCTCGTTTTAGCTCGTCCAATATTTTATCTCGACCAATAAATAGGCCTATGTGCTCAATCAAGTCAATTTTATTATTAACAACACACTAGTGTTTAAAGAAAAATACCAGAATTTAATAGTTGCCGTTTACAGACAGCAATCACTGGTACATCTTTTATACACAAGCTTAATCGTTGCACGCTGAATTCAAATCAACAGGCCCTACAAGTAACTGCAACTTTTAAATTCGGGTTTTTTTCTTTAAACATACTGTTGTGTTGACGACATTGGACGAAAAGGTATCAAAATGCGTATATATATATATTCATCGTTCTTTGCTATGTTACAATACACTCCTCCCTTCGTCATACATAAATTCGCCTATAGCCCATTTCCCTAAAATATTTTTTTCAAAAAATCACACTTGGCAGGGGTGGGCCTCGAACCGCGACGCGGGGTTGCAGAGTTGAAATACATCATAGCGAGACTGTTATGATTTTATGACACCTTGTTTAATCTATAGGCGCTAATTTTAAAATCTACTCATGTTGTTAGTTTGGGCACATTTTCCTCTCAAAATGACCGCAGGTCTCAAGATAATCAACTAATATATAGCATATTATTAAAGGCATAAATAAAAGAGACTTTGCCCAGAACATCATTCGGGTCCCCCGGGTTAGGGTCATTGGTGTGATTAGAAACTTAATAGCGCTTTAATGCCGAGCGTGTGAATCCAACGCATACGCAAAACCATTTAGGGAAATCCAGTCAATGACGAAAGAAACGTGAAGTGTATCTTATTCACAAGTTCAGGCCGGGATGAGAACGTGTTTTGAACCGATAACTAATGTTATAACCTTCCTATTTTCTGAGAAATTCGATTATTCTGAAAAGGCAGATGGAATTGCGTCCATTATTGCCCTTGATATCATGCATGATGGAGTGGTCCTTTTTGGAGTAAAAATTTTACTTTTTAAAGTGCACTCTCGCCATGCTCACTCGTTTTGCTCACTCTTTTTCATTTAAAGTTAGCAACTATTTTAAACTGTTTCGATTTGGCAGTTCACAGCATCTTGTGAATGGTAGTGAGCTTTAGGAAAAATGCATTGATCATTTCGTAGCGAGTGTGTAGAAGAATTCAAATATCCAGATATTTAAATCTTTGTAGGTCCTGTGGTTCTTGAGTTATGTTGTAAAGAGGGCTGAAACAAAAACACTTTTAATTTGTAGAATGAACTTTTGCAAAACATCAAAGTGTTATTTGTCAATAATATAGGCCTACTATTGATTTAGATAATGAAAATCGAATTTTTGGCTGCTTCGACCAACAATACCTATAGTCTACCCTTAAGGGCTGGGGTATGAACGTTTGGACAGTATTTATTTGACATCAGACATATCGAATTGCATTCTGAATACGAAGAATGTCCTTCTGATATCAAATAATTTTGATTTTTGAAATTCGCAATGTAATACACATTTTATGGCAAATCATTAAAATTGATATTTTGATATTTAACAGTACTTGAAGTAAACTTTATAAATCTGATGATTTATTCTTAAAGTGTAGTAGGTGGGATGAAAAGCCGACGATCAATTGAAAATTTTGACCTTTCGCATTGAAGATATGGATTTTTTCCCCAAAACACCAAAAAAATTAGGTCTTTTTGGGAAAAAAATCCATATCTTCAATATGAAAGGTCAAAATTTTCAATTGACCGTCGGCTTTTCCTCCCTGCTACATACACTTTAAGAATATGTCATTAGATTGATATAATTTACTTCGAGGACTGTTATATGTCAAAAATTTGAAAAATATCAAATTTTTATAATTTGTCATAAAATTTGTATTATATTGTGACTTTCAAAAAATGAAAATTATTTGATATCAGAAAGACATGCTTCGTATTCAGAATACAATTCGATAGGTCTGAGGTGCTCTCATGTCCCACAAAAATACTGTCGAAACGCAATAAACGCTCATTTTAGATCCCTTAAGAGATCCTATATATTAGAGTGATCAGCTCATATATTTTTGACAATACAATGTTTCCAATTCAGCATAAAGGGCAAGCGGTTTGTTAGTTTGTCACACGTCTAAATCAATCACAATAATATTGGAAATATACTATCTTTAGTTTGAAGACGTTCAAATATGCAAATTGTCAACTTGCTGCACCCATACCTTATTGTATATATTATATATAGTTTACCGGTACATGTTTTATAGCCAATTTATCTGTATGAGTTCAAAACATGTTTGTGGTTCAACAAACTGTGCGGTAAAAAAAGAGGAAACGCAACTTAGGGAAACATAATTGTGCTATAGGTCTAATTCGAAAATTCACCTATATTAGTAGGCCTACAATACGAAGACTCTTTGGGAAGGGGTATATACTCCTATTGAATTTCTCGGCTACAGCCCGGTACTTTTAAATAGGCGTAACCCTTTTGTTGCATTTCTTATCTGTATTTTAAAAGCGAAGTTTGCCAACATGGCCAAGGTATTCGAATATTGCACAGTCGTCACAATTTTGTAGGTGTGCCAGATCCTGCGTTCAAGCCTAAAAAAGTGACTAAATGCATTTAGAAATTTAATGCATCATTATTCATATTTTGACATAATAATAATTATAGGACCATTATGCCGTATCTCAAGGCACAGCAGTCTCGGGTGAGTGGAAAATGCAATTGTTGCAATTTCTTAGAGTATTTTTGTTTGATATTGCTAATTGATTTTAAAGAAAAAAAATCGTGAAAACTTTCAAATAGGCCTACTATATTGCGTTCCGGTCATCTTTTTGTATAGGAACAAGTTCCTGTACTGGTAAATGCCACACAAACATTTTAGACATGCCTATGATATAGAAAAACCAACTTAATACATGTATTCCTTGAACAGGGAAGATGCGAATCTTATTAATTTATTATCAAGAAACCCCTCAAATATGCGTTTTCCGAAATTTAAACCTCATATATAATTTAGATTATATAAACATATGACAAACCAGGGCCAAGGTTTTGATATCAGCATCACACAATCACATTATTGATACCAAGTGCAAAGTCACCAAAAATGTATTCTTTCTCGTGATTGGTTGATTTATAAATGAATCAACCAAAAGATGACACTTGTATTAACCTCCCTGGGGTGTTAGAGATGACGTTGTCATAATATATAAACAGTTTGCTAACACTTGACCCATCAGACGTGCAGATGAGGAGATAATCGTCAACTTGAAGATTCCATTCCTCGGAATTATTATCTATTTTATTGCGATTTAGTGTAAAGAGGTAAGTCACTTATATTTTAATAACGATATTTATTTCGTGTTTGTACCAACATTAATTTGACCAAGTAAGAATCATAGGAAATTTATATAAAAAATTGAGTTCTTTCTACAAATCACTTTGAAAACTTGCTTGATTTATTGTTGTTAATGAGTTATGTACGTTTTACAAAAGTGTTGTTGTTTCAGCCCTCTTTACAAAATAACTCAAGAACCACAGAACCTACACAAGTATATAATAATAGATTTCACGGTTAATCGGGGGGGGAGGGGATGTGAGTTTTGATCTGGCGGATTTCCTTTACTCATCAGGGAGGCAATTTTTTTTTCGGTCTCACTATTTTTTTTTCATTCATTCATTCATTCATTCATTCATATTTTATTTCCATAAAAATCAAAGACATTACATAAAAAAATAATATATAAACACGGTACATATGGAGGAAAAGGCTGGAAGACCAAAAAGGTCTTTTTCAAAAAACTGACTGTAATATCTATTAAGCTCGTGACAATGCTTATGGTGCAACGTAGCCTTATCGCATATGTTGCGTAAGTCGGAAGGGGGAGGGGCCTTCAAATATTTTTGTACGTACGGGATGTGAGACACAGACTTTCGGATACTGACTTTCTCTATACCTACTTTTTGCTGTTTTGGCACCATCAGTTTACTAATTTCCCACAAAAAACACACAAGCGGTTTTAGGGGCACTTTTGCCCAAATGCGCCCATTTTGGCGCATTGGACGGTCTCCACTTAAAACCCACCCATCGATATACCAAAATCGCTAGAAAGGTACCCCCAAACCGTGGCACATCCTATACCTTCAAGTCACCAGGGAGAACCCCCTCCAGGTGCGTGAGGTCCCAGGTTCAATTACAGGGTGGAAACTTGCTGCCCCCCCTACTGACTTGGAAAAAAATCGGAATTTAATTGGAAACAACTGTGGATTAATTAATTGAGTACATGAACCGTGAGAATCTATCTGTCCCGTGATTCCATTCGTGGACAAGATGGACTTTGAATAATTATTGACATTATCTCATGTGAATGACTGTTTATTTCAAAATTCCATACATTAGCCCCAAGGATTCAAAGTCGGGTTGCGTTTTTATTGAGACACCCTGTACACCATGTTTGTTACGTTTTTGATATTTAGCCTATATTTGGAAGTCTCGTTATTTAGAATCATGATTGTTTTCTCAAAATTAAGAAGCCATGGCATCAAGTTATTATTCACTGGGCCAGTATTTGGCAAGAAGAGCAAATCCTATGCGGATAATTGTTTTTCCTGATATTTACATAGGAGGCCCCGTGTGCATGGAGTGCCGAGCAGCAGACACAAAAACTACAAAACGTTCGACAGGAAACGTTTCGGCATAAATGTCGGGTTATAAAAAGGGTATAAGACGTATTCAGAAAACATTTTGAAAGCTTGGCGTAAAAGATTCTAACATAATGTATTAAGGTGTTGACAAAATATTTCTCAAAAATGTTTGCCAACAATATTTTCAATAACATTACAATAACATACAATAACATTACAATAACATTTCGACAACATTTTGAAATGTTGTTGTAGTAGGGTTTTTTCAAAATGTTTTCATCACCTTTACAGAACCTGACATGTAAATATTATTAAAATGTTTTGAATAAAACCAACACGCTTTTGATATAACACGCATAACGTTTCAAAAACAGTTTTGTATTTGCTGTGTATGTCCCTATAAGTGAGATATCAACAAGAACTGCGTTTAAAAAGACAGCGCAGTGCATGCTGGTGATTGCGCAAGACATGCTGGTGATGAAACTAAGACACGATACATTTTCCATTGTTAATTAATATTTTGACTCATTAATGTAATTTCATTAAATTTGGACGTTATTAATTATAGTTCATCATACAATCCAGCCTTAAAACTGCGATGTAGGCTTATATTATGAAAATATTAAACTTATAATAATAACATCAACTGTTTATCTTTTTTCTTTATACAGAGTAAACAGGATGGATGCGCACCAACTTTGTGGTGTTATCCTTTTAGTGGTCGTTGCCGTTGTTGGCGATCCACTGACAGTAGATAGCTTGACACGAAGACAAAACCAAATAACACTGGATACCTTTATCTTTTTCCAAGAGCAAATAGAAGTCCATGTATATTATATAGAGAAAAGAATAACAGAGCTTGAAGAAAAAGTCAGGATACTGGAGGAAGGTCGAGGCAGCTCTGCGCAGCCCGGTGAAGACGATACACGTAAGAATTTTAGACTAAATACTGAATCTTGTTTTAATAAAAATCCCTTTAAAAGGGATGTACCGGCGCGGCAAAAGGATAAATTACAATGAGTAGCATCAGATTTCTTCTATATTATACAAAATAATTTTAAGTGTAAAGATTATGGTTGTTTGAACATTTTGAGCCAATTTCCATTTGAACATTGTTAAAATAATATTGAATCGAGTTTCGAGAAGAAGGGACAAACCATTCAAATGATTATATCGTCAGCTAGCACTCAGTAGGGAAGGATGACTTAGATAGTCATGTTGTTATTTAAAGTTGGTACAAGCGTCGATTTTATGTAAGCCGTTTAACATGATTAATGAAAAACTGTGCACCATCTTCTGTAACTCATTAAATTTGACGCAAGGGGTTGTGCAGGGCTAAATTTCCTTATAATTGCCCAAACTAATTGTCCCTTCTCGACGTGCCAAGAAATCCCCCTTGCATGTCAGTGGCACCAAAGCTTGTTGATCTCATATTTCCAAACCTGACATGGCATGGTGCAGAAGTGCAGATAGCTTGTGCGACTGCGTGCAGCGAGTAGACAATTGAGTATATTCCATTCTACCATTTTCTAGGTTATTATGTGTTATTTCAAAATGTGCCCATCTTTCGTTATATCCGTTGCTATTGTTCTTTCTGGTAGGACCTGGCCAGCCTGATCAACCAAGACAACCAGAAGAAACAGGAGATCCAGATCCACATCAGCCTGAACCAGGACCTGAACCAACACCAGATCCAGGACCTGGACCAGATGCAGGACCAGATCCAGGACCGGATGCAGGACCAGATCCAGGACCGGATGCAGGACCAGATTCAGGAAGAGAAGAACCAGAGAATGAAAATCCAAAAAAGGTAGGTTTATAAACGTGTTAAGCTGAATTTATACTTCATCGCTGAGCGATATGGATTGGTTTTTAGCTAATGAGGTGGAGCGCTTTTTGTTGCGTTGGGAAAAACGCGCTAGCGCTACCTCATTGGTCAAATACCAATCGCTCATCGTTTAGCAATGCTCTATGGAATATAAATTCAGCTTTACTACCATTTGAAATTTTTGTTGAAATGACCCAAAAAATCACCAAAATCTGTAAATAATTTGCAATTTGTTCCTGAAATTTCCGAAATTTGGGTCGGTCAGGAACAATTTTTCCCCAATTTGTTCAAAATCTGGGTCGGTCGGGCCCGTAGAACAGGGTTTTCTTTTTTCGTCGCCTTATCACTGATGATTAGTATACTACTAAAAGGATTGTTAATGTTACTTTATAAACAGAAACCGAAACCCGGGAAAGGAAAAAAGCCAAAACCTGATTTGCCGACTACGTTGATGCCAACTACAGCCAAACCAGCTACTACCATGAGAGTAACTACGACACCACCAGGCGCACAATATGACCGAACTTGTGCCGAAATATTCAACCATGGCTACATCTACAGTGCGGACTATACCGTTGATCCTGATAGGGATGGTCCTATTGAACCATTTACAGTATTTTGCGACATGGAGAGCGGCGAAGGTGCGTTACTAAACCAGAAAGTAAATAACTTAAAAATTCATTATTCATATTGAGAATCCCTCAAAACACATCTTGGTGGCGTTGCTGACTGAACCCCTTTTCGTGGGCAAGATTCAGGGATGATATTAATTTTTAGCTTAACATGGTTGTACATAGTATAGGCCTACGCAGCGGGCTCATTATAGGCCTAGCTGAATCGAATTTGAGTAGCTGCGAACGTTTATCTTGAAAAGGGTTGACTAGGGTATAGCATATATTTAGTGTTTAAGGGTGTGGTACTAAATATCGTGTAAACTACACAATTGCCCAAAAGCATAATACAACGGGCAATCATTGTGGATAATTAATGGTTGGCACCGGCCCAGGTATTGCCGATGCCAAACCACTACAATATGCTATAGGCCATTTCTTCCCATAACTGTTTAGCCGGCCTATTTCAGGTATAACCCAAGTTGGACATAGTGATGAACAACCAGCTATACCAGTTAATGGCTTTGAAAATCCAGGCTCGTTCAATTTGGAACCCGTCTATGCTAATGGCGCTACAATGGAGCAATTAGGAGCCATGGCAGATGCATCAAAATCGTGCAGACAATACGTGAAGGTAGGTCTACGTCTATGGTTGGCTATTCGGGTCATAATTACGTGTATCTTAATAAACGTAATGATCCGAAATTTCGAATACACGTATTAATACACGTAATGACCCGAATAGCCATCCATAGGCCTATACGTCAGTGGTACCCCGTTCATTGTGTCGTTTAACAGATATTCTATAATCGGAGCCAGATATAGAAATACTAGTTTTGCGTCTGACGTCATTTGTCAATCAAACTCAGAAACGATTTGTTTGTTACGATTCGTCGTGATGATTGAAATTTCTGAACGTAGCGGTAAAACAGCGTGAATTTTGGTTAAATTTATACACCAAAAGCCTTTGGCCTTATAGGCAACTTTCTTTTCTGAAGGCACTATATGTCAACAACGCCCAGAAAAGTTGATTCCTTTTCTTCGATGAAGGCACCAGATGAATCGGCCTTCCTTTTACGCACTACTAACCAATCACGGCCTGCAAGGAGCCCGTTAGAAACAAACTAGTATTTTTATCTCTGGCTCCGATAGTTGTTGTTGAAGTAGCCTATATTTTATTATAAAATCTCAGCTATATCCCAGTCAACACACTACCTTTTCACGACGTTCGCTGACATTGTACATAGGTTGTAATAAGGTAATTTACAACGTTATTACAACGTTCCTGGACATGATTTTAAAAAAGCCTTCGAAACATTCGGTAATGACATATTATTTACGTCTTAAACACCAAGTTAACTTTCTGCAATTCATACGTTGTTACGACGTCCCACCGGCACGTTTGAATGATACATGTACGTTCACGTCGTAACAACGTCATATTATATCAACGTCCAAAAATAACATTGTTACAACACAAATACGAGTTCACAAATTTACGTATTTACAACGTATGACTTTTATACGACGTTATAACGTAAAACTGTTGGCTGGGGTTAACCTTTTGAAGTAGGCCTATGGCATACGCAAAAGGAGGGCAGTATTTGGGTAAAAAACCGGCAAATTCGAAACACTTTTTTCACTTCGTGCAGCGCCATCCTATTGCGTCAGCCATATATCTTAAAGGAAAATAGTGTTTTTATTTCAATTCCAATTATTTTGCCAGTATGCCTGCAAGAATTCAGGCCTCATGCAGATCGACACCGCTTCTGGACTTACCTATGCGTGGTGGCGAGATCGTAACGGAGAGAAGAGAATCAATTTTGGAGGAGCACCAACAGACAGCGGGAAATGTGCATGCGCCTTTGGAGGGCCAAATGGAGGTATGCTCCTCCCCTTTTATTTATAAATATTTTAAAATTTGATTTTACTCTATCATGTCTATATTAATATTTCGTCAATCTCATCAGAGCCTCGGAAGACTTCATCAACAATGATCATCTGATCCACTTTCCCTGAAGACTGGTTTCCGGATCCCATCTTTAAAGGTGGGTTGTACGTCGCCGTTTGGGGGTAGGGTTGGTGGTGGTGGTTGGGCTGATACGGTCATCACGGTCTGTGGCTAAATAAAATAAAATAAATAATAATGAAGAAATACAAGTTCTGGAGAAATATCGTCTTGGGTCAAACAGATCATGCATGGGGGCAGAGAGCATGATATGAGATATAGAAAAGTTCCAGAGGTAATGGAAATTATTAAAGGAAGAAAAAAACCCAATGACCATGACCAAAAAGAACTTAGTATACGACCTAAACAAACGAAGGAAAAACATATACAAACAGGGAAAACCTGTTCCAAC
This sequence comes from Amphiura filiformis, assembly GCF_039555335.1. Lineage (NCBI taxonomy): Eukaryota > Metazoa > Echinodermata > Ophiuroidea > Amphilepidida > Amphiuridae > Amphiura > Amphiura filiformis. The sequence continues at coordinate 53,868,555 of NC_092636.1, forward strand.
TGACCAGCGAGGAACCAAAGGATGGATCCAAAAGGATACAACAGTGTCACACTAGCAATGGATAAAATTAAAATTAAAAACAGGGAAAATATGTACACAACATCCAATAACACAAAACATATCGTTAAAAACCCGACGTTTTGAAAAGACAAAACTTTTCTTTTTCAAGGGATAAAATAAGAGACCTGCTCTCAATATAGTGGAGGCCAGCTCTGATCAACGGAAAAACAATAATCTGATTATTATTTTGTCACAGTGATTTTGTATTCTTCAAAAAAGAACTTCAGCATTGGATGTTTTATATCATTTCATTCCCGTTTCACAGATGAAAACACGTGTTTCCTGGGCTCACAAACTTGCAGTTGCGATCACCAGAAAGCCAAGAACCAATTTGATGAGGGAGAGTTTACTGATAAGCATCTCCTCCCAGTGATGAGCATTAATTTGGGAGATACTGGATCTAGGAAGGAAAGAGGAGCAATCACTCTTGGCAAGTTAATATGCGAAGGTTGATTATAGAGAAACTACAATTATATCAAGCAAGGTAAGAGATATGCGTAGGTGGAAACACAGATCCTGTTTCTAGTTTTGTGTCTTTAGAGCATAAATATACAGTTTTCATCGATTTAGGTGTAAGTGTTACGGTGAACGGAAAGCAATTGGCACGGAAAATCAAATTTGGCGCTTTTCTCAAAAACTACTCATTTTTGCAGAAATCTGTCGTGCTATTTGGATTCCATGAATCGTTTCCTTTCTGAAAATACTTTTATTTTATATACTTACCATTTAAAGATACAAAACAAAACAATGTCTAAAACTTCCCATTTAGAATAATATATAGATGAGTTGACTTGTGACGTCATTGCCTGGTAGTATATGCGAGTGCATCATCACAATTTCCATTGTTATTTGCCTGGTATAGTATGCGCGTACATCATATTTTGTTTAGGGCTCGTGCTTTTAAAACTCCCGCCACATGCACGGCTATTGAAAAGTGTAGTGGTTTACGCAGTTCGCTCAAGCATATCGATAAACCAGTCCCTTGCCTTTGTTGTAAAGAATTACTTTTTGGTTTCACTGGTTTTCATATCTCCGTGTTTCCTCTTTCTGTTTGCAGTATGCAAGTTACATAGACGCGGTACGTTTTTCGGCAGATGACCATCCTGGGACACCGTAATAGTTAAGGCCGATATTTTGCTTTTTGGCCCCCACACACATGTGGGGCTTATGTTATCATCCAGATGGTTGCCTGGTTGGTTGTTTGTTTGTTTGGCTGCCTGGCTGTCCGGGCGGAAGCAAAATCATTAATCCACTCTGCAGCTCTAACGCAATAACCGATCCACTTCAAACTTGGTATGGTGATCACTGGTGATAGGATATGGTAGTCTGATGTGCTGTATAGTTTTGTGTCATGTTATTCGCAGAATTTATGAATATTAATGAGCTAATTTGCATATTTTGCCCAAATTTCCATTAATCCACTCTCCAGCTTATACGCAGTAACCGATCAACTTCAAACTTGGTTTGGTGATTGGATATGGTGGCCTTATGTGCTGTATAGTTTTGTGTCATGTTATTTGCATATTTATGAATATTAATGAGTTTTTTCCATATTTTGCCTACATTTTACCTAAATTTTTTATTAATCCAGTCAAATCAACTTCAAACTTGGTTTGGTGATTGGATATGATATGGTGGCTTGATGTGCTGTATAGTTGTGTGTCATATTAATGAGCTGATTTGCACATTTTGCCTACATTTTCATAATAACCGATCAACTTCTAACTTGGTATTGTGATAGTACATGGTGGCCTAATGTGCTGTATAGTTTTGTGCCGTGTTATTTGCATATTTATGAATATTATTAATGAGCTTATTTGCATATTGTATATTATTTGTATTTACGCACCTTTGTGTGGGGGCCACCTTAATTACGAACCGCGTAATTCTATTTATAAAAGTGAATGAACATTTTTATACATTTTTAGTACAAGTATAATGTATATAAAATAATGTGTTCACGTTGAATGTGAGCTCATTAAGTTAACGATGTTAAAGATGATTACTCTACATAACATCTTAATTCATGCAAAGATGATTGTTCAAATGTTAAAGGGCTGCCGGCTGTGCATCGAGAGAGGGAAAAGTTTCACAAAAATGCTTCCCCTTGGCGTGAAAAAGGTTAAAACTAACTGTCCTCTTTCCATTCCGGGGTCACAAAATAATCAAAATTATTTAAAACGCAGAAAAATTTGATGTTGAGCTTGTACTACCGTAAAACCCCGTCTACAAGCATATATAATGTTTTTTATGAAAGCTAAATTAATTCGAAGCAAGCGTAAATATACTAATACAATAGATTGGTCTTAAAATAATACTTGTTTGTATATGCTTGGATCTGTAATTTATTTGCTCAAATTCCATAATGGCGCCTGGATTAATGTAGCTTTCATCAGAGGCACTCTATATGCTTGTAGACGGGGTTTTACGGTATTGTGTAACTATGTGCTGCGATTTAATAATATATCGTTCCACAAAGTCAATTCTGTTGGTTAGGCCTAAAAATTATTGTTTGTCCTCCACAGCTTTGAAAGAGGAGGTGCGGGTGGGCGGATTTAAAAAAAAAAAAAAATCGGATTTGGCCTATTCCTGGACCTAGCTATAGAGCTAAAAGCTACAGTCATTCATGGTGACTTAAAAAAACAACAACATTTTGTTTCTTTAATATGCAAAGTTTAATATAGTTTGTGTTCATGTCATAGTCTTTTAATGATTTCAAAATGGATATAAATCCAATGTATTTTGAAGTCATTAATAATAATAGACTATGACATGAACACAAATTATAACTTTGCATATTTAAGACGCAAAATGCTTTTTTTTTTTTTGGGGGGGGCTTTTTATTTTCAACCTTGAAAGATCCTAGCATTTAGCTCTAGCTAAGTCCAGAGATACCGTACTCCAAATCTGAAAAAAGAAAAAAATTAGTCAGGCCTTAAACTGAGGAGCGGGCGGTGGAGGACAAACAACCAACTCTTTTCTTTCTTTCTTTTTTTTGCCTTAATATGTCCACTTCTTGCATGTAAACTATTTTTTGGGTAAATCGTCCGAATAATAGAAAAAATGATCCTACAACCCGGCAAAATTAATGGCTACTGGCCTGTGCTATTGAACAAACAAGCCTTATATTATTCATATGTGTTTTATGCCCGGGTTTTATGTAATAAATATGATTTGAAATAAACTTCCAAGCTTTGGCTTTCATTTGAGACTAAAATGAAATTAAGGCCTACCAATCTAAATAATACCAATAAAAATTTGACGTTTTGCCACCTGTATTTAAATAAAACAAAGATATGTAAATTTATCCTTTCGTTTATTTGATATTATTTGCAAAAAAAATCGTGTCACGTTTCTGTTGCAATTGTCACAAAATAAATTTCTGAGAAATTAGTATCATGATTGTCGTCGATCATCAGGAAAAAGTATACCGACCCTTTCCGCCCACACTGAGGTCGTTCAAGAGGCATACAGCATACAAACAAGTAACAAGAAGAGTCATCTAGAAATATATTTATTTATCATTTTCTTTATTATATTTCTATGTCGTATAATTTTGTTGCATAATAGCTGTCCGGGTGAAATAGTGCACGTTTTAAGCCCCATTTTATCATCCACTCTTATACCAGTGGCGTAGCCAGGGGGCAAAGGGGCAGCTTCCCCCTGTGAAAAGCCTTGCCCCTCTTGCTCCCGTGGGAGGCCTTTTTTGTAATTTTTAGCCCATTTTTGACAATTTTCGTCAACGTTTATCCCCCCTGGAAATTTTTCTTGCCTCCTCTGAAAAAAGTCCTGGCTACGTCACTGCATTTAATGACAGGTGTCAGAATCTTGACGCAATATTTTTTAAAATCATTTTTGCCCCCCCATATAGCAGGATTTTCGGGATGGGGAGGGGTCGGAGGAGGGGACAGAATAACTATACAGCATCCCTATAGGCAAATACACCAGTAGGCACTGGTGTATTAATTCAGAACAATGGTCATTTATAAACAGATGTTCGATCCCTCTGACCCAAATTCCCTTGGAAATATAATTGGATGGGGGGGTAATCTGCCTCCCTGTGCCCCACTGTTACCCCTGTAGGCATATGTATGTTTGTTTATTTGTTTGTTTTAAAAACAAATGTGTAGAAAAAGACTTTTCAGGATGTCAAAAATGTTGAAAGAAAAAAAACCCTTTTTCTGGAATTTCCAAAATTAGGGTCGGTATTCATATGTACAGTAAAAAAAAATTCCAGATTTTCCAGATTTCTAGGGTCGGGCGGTGGAGGACAGCAAACAATCTTTTTGGGCTTAAAATGACGAATTTTAACTACATTTTTTACTGAGTATTATTTATAGAGGGTCGGAGTAGAGTGCCTAATTGGAAGTGCAGGGCTAAAAATAGCGTTTATATTGAACAGATAAAACATTTTTTACAGATAAATGTAATAATTCGGTTCCAAAAAGACGCGTAAAGTCAAATAGTACATTTGGCTGGTTCAAGAACATACCGCACCGGTATGTGGGTCAGGTGACTCGGGTCTTAGGCAAATTCCTTCTAAATCCAAGTTAATTCCCAGATTCTTGAAACAAGTTGGAAGTTCATTGTTACCCGCATTTGACCCTACTCGGAAACTGTCAAGGTTACTATTGTACTATTTTATACGACTGAATGGCAAGACCAAAAGTGATACCTGATTGGTCAATCCGGCTTAATCTACCTACGCTAAGACAAAGAATATGTTCTGATCATGTTCAATATAAGAGAAGTTGCTGTTCAACTTGTACGGAAACAAAACAGTGGATGCATTTTGAGTATTACATTTGGAAAGTAAGGTGCGAAGAAATTCAGATAATCGTATTTAACGCAAAGGTAAGTACTCTTTTACATTATTTTATTGGAGAATTTTAACAAAAGGTTGCTTTAAAATTGACAAATGAGTTGATTATATGTTGATACGCATGTAGGAGGCCTACATGTACTGACCATGCTGACTGCGGCATCGGGTACAACCTTAAAACGAATCTTATTGAATCATTTATAAAGCAGGATGAAAATTGGGGTTTATAGGCCTTATACTTGTGAAAGACTTGAAAGGGCAAGTTACCCCGCAAGTTACCTGATGAGGATATTCAAGGATCAACACAAACGACATGTTGACAAAAAAGCACCGCATGCCGCACTCACATCAGCTCATCAGGCCATTACTATATATACATTTCAGCTCATTTCATTGCCTAAACATGATGAATTCGTTTGTTTCTAAACAATTAATTGGTTGTTAAAACATTGTCGTATTCATATTTGATTTGCATGCCATTCTTTTCGTTTATTGAACCAAAAATTTCCATTTCAAATAAAAATAAATGTACAACGCACACGCACGTAAAATGGTGATGAATTTTATGAATGAGGTGAAAATGTTATAAATATATACTTCAAAGGAGCATTTCGTGATCCTATCATCCTCTTTTTATGACATTTTTCAGCAGATATCCACAAATAAAGCTTATTCCCAATATTCAGTTGATTCCGATTTTGTGTTCGCGAGTTTATGCATGATTATGTATATTACACTGCTCCATAGACAATGTGTTGTAATTTCGTTTCTGGTATACCAGAATGAAATTCAAATTTGACGATATTTTTGCTAAACGAATTAATCTGCAACAATTTTTAGGTACATAAACATTATGTAGCCAGAGGTTTCCAGTGGTATAAAAATCTCAACTTTTTCTGAAAAAGTGGGGATGAGGTTATGGATTACTAAGGGGCGCACCATTAGATTTCCAGGGGGGGGCATGGGAGTTTTTTGAAAAAAAAAAACTTTGCCCACTAGCGAGAAAAAAAAAAAAACTTTGCCCACTAGTGAGAAAAAAAAAAAAAATTTTGCCTCACTGATGAGTAAAAAAAAAAATTTCCCCCACCCAACTTTGTATAAAAATATACATTAAAATTGAAAAAAAAAACTTCGCCGCCAAAGGCGGCGAAAAAAAAAAAATTTTGTGCTCTTGGAGGCGAAAAAAAAAAAATTCCGCCGCCTTCGGCGGCGAAAAAAAAAATTCTGCCTGACCCAAACTCCCATGCCCCCCCTGAGAATCTAATGGTGCATCCCTAAATGCTCTTTAACGTGTGACGGCGGTGATACCGCAGTTTTGAAGTTAAATGTCAGTCTTGGTAGGGCCTGATAATTATCAATTAATTTTAGGAATACATTTCTTATAATAATTATATATTGAATTGTTGCGGAATTATTAGTCCATAAAAGCTCATAAATGCATGCATGTACTATTTGGCCCATTTTTACACATACCTATACATCGGAACCATTTACGTCAATTGCAAATGTAAGGTTATCGCCCGTTTAATTTGCTACCAATTCTCATTAATATGCGTCAAATCCGTAGAAGGTCATAACAAAGGTGAAAACCTCACATATTTGAACAAAATAATGAATGAGCGAAACAGGTGTTGGGCAAGTTCAAAGTCATTTTGAAATCCCAGGTGTTGATAGGTGTTTGCAAGTTCATTTATGTTGAGAAATAATGCATTGGATTTGTACTGTGTGCTATAGGAATGAGGTGACATTACAAATAGGCCTACAGGGTGGTCCAAAAAGAACTTTACCCAACTTGAACTTAATTTCTCGGAGTTTAGAGCAGCTATTCCATTATTGTTACATATTTTAAATATATACATGTATCTTTCTTAGAATATGTGCTGAAAGAATGAGAGAAAAATAAGTAATTTAACAAATAATGGCAGTAATTTTATTTCAGAGGGTCGATAATCACTTTGTCCACGCGTAATGGGATGTATCCGATTACCATCAGCATTCTTACATTTCTGGAAACGAATTCGAATAATGGGAGACTTGTTAAAGGATGATTATCACAAACAAACTCATGAGTATCTAAATCTTGTTTATTCATATTCATTTTTTACCAACCATTTACAAATCAACCAGAATAACTGAACACAGTGCTACAATTATTGATAATATTCTTACAAATAACTATAACGATATTAAAAAGGAAATAATTGTTACAGATATCAGTGATCATTTACCAACTATAATGATCAACAAACAGGTAGCAAGGAAAACGCCAACTGAAAAGAGAAACTATTTCTATAAGAGGACTCACAATGAAAGTAATATTAACAACTTAAGACAAAAACTTTCGAATGTAGATTGGAATGGCAGAATTGGATAACGAAGATGTTAACGATAGATACAATAAATTTGTACATATACCTTTAATAAATTATATGATGAATCGAATGCATACCTTTAAAGAAACATAAGTGTAATAACAAAAAAGAACCGAAATCTCCGTGAATAAGTAAAGGTCTTCTCACAAGTATTAATGTTAAAAATATATAAAAGGTATATTCAAAAATCATGTGATGATAGGCTTGCAGCATTCAAAAAATATAGAAATAAGTTGAATGCTTTAAGAGCCACTGTCTGTAAGATTCAGACTCTTGTGATTCAAGTGCGTCATAAATTTTCTTTAAAAAAAATAGGATGATGCAACATTGGTCCAAGAAAATAACCCCAAAGTTTTAGCTTCCTCGCTCATTTCGTTTGTCCGCAAAAAAATAATGAAATTTTGGCCCCAAAAACATCGTTAAATGGTTTATCATCTAGCAATGACTACAAAATTGTGCGCCAACATTGGCCCAGTAAATAGAAAACAGTTTTTGAATCCTTCTATGGGTGTCATTACAATTACACGAAAAAATGGTTGGGTTACCATTGGCGCGTCGTAATAAACAAGTTTAAAATATTAGTGAAAAGCGCCCTCGTGTTGTTTTCTGTGGCTTGAAACTTGTTGCGCCATTAAGCACCCATATAAAAAGCAAGCTGAAATGGATAAACTAATTATTTTGAAGCAAATGCAAATGCAAAATTGATGGGTGCTCGTTGGCGCTAGAAGAAAATTGGGATCAAAGGTCAAATTTTCTTATTTTGCGCCATTTTCACGCCTCATTAATTTTGTGCGCCAAGGTCAAAGCACATTAAAAGTGGTGTTCAGTAGTAAACAAACTATAACTCTAATAAAAGAAACAGAAACAAGCTTGGGTCCTGTTGGTTTAGTATTTTTAATGATTTTCTAAATATCACCCTAAAGCCTAGTAAATAGTAAATAATAGACCAAATCGGGGTTCCATCAATATTCAAGCATCCACAACAGGACGCGCCAACAGGTACCCGTGGTGTTTTTATTTCATTCACCATATTTAAGTGCTGTTATTTGCATTTATGTAGAAATTAGTTTGGGCTCATGTTGGCGCAAGGATGTTTTAGGGGTCAAAGGTTAATCCAAAACCATAAAGCGCTGCTTTATGATAATTTGTGCAACCAATATGCAATCTTCAAGCATCCACTACTATGTGCCAAAGAGTACCCATGATGTTTTTACTTCAATCAGTTTATCTAAGTGCTGTCAATTGCATAGAAATTAGTATGGGTTCATGTTGGCACAAGGATATTTTTAAGGTCAAAGGTAAATACAAAACCATAAAATGCTACTTTTTGATAGTTCCTGCAACTAATACGCTATCTTCAAGCGTCAACTACTAGATGTGCCAAAAAGTACCCATAATGTTTTTACTACAATCAGTTTATCTAAGTGCTGTTCCTTGCATTTATGTAGAAATTTATTTGGGTTCATGTTGGCGCAAGGATATTTTAAGGGTCAAAGGTCAATCCTAAAGCACAAAGAGCAACTTTTTTGCGAGTTTGTGCAACTGTGAAAATGTGCGCAAACATTGTCCCAATTTCTACCTCAAATGGAGTGTATATTTGCTTGTTGAAGTCATAACAATGGGATGCTCATGGCACAGTGATATTTAAGAATAAAACACTTTAATTTTGTTGAATGCAGAATGTGTATAAATTGAAACTTACCCTGCATTTTCAGATCATGTGACCATCCACAACAAACCAAGTGGAAGGTACACATTTTAAGTTTTCATGGTTTACAAAAATATTTAGGAACTCCAAAATATTATAAGCCTGCACATGTTACAAGTATATTGATTCATTGCAGTCAAAATGCACTATTGATCTTCATATAATAATATTAAGCTTGTAACTTCTGCATTTTTATTTAAAATTGGTCACATACTTGTAATATTTGGCTCTTTAATTTAAAGTTTAAATATCAATATGCCAATATTATCCCAGGGATTTTTATTAAGAAATTTAATAAATCGAGTTGGCAGGTTATAGGTAGTGAAAAATTATGGGATCTTGTTGCCATTGAAATTACCAACACTCAAAGAATGCAATTTGTCATATTTTTTTATAGTTTTTTGTATTGACCTTTGACCCTCAGAATATCATTGCGCCAACATGAGCCCAAACATATTCCTATAGATACACAAGTAACAGCACTTGGATAAACTAAATGAAGTTATAACACCATGGGTACTTGTTGGCGCATCGAGAAATGGATACTTGAAGACTGCATATTGGTCGCACAAACTAACGTAAAAGTAGCATTTTGTGATTTTGAAGTGACCTTTGACCCTTAAAATATCCTTGTGCCAACATGAGCCCACACCTATTTCCACAGAAATGCAAGCAACAGCACTTGAATAAACTAACTAAAGTTAAAACACCATGGGTACTTGTTGGCATATCTAGTAGAGGACGCTTAAAGTTCGCATATAGTACGGCATGGCATATTATTTACAGTTTACTTGCCTTTTAGATGATATTTAGAAAATCATAAAAAATACTAAACCAACAGGACCCAAGCCTTTTACTGCTTCTTTTAGTAGAGTTACAGTTTGTTTACCACTGAACACCACTTTTTCTGTTCTTCGACCTTGGCGCATGAAATTAATGAGGCGTGAAAATGGCTCAAAATTAGAAAATTTGACCTTTGACCTCCATTTTCTTCTTGCGCCAACGAGCACCCATCAATTTTGCATTCGCATTTGATTCTAAATAATTAGTTCATCCATTTCAACTTGTTTTTTTCATGGGTGCTTAATGGCGCAATGAGTTTAAAGCCACATAAAACAGCACGAGGGCGCTTTTCACTAACATTTTAAACTTGATTATTACGACGCGCCAATGGTAACCCAACCATTTTTTGTGTCATTGTAATGATACCCATAGAAGGATTCAAAAACTGTTTTCTTTTCACTGGGCCAACGTTGGCGCACAATTTTCTAGTGGCTGCTAATTGATAAACCATTTAACGATGTTTATGGGGCCAAAATTTCAATGATTTTTTTCGGACAAACGAAATGAGCAAGGAAGCTAAAATTTTTGGGGTAGTTTCTGGGACTGATGTTGCATCATCCTATTTTTTTTAAAGAAAATCCATGACGCACTTGAATCACAAAGTCCCATTTCGGTCCCATTCTTACCGACAATGGCTGTTAATACGAAAATAAAAAAAGAGTATTATCAAAAGAAATTTGAGTCAGTTAAACACAATTTACAAAAGACATGGAAAACAATTAATTCTATAATTGGACGTAAGAAAAATAGAAATGTACAAGCTCAATTTAAAAATACTCAAGGTGATATTATACTTGATTCTGAGAAGATTTCAAATGAATTTAATAACTTTTTGTCAATATAGGACCAAAATTAGCCTCCAATATCAAATTTACTGGGAACAATTATTATGATTATTTAGAAAAACCATTTAGCAGCAGTATGTATATGAAACCAATCGTAAGAAATTATAAAAATTATACATAAGTTCAATCAAAATAAGAGTGCTGGTCATGACAACATTGGTAACTACATTGTTAAAAGAATTGCTAAAGAAATCTCAGATCCATTAAGGAAGTCTCCGGCAATCACAACATTATGCCTTATATGAAAGAAAATAATTATCAAGCACGAATCACATAGTTTTAATTAAAACAAACTCATAGTGACCATAAAAACGAATAAAAACATCCGACTCTCAACACGCGATATTCAAAATTCCCGGGCACCGAAATTGTCGAGTGCAATGACGTCCCAATAATACAATGAAGGCTGACGACAATTGAGCACAAACAATTATTACGTCATTGCACTTAAACTATTTCAGTGCGGGAATTTTGAATATCGCGTGTTGAGAGCCGACTGTTTATATTAGTTTTTATGGTCAATATGAGTTTATTTTAAATAAAACCATATGATTCGTGCTTGATAATTATTTTTCTAACATATAAGGTATAATGTTATGATTGCCGGAGACCCCCTTTAACAATAAATAATTTGTAATCTCTCTCTCAGGGAAGGTGTCGTTCCAGATGAATTAAAAATAGCAAAAGTAATTCCTATCTATAAAAAAGAGAATCCTGAATGTTTTTTTAATTATCGTCCTGTTTCAGTTTTGCCATGTTTTTCCAAAATACTTGAAAGACTTGTGTTTAACAGATGCATGAACTATACTGACAAATATAACATATTAAATGATAAACAGTTTGGATTTAGACCAAAACATTCTACATATATGGCAATTTTAGAATTTATTGACAAAATTAGTAATTCAGTTGAAAAAAAAGAAACAACCTTAGGAATATTCCTGGACTTGTCAAAAGCCTTTGATACTCTTGATCATAGCATATTATTATATAAGTTGGAATACTATGGATTTAGAGGTAATGCCTTGAAATGGTTTGAAGATTATTTATCAAATAGAAAACAGTATGTGTATTATGATTCATGTAAATCTCAATATAAAAATATTCAATGTGGAGTGCCCCAAGGATCAATCCTGGACCCATTATTATTTCTTTTGTATGTAAACGACATCATAAACACCTCATCGATTCTTGAATTTTTGTATTGTTTGCCGACGATACCACCATCACCTATTCACATGCAGACATTTTGTCTAAGCATCACGAATTCAAGTCCTATCATATATGTTTTGTTTACTTCTTTAACACGCAAAGTATAGACCAGACAGGTCAACTAATAGCACTCTTAATGTGGGTCTACTTTTCGGCGTAGTGGTAAAGCCTAACATTTCCCGCCGAGTTTAGAGCAGCTATTCCATTATTGTTACATATTTTAAATATATACATGTATCTTTCTTAGAATATGTGCTGAAAGAATGAGAGAAAAATAAGTAATTTAACAAATAATGGCAGTAATTTTATTTCAGAGGGTCGATAATCACTTTGTCCACGCGTAGTGGGATGTATCCGATTACCATCAGCATTCTTACATTTCTGGAAACGAATTCGAATAATGGGAGACTTGTTAAAGGATGATTATCACAAACAAACTCATGAGTATCTAAATCTTGTTTATTCATATTCATTTTTTACCAACCATTTACAAATCAACCAGTATAACTGAACACAGTGCTACAATTATTGATAATATTCTTACAAATAACTATAACGATATTAAAAAGGAAATAATTGTTACAGATATCAGTGATCATTTACCAACTATAATGATCAAAAAACAGGTAGCAAGGAAAACGCCAACTGAAAAGAGAAACTATTTCTATAAGAGGACTCACAATGAAAGTAATATTAACAACTTAAGACAAAAACTTTCGAATGTAGATTGGAATGGCAGAATTGGATAACGAAGATGTTAACGATAGATACAATAAATTTGTACATATACCTTTAATAAATTATATGATGAATCGAATGCATACCTTTAAAGAAACATAAGTAAAAAAAAAAAAAAGAACCGAAATCTCCGTGGATAAGTAAAGGTCTTCTCACAAGTATTAATGTTAAAAATAAGTTATATAAAAGGTATATTCAAAAATCATGTGATGATAGGCTTGCAGCATTCAAAAAATATAGAAATAAGTTGAATGCTTTAATACGAAAATAAAAAAAGAGTATTATCAAAAGAAATTTGAGTCAGTTAAACACACTTTACAAAAGACATGGAAAACAATTAATTCTATAATTGGACGTAAGAAAAATAGAAATGTACAAGCTCAATTTAAAAATACTCAAGGTGATATTATACTTGATTCTGAGAAGATTTCAAATGAATTTAATAACTTTTTGTCAATATAGGACCAAAATTAGCCTCCAATATCAAATTTACTGGGAACAATTATTATGATTATTTAGAAAAACCATTTAGCAGCAGTATGTATATGAAACCAATCGTAAGAAATTATAAAAATTATACATAAATTCAATCAAAATAAGAGTGCTGGTCATGACAACATTGGTAACTACATTGTTAAAAGAATTGCTAAAGAAATCTCAGATCCATTAAGGAAGTCTCCGGCAATCACAACATTATGCCTTATATGAAAGAAAAATAATTATCAAGCACGAATCACATAGTTTTAATTAAAACAAACTCATAGTGACCATAAAAACGAATAAAACATCCCGACTCTCAACACGCGATATTCAAAATTCCCGGGCACCGAAATTGTCGAGTGCAATGACGTCCCAATAATACAATGAAGGCTGACGACAATTGAGCACAAACAATTATTACGTCATTGCACTTAAACTATTTCAGTGCGGGAATTTTGAATATCGCGTGTTGAGAGCCGACTGTTTATATTAGTTTTTATGGTCAATATGAGTTTATTTTAAATAAAACCATATGATTCGTGCTTGATAATTATTTTTCTAACATATAAGGTATAATGTTATGATTGCCGGAGACCCCCTTTAACAATAATTTGTAATCTCTCTCTCAGGGAAGGTGTCGTTCCAGATGAATTAAAAATAGCAAAAGTAATTCCTATCTATAAAAAAGAGAATCCTGAATGTTTTTTTAATTATCGTCCTGTTTCAGTTTTGCCATGTTTTTCCAAAATACTTGAAAGACTTGTGTCTAACAGATGCATGAACTATACTGACAAATATAACATATTAAATGATAAACAGTTTGGATTTAGACCAAAACATTCTACATATATGGCAATTTTAGAATTTATTGACAAAATCAGTAATTCAGTTGAAAAAAAAGAAACAACCTTAGGAATATTCCTGGACTTGTCAAAAGCCTTTGATACTCTTGATCATAGCATATTATTATATAAGTTGGAATACTATGGATTTAGAGGTAATGCCTTGAAATGGTTTGAAGATTATTTATCAAATAGAAAACAGTATGTGTATTATGATTCATGTAAATCTCAATATAAAAATATTCAATGTGGAGTGCCCCAAGGATCAATCCTGGGCCCATTATTATTTCTTTTGTATGTAAACGACATCATAAACACCTCATCGATTCTTGAATTTTTGTATTGTTTGCCGACGATACCACCATCACCTATTCACATACAGACATTTTGTCTAAGCATCACGAATTCAAGTCCTATCATATAGGCCTATGTTTTGTTTACTTCTTTAACACGCAAAGTATAGACCAGACAGGTCAACTAATAGCACTCTTAATGTGGGTCTACTTTTCGGCGTAGTGGTAAAGCCTAACATTTCCCGCCGATTACGAGCTGATCAAACTATAGCATGACTAGTGAGGAATAAGATCTTAGATTGTAATTCATTCATGCATGTAAAATTGTGAATGACAAGCCGAGTGTGTTTACCAATATGCATGCCTAACGCAATACTGTTGGTAATCGGATAATTGAATTACGTGTGGACAAAGCTTGTGATTTTGGACCCTCTGACGTAGTAAAACTGCTGCCATTTTGTTACTTTAGCTTCTTTTTTTTTCTAATTTTTTCACCACATATTCTTAGAAAGACACATATTTAGCATATGTTACACTTCTGACCGGGACTTCTGAGAATAGCTGCTCCAAACTCCGAGATATTGACCTTTCAAATCGGGTAACGTTCTTTTTGGTCCACCCTGTATGTTAACTTCTTAATTTCACCAAAAAAGTTAAGACTGGATAAAGAAATAAAGACAATATCAGAATCTCTAAAACGGACAGAAAACATGTTTTTTTTTTATTTTGCCTAATTATATTAGTATTATTATTATCATTGTCATATAGGTCTAGTTATTATTATTTTATTAATTTACATTATCAATATCATTCATATCATTAATATTATTATTATTATTTATTATTACTATTGTTATGATTATAATTATTATTAATTATATTTTTGCGATGTTATATTTATCTGTTTATAAATTTCATAGAATATATCACCAAGAAGAACCCAAGATGGAGACGCATCACACATGTATATTACTTGTATTCGCTCTAACTTATTTGGCAACATACACAACAGCTCGTGCACAACCATCAGATGAATTAGCACAAAGACAGTACCAATTAACTCTAGATACATTTGGGTATATTAATGAACAATTACGGGCCCAAGAGAGAATGTTAGAGGAACGAATTAGACTCTTGGAGGAGAAAGTAACAGAACTGGAGTCACGACCCCGCCAACGACCTGCTGGAGGGAGGGGAGGGGGAGGCAAAGGAAAAGAAGGTGGTAGCAAAGGTATGTTTGACTTAATATGTTTTTTTTTGTTGGTTCGCCCTTTTATTTCTTCTTTTTTTGCCAAAGTCGCTGACGAATTTGGCTACGCAATCCATAATTCCATACTACATGTACTACATTGTACCTCATGCCAAAAGAAGACCTGAATATCCACGTACCTCCTATCTAAGGTATGATGAGGACATGATTCAAGCAAAACAGATAGCCGCACTTGCCAAAGATAATAATAATAATAAAACGGCATTTCGCTTTCTGAATACTCAGATTCCTCAAAGCGCGTCACGGGTCGATATGCTGCCAAGCCCCAAAGGGCAGCGCAAGTTGACCTCAATGCTGAGTGTGACAGACAACAGGCCCGGGCTGATCCCCTGCTCTTTACGAAAAAGGCCTGCAACTTTTACATGTCCAGATATTGCTCTTCTGGTACATGGGACCACCATTTTACGTGACTCTCCGAACCACGGCATGCTATGCACCAACTGTGGTGTCTGCACGTTTAGGGCCACAATGAGTGGGATAGAGGATAAATGAGAAAGCTCATGATCTTACAACCTTCGGACCTATAGCCTAGCACACCAAACTACATGACCACCCTCTACTTCTAGGCTAATACTGTAGCCTTCTACAGGGTGGACTAAGGATGACCACCATTTCCCTTCTCCTCTGTTCATCCGCCACTCGACCGCCAGTGGACTGCCGTTGACTTTGGATGTCGTAACTCATCCGCCTTCACTACTGATGCTAACTGCTGGTGCTAGCTCGCTAGATCCGCCGTTGATCTTCGCCATAACCCTGGCCAGGGAGGCTAAGGGGGTACCCAGTGCTTGCCATGGGCACTGCCCCCACGTCTATGGAAAGGGGAGGGGTGACTCACTGTCCCTCCATGGGCTGCCTTAAAAAGGGTCCCATGCCGTATCCAAAGATCACTGTGCATTGAGAAATTTTGTGGTCGCCTGCTCCGCAACCGAAGTATGAGGAGTCTGTTAGTTTATATTTAAATAAAATTAAAACTTCTATACAGATGTAAATCCTCGATGTTATAATTTTATTACATATATATTTATTACACATATATAAACCGTTATAAGACCTGGCTGTAAATTAACTAATTGTTGAATTCCATGCGTAGAATGTTCATCGTGTGATTACTACTGCAATGATGCAGCATCTGCCTAGATGTTAATATCAACAGCAAAGGATTTACATGTATACCTATAACGCATTAACATAATGACATTGCATATCAAAATAATTTCTCAAGTCGCATTCAAGTTGAAATTATAGCATGTGGTGTGGGGTGTGTAGTGTGTTTGCCAGAGGTTCATCATCTATGCTATCCTCCTGAAGTTCTGAGGACTTCAACATAACATTTAGCAACACCCCGATCATGCCGATGCACCACTGAAGACCTCTTTAGTTGTGTATGGGTGTATTGTATGGGTGTTGTCTAACTTGTCTTACCTATCCCAGCGGCTTCATTTACCATCACGTTTCACGTTTGTTCTCCACAGACCCAGGAGATGCGGCACCACACACAGATGAGCCGGTTCTTACACAGGTAAGACAATGCCTCAGTATTTCCTTGAACAGTTAACATGTTAAATGGAAATTATTTCAACAATCCTACATTATAGACTTATCCAATTCCTACACCTCAATGGCAGACATTTACAGGATCCATCCCAACTGAAATGTGAAATAATACAGGCACAGTGGTGTCATCGAAGTTGGAGCAGGTAATAATATAACATATATTATCATTTATAATTCTGAAGGCTCGAACTACGACGAAGGCCCCAACTACAACGAAAGCTCCGACTACAACAATGAAAGCTCCAACGACGACAATGAAAGTTCCAACGACAACAATGGAGGTTACTACAACAATGAAGGCACCAACCACAGTCAAGTCAACTACCGTTGCACCTGTACCTACAACTCTTGCAGCTTTCCTGTTTTTGAATACACATGTGCTTCTATCTATCAGAGTGGTTACACTACATCTGGAGATTACACCATCGATCCCGATGGCTTTGGCTCAAATGCACCATTTGCGGTCTACTGCGATATGGATAATGGTGAAGGTAAATATATACAATATTAAATGTTCATATAGTTCATATCAATGCATTGGTTTACAACCCTGAGTGTCCAATTATGCCCATCTCTCTTTCGAAGCGTTAAGCTGAATTTATATCGATCGCCAAGCGATTGCGATGTGCACACCGCTTTTGGAAAGCGATGTGCAATCGCCGAATTATCCCCAGACACTGAAATGACGAAAGCACTTACACCAAAATTTGGGCCTCTGGTCAGCCATTCAGAAAGAACGCATAATTTATTCAAGCAATGTTTTTAGAAAATTCCCTGGAATCAGCCAAATAATAATGATTTCTGGACAACTTTTTCGCCCGAAGTAAATACCCGACCGAGCATCCCAACAATTACTGGGAAGCTAGTTGCGCCTATAACCCAAGAGTTCCCCTTAACACTGGGAACTATTTCGCTAGGCACTCATCTAGCGATCAACTCCTTATCGAGGAGGAAAAGCTCCATATACCAATGGACAAATATTTCGCTAGGCAATCCTCTACACGATCATCTCCTCGGAGGAGGAAATAAAAAGCTCCATAATACCAATGGAGAGAATATAAAATGCCGCGGACTTACATGAATTCGCTAGGCAGTCATCTAGCGCGTCAAAAGAAATTAAATGGCTGATACCTTTCTCATTTTCTTATTATATTCATATTCAGATTACATAGTGGACATCGGTAAATTTACCCATGCCAAATACCCAGTAGGTAGATGCCTACGGATATTGGAACTACTAAATAGAATTGATTAATGTAGCACATGTATAATTCTGTACATTAAATCGATCATTTTAGAAAAATGATCCAAAAACTGCCACAAGGACTAAGTTGTTAACATCCGTACCCTGTACCATGGAATAAGCTATTTCTGATCCCCTCATTTCCTTTGCTAGTAAATACCGCAAGATCCACACTTGTGATTATTTGAAGAGCCTCTGAATTTTACGGTTGAGGCCTCTTCACCACAGTGGACCATTAACCCGATTTTTTGTTTGAACATGTTGAAGGAGTTAATTGCAAAACCCGTTATTTTTCGCTGCCAACGCCAAGCAAACACAGTGCCATGCTCTGCACATTTATAAATTCGAATACATAACTAGGATACCATGTCTAATACAAAAGGCAGCCTTTAACAGAAATTAACGCGATAACCAGCCGGCTGCGCAACCTCATAAAAACTTGAACCCAATATTTCATTTTTATTTATACTTTGATGAACAAGAAAATCTGAGGGCATAGTACTTGGCCCCTGTCTAGCTATCCCATGCCAACCTGGTGTTAATTCCTTCCTTCCTGCTATAAATAAAATTACTCGGCCTAAGACTGAAGGGCATTACCACCTAAGACTGAAAGTGGTACCAATTGTATCGATTTTGTTAATGCTTCTGAAGACACCCTAGAGTGAACACACCTATACAAAATAGAATTTAAGAAAATACAACTGCGCAACAGAATATAATGTGTTTCTGAGATAGAAATTGAACCTAAAGTGATCTACCCACGCACACTCTCACACCCGTATACAATAGTCATACTACTATGTAACTAAAAAACCTCAATGTAATTAGAATATTATTCAAATTCGGAGAACTCTCAATCGAATATATTTTCATTTCTCTTTCGTATTTCATCTCATTCCTAATTACCTTTTAATTTGAAGACCGACACTTTATATGTACTTGTCTCACTACTGCGAGACTCAAATTTTATGACACACTATCAAACTCTTGAAATCAATTTTAAACAGATATCAAATATGACATATGGGGAGTGGTGGGTGGGATAAAAAATTTCTGCATCCGTTCATCTGAAAAACTGACAGAGAATGGCCTTAGCCAACAAAATGGCCACCGACGGCTCCGAGCAAGGATGCCCGTGATTGGCCCTCCTGATACCAAACAAGGCACCCAATTGGCTCCCCATGAAAACAACGCGTGACCTCACGAGGGCGATCCCATTTCAGCTGCAGGGATAATTTTACGTTTCATTTGATGTACAAATTAAACTGCATTTTCCGATATCACTGTATTATTGCCATTACCTTTCTAACTTTCTTCGTGCAGGTATTACCATTGTTGGACACGATAGTGAACAAGAAAATATCATTGTGAATGGTCATGACGCACCCGGATCTTATATCTTACAACCACGTTACGGTAGTCGTGGCAACGAGATTAGTATGAGACAGCTAGGGGCTCTTACTGATGCGTCCTGGGAATGCCGACAGTTCGTCAGGGTGGGTGTTATTTGATTATCGTATAACTTTACATGTGCAAACGGCCCTTTTCAGAGCCACCATTTCGGATATGGTATATTTAATGTCCAACTAAATTCACCTGACACGGACAGTTTAACACGGTCATGTAATGTACATAGTTACACGTGCATATGGTTTGCCAATTTTCTGTGTCATCGCACTCATGCGAGACGCATCATCACTGAGTGTCAGCCTCTGCTATATGAAATATTTCATACATATAGGCCTATAATGTTACGTACTCACTGAGTTTAGTTCCAGACATTTTTAGAGTAGAATACTGCATTATCAATGGTTTGAGATGGACCACAGGCCTCTAGGTCTGTGGATGGGCTGGTGACACAGTCGTAATTCTTGGAATAGTTTGCAAGCTACTCACTCCCTAGGTTGTGGTTTGGTTGCACTATGTGGATGACACTTTTGCAATCATCTATCAAGCCCATGTGCAGAAATGTACAACACGCATTGGCACAGTAACAGCACTAGCATCATATCACATATCAAATTCGCTAACGAATCTGCTATTATTATAATGGGGAAACTCCCCACACGTAGTGAAACTCCAACTCTTATAAGGAACTCTCCAGATATCGGTGTATGCCTCCAGAAAACAACTCAACAAAAACCTCCAAAAACTTGGTGAGTGCTGTTGAAGACTTGTTATTTGAACAACAATTTCACAAATCGTTCACAATTCCAACTTTTTTTTTCTTCAAAAATGTCAGTATGGCTGCAGGAATTCTGCTATGATGAAACGAGACAGGAAGAGTGGCTTGACATACGCTTGGTGGGTTGATCGCTATGGTGTAAAACATGTCAACTGGGGTGGTGCTCCTACCGACAGCGGCAAGTGTGCTTGTGGAGGTAAGTGCGCGAGGGATTGGCTTCAATTGGTTTTAGTGTGTTGCATAATAATAGCCTAGTAAAAGGTGTGGCAAATGTGCATGGTAATTGTAGGCAGCTCACATAAAAACATATCAAAATTCCCGGAAAATCCACTGCAGCAGTGCCTAATTAGCATAAATCCAAAATGGCCGCTTTTGCAGGTAGTGGAATTTCAGAGTTGGTCATATCTTGTTAAAAAAACCTTACCAATGTATTCCTCTGGTCATAAGGGTTTAGAAAAAGTATAGTTTGACCACAGAATTAACTTCTAAATTCCACCCCTGCATAAGCGGCCATTTTGGAATGATGCAAATTAGTCCCGGTTCCACTACTTGGATTTTCGGGGACTTTCGATGTGTTATTTAATATTTCTGAAATGAATGGTGATTAAGTGGATGCTGTAATTTCTGTTGCAATTATTGTCAGCTTAACCCCTTTTGTTTTTAATTTGAATGGCCTATAGTGTAGTTTGATTTAATTGACTTTAATATTGCTAATTATATCGCTATATATTTTTTAACATCATCCACACATAAATGTTCTCCATAATCATATAGATCATGATTATTAATTTATTTTGTTTGTTTGATTTTTTAAGTGACCGACACGTGTTTCAATGGAGTACCAACTTGTAACTGTGACCATGATAAAGCAAGGAACCAAGCTGATGAGGGATATTTAGATGATCGATCTCTCTTACCAGTCATGACCATCAACCTTGGTGACACTGGAAATAAAAAGGAACGAGGTGCAATTACTCTCGGCAAGTTTATCTGCCAAGGATAAAACTCGGCAAACTTTGAAAGGATAAAGCTCGCCAGACTTTGAAAGAATGAAGACGTAATTCGGTGAATACGCCGCAAACATTCAATCATTCTACAATTTACAAATAGTTTTCTTGAATAATTATTATATATGTATATTGTGTTATTTTTAAATGGGGATGATTTGGATTGTTTCAGTTCTATATTCTTCAATCATCATAATGAAAAGACTGTGAAAGTAGAGATACTCGAATCTTAGCCCCGCTGCATATTTTTATTAAGTTGGCATATTCGATCCAACATGTCTTCGTTATTTAAGCTATTCCCATTTTCAAGTGAAATGTTTTATCTTCCAACACATGTTTGATGACGTCGACATCACATATAATTTATTTTCCGTCAACACACAAGAAGATAAAAACGTGTTCTATAGACCACTTGACATCACTGTTTATCAACAAAGGCGAGGGACTCGTCTATCGATATGCTCGAACGAGCCACTACAGTGACTACACTGATCAATGGCTTTCTTGTACTTTATGAAATGTGGCGGGCGATTTAAAATACACGTGCCCTTAGCAGACTATGATGCGTACGCACACTGCAGGGCAAAGAACAGTGTGAGAACAATGTAAATTGTCATAATGCGCACGCATACTGCCGGGCAATGACGTCACATGCCAAGTGGTCTATAAGCTGCATATTCTATCAGCGACTGCTAGGCCTTTACCTTGTTTAGGATTTTCAAAAGAAGTACTTGCATGTGCAACCATGACTGTTTCAAATAGCCCGCCAAAGTCATGCAGGTAACTCCGAGGTTGTGCATTGAATTGGTTTGAATGAAGAATACTACGGAAATAAGCGCCTTTTGTTAGGAAAGAAGTTCCACATGAGTAACGTGGACATTGTGGATATTAACCTCTATAGTGAATACGAATACGGTACTTGTTGAATGAATATTCTTCGTCGAGTATTTGGATGGTGAATGACCCTTTATATATATAACTAATTGTTGGTCTAATCACTTGAATGATTTTACAAATCTACGTTTATTCAATAGAGGTTATCCACTTTACTCATGTGTAACTTCTAACAAAAGGCGCTGATTCCCGTAGTATTCCTTATTCAAAACATTTCAATGCATGACTCCTGGCGGGCTATTTTGAAACAGTCATGGTTGCACATGCAGGTACTTCTATTGAAAGTCCTAAACAAGGTATAGCAGTCGTTGATAGTATATGCAGCGTATAGAACACGGATAACCTCTATTCATGTAACAAACATTTTAAATCTTTATAATTCAAGAAGGTGGTTACGGATGATTTGAACTATAAACACCTGGATCGTGATGGGTAATGCTATAGAAATTTTACATAAAGCTGACAAGTCAATGTATTTTTCAATCGCACCTGCAAAACCATTGTTATTATTACGGTATCAATCAGCAATTGATCAATTTGTAAATGAGCAACCTATTTCTATAAAACTCCATTCGTGGAAAATAATGGAGCGATAAAACAATAGCGCGACGTCATAGGTGTGTATAGACCTTTTTCCCTCTTTCCCATCATGCACTATTCCAGGGGGGTATGAGTGTCGCAAAATACATCATCTCCCCGGGGAGTACAGAGTTATGTTCATCACATTCTGAATACGGACATTTCGACTGGTGCCTTCATCACAAAAAAGGAATCCCCGATAATGATGATAATGGCGCCACAGTCACTAATACCTTTCGGGGGCAAAAAACAACATTTCTATGCCTTATGGACATGGTGTATTCACCCAAAAAAGTTTCCTGTTATTGAAACCTAACTTTGCATACATTTTATAGACCTAATGGTGAAAAACTGATGACGGGACACGCAGTGATATTTTACCGGCGTCCGTTTCACTTTTTTTCGGAGTTGAAAATAAAACGAACACAAAATCTCTTACACAGATGTTCTGCATCGCCCGTAACTGCATCACTCGTGTATTCAATAATTGCATAATTAGTAACATCGATGGCCTTTACGATAATCCGCATATATGGAATCAGTATGACCATATTAAGACAAAATAATTGCAAAGGCCTGGCAAAGACCATCGGATGCACACGATCTATGAGGTTGATGAACTACGTCATACCCCCCTGGAATAGTGCATTGTGGGATAGAGGGAAAAAGGTCTATTAAGTCGGTTAATGGCCGCGGATTAGAACGTTCGTGGATAAGAATGGCCTTGGGCCTTCGGCCCGCGGCCATTCTTATCAACGAACGTTCTAATCCGCGGCCATTATCCTATACATACTGGACAAGTGGACTTTCTGCTTGCAGCATGATTAATTGAGTTATCGTCACTACACACAGTGCTCCAAGAGTACTATAACTTTAGTGTTCCATGAGCACTATGTGGTGACGATAACTCAATTTTGCTCCATATCACTACAAGGACAGGGGTGGACCCGACCCGAAATAGGTGATCAAGACGTGGCCAGGGGCGGTCCCAGGTTTTTGAGAGTATGGGCAGTTAGCGCCCATGAATACCCGGTGAATACCCCCACCCCGAGTCCATCCGGATTCGTCCTTGGTTGTGGATAGGCAAACATGCAATAAAACTTATCAGCATTAATGTTAGGAACTATTTTAAACTGTTGCGATTTGGTAGTTCACAGCATCTTGCAAATGGTGGTGAACTTTGGCATAAATTGCATTTTCATAGCGAGTGTGTATAGAAGAATTTACATATCACAGATATACTTTTGTAGGTCCTGTGGTTCTTGAGTTATGTTGTAAAGAGGGCTGAAACAACAACACTTGTAAAACGTACATAACTCATTAACAACAATAAATAAAGCAAGTTTTCAAAGTATATAATTTGTAGAATGAACTTTTGCAAAACAAAGTGTTATTTTCCAATAATAGTGATCCTATAATGATTAAGATAATGAAAATCGATATTTTGGCTGCTTCGACCAACAATACCACGTCTACCTTTCAGGACCGTATGGAGTAAATAAAGGTAGAAGTTATTGTTGTTTTATATACTTATAAAAATGCGTCTTTTACACCTGCAGGAGCTCACATTAAAATCAGTGGCGTGCGCAAAAAAAGGGGGGCCACTTTTGTTGGTCATTCGGGGGATTTGGGTAAAAAACGTTAAAAACGTCAAAATTTGCTCCTAATCAGACTCAATTCGGGGGAACTGAACAACCTGCCCCCCCCCTTTCAATGTGCTGCCACTCGTTAAAATCAGCAATTCTTTTAATTCTCTTCACAATTTCACGTACCCTAGGAAAGACATCTATGCAGTCACTGAATACGAAAATATTGTGATCAAAATGTCCTGATCATGATAATTTGCATTCATACATCATTTGCCGTTGCCTGATGACCCGGAAAAAGTTGTAAACTTTCACAGACGTTTTAAGATCAATGTTTTGTTCAATGTGTAATTAGCTGTGAAGATTCTAATTATAACTTTCATCTGCATTTAGTTTTATCTGTGACCTTATTTGGGCATATCAACAACGGTTCATGGAATACAGTATGAATATGCCGCGTCATGGAGAAAATACACAGTCAGAGTACAATTTAAATTCTAAATGTCCTCTATTTATGTACTACAGTTTCGTGCAAGACAGAGCTAGTTGGGAAAGTTGTTTTTTAGTGATAGTGGGTCTGTGGAAGGGTTTTTTAGTGACAGTGGGGAAAGGTTTTTTTTTTCGCTCATGTAGCGGGGAAATGTTTTCTCCAAAATGTCCAGCGCCCCTCCCCCTCTGATGCATGCTTGCCGCTGATGTCACTCTATAAAGCAATATCAAATTTTATTACCTTTTCACACAACTATAGGAAAAAATATTATCATCATTTTGCTTTTCCGGTGCCAAAATATGTAAATGAAGTTTTTGAAATGATAGACCTATCGCAGGCCTATAGTCAAACAAATAATATGATGCTCGGGGAGGGGAATGCAGTGATAATTGTGGTTGTGCATTTTGTCAGGCTTCAACATATGGATTGATAAGGCAGGTTCCAGTGAGGGGCAGGCAGCTATAGTGACACTACCGTTCTATCTACCCATAACACCCCCCCCCCAAACTTAAGGCATATGCCTATTGACACGTCTTTATTATGCATGATCTAACAGTGGGGGGGGGAGGTGAAATGATCACATGTCGCTTTTCGGTCATGTTAAATTTGTGATTGTACATATATTTTTGTAAACAAAGTCACTTTCCTGATGTTAATGGGATTATATATACAGTTTAACATGGTCAAAATGTTGCTCTCTGGCCCTTGAATGCTGAAAATTGCGAAAAGTATCATATTTTCACTCAGTCCAAGCTTGTTTGGAGCCCTGTTTTGTAACTTTGGAGTGAAAAAAAAAAAAAAGCAATTACACTTTTTTAGGATGTTGACCACTGATTCCAAAAATAAAGAATATCAAAAATATTTTTTCTTATAAGGGTGCACTACACTAAATCCTTCCGCATTTGGTGTAACCCTTCATAGTTCCGGTAAAAAATAGCACCTATGCGAAATATATCGGCGTCCCGAGGGAACCAAATTTGAGTGACTCTTGGTTGTTTTGATAAAAAGATAGAATAGGAGCTCAACATTACATATCTGTTCAGAAAATGTTCTGAATCGAATGTGCACGGGTAATAGGCCCTCGGAACAATATCATGGCCGGAACTGGTAAGGAGGCGAGCGTGTCGGCTGAAATTCGGGATGGCGCTGTTCAGGAGTTCGTATCTTTTAAGTTTGTCTCAACTTGTCCAAAAAATTAAATTTAAATAAAAGTTTAATCTTTATTTAAGACACTGGTTTGATCAAAATATTAAAAATGTTGTTACATGGTGTAGAAAAACAAACTTACTTTCTTGTATTTTCCCGTGTATTTCAATGGGACGATTATTTAGTGGTGTGTGCCCTTCGAAGACTCATTTTTAAATGCTATGTACATGATTAATACCTGATTTTAAGTGCCAAAAGGTGAGATTTTTGACTGAAACTGATGTCTTTGCAAAGAAAAAAAAAGTCTGTTTTTCTATTTCCGTCTACAAATACGCGATTTCATTCTTAAACGCACGAGAAATTAGCTTCAAAACGCAAGTTCCCGGCGAATTGACAATTTAAGACCGTGCTTGAAATTGAGCTATTTTGGCCCCAATATCATAGAAGTGGTCACTTTTGGTTATCTCGGTGCTGAAAAAATGAAACATCTTTGGAATTATTTTGATGCAAAATGTAATTATAAGATCAAAACTCAATTATAACCGTTTTGAAAATAATCACTGAACCTTTAATTGGGTCTCAATAGACATTTAAAGTCAAAGCATACTATATTATGGCCTAATGATGACAAAATAACGGCATTTTTATCTCATGACCAAATGTTCAATTCCCAAGAGAGAAATTTATCAATTAATTCTAATGATGGGGTTTCTTAATTTTAGATCTTGCAAAAATAATACACGCAACTTGGAAATTTAACATTTTAGAGTGTCAAATTACCAGTGATCGAATTTAGGGAAAATAAATGGTTGTCCCATGGACAACCAGATTACAATTTCTGGTTGTCCGTCTAAGTTTTTGGTTGTCCGTAAGCCTACAAATGTGACTTTTTGCTAGATTTATGGTTGTCCGGCGGACAACCGAATCAGTATTTTTGGTTGTCCGGCGACTTTTTTAGTTGTCCCGGGCAACCGGACAACCAAAATTTCGAACCCTGGTGACACACAATAAGTAAAACAAATGCCGCTGAATCGCAATTTTAAGGGTGGGGAGGAGATTCACGATGTTGACACAAAGGAGCCAGACATAATCATCTGATATGTGTAATTAAATTACTTTACATTACTTAAAATCACTTTTTCGTATCTTATAACCATGACTATGAGTTTTTATTTTTACGTCAAAAGTCACACTAAACCGCCAAAGGCATAGCCTAAATACTCGATCAATGATCAATGCACATCAAAAGGAATTTTCGTAACCATGAATAATATTTATGCCTTTTGTTGTTTCAGACAATCTTTGACGATGACCTCTGAAATTTTCTAGAACACCGATGAATTGGCACCAATCGTTAACAAATCTATTTTTGGTAATATTTGTTGCGTCTCACTCAATACGGGCAAACCCCAACAAAACCAATTTGGCAAATAGTCCTATTGTTATTCGCCAGAGCATCAAACAATAATATGAGTCATGATATACCGCCCTCGAATCGAGGCTATTCGTATTTCACCAACTCCCAACCACTGCATCCACTTCTGCAACAGGTTGCCTGTATGCTAGTATTCATAGCTACGCACGCAAAAAGAGACAATTTTAAATGAAAATGCTAAGAAAACGTACACAAAATGGATAAAATAATTGGATTATGTCGTATATGTTGTTTATTATTCTCTCTACCAGCGTTCACCACACAAGGTAAGGTGCATCGTTTTTTGTAAATATTATTATTTTTTTCATATTTTGTATAGCAAGCCTGGACCGGCTAGGCCTGTATATTAATTATTTTATCTGTGCGTTAACCTTTAGCCCGCCGTGTCAAGTGCAGACGACACAAATTTTAACAAAATTGTAATTTTATTTCTTAATTTCACATTTTTTCGGAATAGACTTCAAAAAATATCCAACTTGAGTACAAATTTAATGAGCATGCTTTATATTGGTTAATTTTATTTCAGTAATCTTATAATGGTAAGCTTTAAATATTATGGAAAATATCAAAATCCATTTTGTATGTAAAACCGTTTTTTTGTAAAACAAAACACAGTCTCTTAGCGGACAGCATCATCAGCTGTTGCTGCGTATAGTGTAATTCACATGGCATTCGTAGTATCCTGTTTAATTGTCTGTTATTGATGTCTTTCAAACGGTGAAAACCGCTAAGACGGGCTTTCGGCAAAGATGAAAATCTTTACAAAATGGCCTTGGACTCCATAGTCATATTATCATGCATAGGCCTTGCACGGTATATTATTATTATTATTTTAAATCAAAATGAAAAGATATTCCTTAATTTGATTTATTATTTAATCCTATATTAAATAAAAAAAGTATGCTACATTCCAAAATGTTATTTTACTAGCGTAGAAAAAATACAAAATTTCGCTTTTTTAAAGAAAGAGAGATCAAATCACTTTATTATCAAAATACATATAAAACCATTGAACAATAAAGGAATACAATAAGCCCAGGACAGATCGTATAAAAGATCATGCAGGGCGGACAAATACAGTATAACAACATATAAGCACTAGAAATAGCAATATTAAAAGACATAAAAAGATATAAGATTTCATTATTTATCACATTATGCACTGAGCAAATTGCACTGGTCCCAAGACCTTTCGTCTTTGGCATGGTAAATGACAAAAGAGGCAATGATGGACAATTTGGAAACCTTGTCGCGGAATTCCTTGAAACAAATCGGGGAGTGAACTAAAGAAGTGAATGATTTGAGCCTGTCAGCATTATCTTGCGAAATGAAACCTCTAGAGCCAACTTCAACAGGAATGTAAGTAACATCAAAATCATTTTCCTGAATATCAGAAATAAGAGGCGCATACTTATTGAGTTTCAACTGATGGGCCCTGTCAATACCATGCTCAAAGGAACGGTCAGTTCCACAATCAATAGTTTCCTGAGATTTTTCCAAAGAATTACTAGATCAGGTTTGAGGTTGGTTGGAGAACATTCAGTAGGAATGGTAGTGACACCGGTAAAGCCAGCTTCACCTGGAATGTCATGAAAAATGGTTGCATCCGAATCTTTGAGGCCAGCTCGTGCGACAGATATAAAATATTTCAGAACACTATTATGACGGTAAGTATAACGACCTTGGTCCAGAAAGACTTTACAGTTATTTAGAACATGATTGAGAGTCTCTTTGTTGCAGCAATGTAAACATTTGTTGGAAACAGATTTACCCCACCTAGCAAGGTTGACCCTTGTGTTCAGAGAGTCGCCAAGGGCGTTAACCAAAAATTTGCTGACTCTCG
The DNA here is from genome assembly GCF_039555335.1 of Amphiura filiformis. Classification (NCBI taxonomy): domain Eukaryota; kingdom Metazoa; phylum Echinodermata; class Ophiuroidea; order Amphilepidida; family Amphiuridae; genus Amphiura; species Amphiura filiformis. Next base: position 53,898,002 of record NC_092636.1, read on the forward strand.
AAGGAAGATTGAAAATGATGCTACGCCAGAGAGTGCAGGAAGATTCCTTGGAAAGGAGATCATAAAAACGTCCTTGCACTGCAAGAGAACGAACATGATTATGCCAAAATTCAGAAATTGAATCGGTCAACTTTTTCTTGGCGGAAGTTTTCTGAATGGTAACCTTGTTTGACTTTTCCCCAACTGCTTTAAATATTTCTTCACTCCTGACAGTCACTGATTTCTTCCGAGTCCATTTTCGCTCTCTATCCAATTTGGAATCAATGCAGTGGTTAACAAGCTCATCACTTCTATTTCTAATTGAAATATGAGTCATCACATGACTCTCAAGATAGAGATCAGAAATGGATCGAATGTTGAGCCCATTAGGCATGAAAATAAAGGCAAGGGTGCCGGGTTTCGGCATACCAAACCATTTTTTCAAATGGCGATTGCACATAGCGTCCAGCGCTTGGAGATGAGAAAAGCAGAGATCATTGACTGTCAAATGGTAGCGTAACGAGGGAAGAAAGTATCTTGTGTAAACTTGAATCTTATATTCGTTACGAATAACAGAAGTTTCGATATTCTCCAGGGCGGAAGAAATTTTGTCCTTGAGGTATTCAAAAATATCCGAGGAATTGTTGCGAAAAGTAATGAGGGAACCAAGAAATTTGTGAGAATCATTTTCAACGGTTGGGACCTCAACGCCTGCAATGTTGAAAAGAATGGAAGTGGGGGAGCCTGCAGAAAGGGATAACGATCTGCATTTGGAAGGCTTTAATTTGAGACCCATTGAAGAACAATGGTCGGTGATGCGGTTAATGAAACGTTGATGGGTTTTCTTATGTCTTGTGATCAGGCAAAAATCATCAGCAAATGGGGTGGTGATGAATTTGGTACCATTCAGATCGTAACCAAAATTGGAATTGGCGATGAGGTCTTGAACAATAGGATCAAAGCAGAGGATAAAAATTAACGGTGAAAGAGGGTCGCCCTGGAAAATACCTTTCTTAAACTGAAATTGATTCGAAGTCCAGTCCTTTGAGGAAACTCTACCAGTGAGAGATGAATAAAGATTGTTAATGTACAGTTGAATACAGGAGGGAAATTTAATCTCTTCAGAGTGTGATAGATAAGCTCATGTTGAACACTACCGAAGGCGTCTTCTAAGTCAAACCAGGTAGCATGAACAGTCTTAGAGTTAGCTTTAGCATGACTTAAAATTTCATGGACAATTGTATTATGATCAGTACAACCACTAATGCCTTTCAAGAAAGCTTTTTGAAACTTAATGTCAATAAGATTGTTAGAAATAACAAATTTCTCAAATCTTTCGGCAAGCACTTGGTGATAGAGTTTTCCAATAACGCTGGCAAGAGCAATCATGCGGAAATTAGATGGATTGTCAGTATCACCTTTTTTGTGGATCAGCACAATTTTACTTGATGTCCATGATGATGGTGGAGATGGAAAATGTAACAGTTTGCTAAAAAGAGTTGCCATAAAATATATAGTAGAACCTAAACAATATAGACACGATGAACCATGAACACAGTGATAACATATTTAGTTTAATAACCATCTGATGGTGCTACGCGAGGCGAGTTGTACACTTGGCAAATAAAAAGTATATAGAGATGCGCATTTTAAAAATTCATTTTTGAATTCAACAATTTCATGCGCATAACTAACTATACCCGTACAAAATGTTCTTTTTGTCTGACATTATTTATTCATATCATAATACTTTCTTCCACGACCGAACTAATAAAACCACAAAATTGTATCTGCTCGATCATTATCACATTATAGTGCCTCTGTGCTTTTATTGGGTGTTGGTCATTTTGATGGAAGTGAATCCTGCTCTTTTTGGGCACCAGCTGTCAATCTAATTTGACCATTGTCATGTAATGGTCATGGCCGGCGCCTTTGATTTGAAAGATAACTGATGCATATCACTTGCACTTGATTACAATGACGGTGAAAAGTTCATGTTTTGAATTAAAAATTACTTGGATATTTTTATTTTCAAGGCAACAATCAAGATTAAGAATCTACTCAAAGAACTGAGCACAAATCATACATGTATAGGGCCTACTAGTATTCGCGTAGCGCAAATGTCCAAGCAATGTTGTTTTACCGCACTCCGGAGCAACGTGCACATTGGCCCATATAACATTTTTGTTTTATTTGTCGCTGTACGTCGATTCCAATATCTGTGGTCGATTGGTGTCATGGTATGTGGGTGTAGGGTTAGGTGCAGGGGCGGACCCAGGAATGTTTGATAGAGGGGGCGCCTTTTGGTCGATGACGAAAAAATTGTGTTAAGGGGGTTACCCCCTCGAAAACTCAACGGTTTTGGCCCATTGTTTGCTGTTCATGGCCGAATTTGTTCATTTTTTTGAATTTCTTTCATATTTTGTATTTTTAAGTTAGGCCGGCGCCTTTTGCTAGTCAAAAAATAGAGGGGGCGCGCGCCGGCTGCGCCCCCCCCCCTAAATCCGCCACTGGGGCGTGTATAGTTGTTGGGGATGTGTGGGGTGTGTGTATGCATTATGCTGTCTCACGGGGTTGCATGGAAACAAAATATTTTGAAACACTTTTTTTATTTAAATTACTAGTGCAACAGCCAATAATATAGCAATATTGACCAGTAACGACACTTTTCTTTCACGTTAGGCCTACGTGTCTGTGTTTTTACATACAGTCTTTCTTATTTGTCCTAAAAAAGTAGCCGGCGCAATGTAAGACAGTCGTTTTCGTCGACCGCCGGGACTTCTGCACATCTCTGACAACATTAACCTATAAAATGTAAACAATATCAAATACAAAAATCGTTACTATATTGCGAGCGACTATCGATCAGTAACATTTGATGCACTGTCTGCCTAGCTAGCATTATATTAGTGCCTTTACTTAAGTTTCAATTAATATTTAAATAGTTATGAATAAATAATCAGGGGGAAATGAAAGAGTGTATTTATTTGTTACAATAACATTTTCTCACTAAATGATTAATACTGGCAATTTAATTGGATATGGTGTTTTCAAATAAAGGTAGGGTTAAAGGTCATGTTGGAGATGATATTTTCAAACTGAATGCCCATACTTTTTATTAGCGATTACTGAAAGTGAATTATTATTGTGTAAAACATCACCATGCATTATATTAATCACATCACATCACATTACATTTAATACATCACATCAAATCATATCACTTTACATCACATCACATCACATCACATCACATCACATCACATCACATCACATCACATTACATTACATTACATTACATTACATTACATTACATTACATTACATTACATTACATTACATCACATCACATTACATTACATTACATTACATCACATTAAAGTACATACAGTAATGAATTCAATTAAAGATTACATCACATCACATCATATCACATCACATCACTTTACATCACATCACATCACCTTACATCACATTACTGGTACATTACATTACATTACATCACATTACTTAACATTACATTACATTGCATTACATTACATTACATTACATTACATTACATTACATTACATTACATTTCATTACATCACTCACATCACATCACATCACTTTACATCACCTTACATCACATCACATTACATTACATTACATTACATTACATCACATTATATCACCTTACATCACATCACATTACATTACATTACTTAACATTACATTACATTACATTACATTACATTACATTACATTACATTACATTACATTACATTACATTACATTACATTACATCACTCACATCACATCACATCACATCACTTTACATCACCTTACATCACATCACATCACATTACATTACATTACTTTACATTACATTACATTACATTACATCACTCACATCACATCACATCACTTTACATCACCTTACATCACATCACATCACATCACATCACATCACATTACATTACATTACATTACATCACATCACATTACTTTACATTACATTACATTACATTACATTACATTACATTACATTACATTACATTACATTACATTACATTACATCACTTTACATCACCTTATTATATCACATTAAATCACATCACATTACATTACATTATGCTTCATTACATTACGATTATATTGTATTGCATTATATCACATTATTGTCACATTAAATTATGCATTACATTATCAATCATATATTGTATCACATCACTCCGGGACATCACTACACATCACATTCACAACCAAACATCTCCCTCCACATCACATTACACTCATTATTACCAATTACACTGTATCACATTTGCTTTCATTTGATTTAATTAAAAAGTCCTTCTTTGGAAGGATGTGCAATATTACATATAGGAGTATTCAAAGTAAAATTATATTTTGTTTGAAAGTTAAAGCTAATTTAATTTCATAGTGTAGTGGTAGTAAATGATTCATTCTTTAAATAAAGGTAGAAATTGGCGCCGACTCGTTTTAACACCCTAATGGCCCAGTCACGCGCATGACTTGTAAACTTGAAATGCGTTGTCAAAAATAATACAAATTATTATACTTGGTGTCGCGAAGTTTACACGAAATTAATGAAATGTAAAGAAATGAAACCGAGAATGAACTGCGTGGAGACCTCGTCCTACGTAAATTAATATAATGTTGATGTCAATTGGATGAGTGTATCGCTTCTTAATTCATGCCATTTTCATTTGCCGGAAATGTGTTGTCACTAAAAGACGTAAGTCATTTTACTTCTGAATTTTGTAATAATAAACAAAAGAAGAAGAAAAAGGAAGAAAAACAAAACAACAAAAAACAAAACAAAAAAAACGCCGCCCTAAAAATGCAGACCACATTACCTGAAAAAGTGAAATGCATATAGCCAAGTGAAACACTTAATCATGATTCCAGAAAAATACAACATTCATTATTGTGGATCAGAAAATTATTATTCTGTTTTGCCAAATGAAATACTGTATAGTTAGTTCCAACTGCCAATGAAATTCAAATTTTACATTTGGTCAATTGCTTTGAAAATAATGAACAATTTTAAGGTACCGTATGCAGTCTAATTTTTGGAAAACACATTTTCTAATCCTTTTCATAGCCAATTATCAAAAATAACATAAAATATTATACAATTATGAAATAAACTCTATACCCACTCTCAAGATTTTGATTATAATTTATACAGACTTGTGTCAAGTCTAAGAAGTTTCTGACTACAATTACAAAGATTTTAAAATTTGACTTTTATTGCCAGTACTAAAGATCAGGATTTATGTTTCATGTGGCAAAACAAGATTTTTTTTAATTCCAAAAAATTAGTGCTGTATTTTTCTGGAATCAGGAGCTGGCCTTACATGTATACATCAAATTCATTTACCATAACTGTTGAAAAATGTAATCAGCATATCTGTTATTTTTTAATCTTGACATTTATTCGAGAATTTGAACACATAAAGCTACGTAAGCTAGTGTCAAATACACTTTAAACCTTTTTATAGGTTTCTACATAAGCTATTGTATTTAATTTAGACGGTGACCCGAATAAAACTCGTCCCATTAAGAATTTTATAAATTCACTTTTCAATCATTTAGCTATGGGTTTGCACTTCAAAAAGCCCGTTTGAAATTAAATACTAAGGAGGAGTCCTAGAGTTCTTACATTATTGTACATGTATTTAATTTAGACGGTGAACCTTAAGTATTTTACAGTTTACTTTTCACAAATTAAGGATTTGCACTTTAAAAAGCCTGTTTGAAATTAAATATAAAGGTATTTGCCAGGTATTACTCAGTGAAATTATGCACAAATTGAATCGACATATATACCACGTATTTAAACAGCTTTAATTGTCGGTTTTTCTGAACACTTACATGGCAAATGAAAGGCTGAAAATAAGGCCAAATATTTGACTTCTTGCCTCTTTCTATTCAATAATAGGGCCTATTGTGTTCAGTACAATTAAGTAGGTCAGACTTAATTTGTTATCGACAACGACAGAGGTACGTGTACTGTTTTATGTATATTTTCCAGCTATATTTGAAGTTATACCTGGATGGAGGTTAAACAATGCCTCTTACTTTGTGTACCCAAGAAACAGCATTATGCAAATTGATTAATAAAAATAATTTAAGCCGTTTTGCTTCATAAAATAAACAAATATCACAATGAATACGATTGTTCTTTAGTCAAGGAATAGTCAAAATAAAAGTTTTAATTTCATAAGTCACGGTTGAAAATAAACACATTATTTTGTACTTCCCTTCTGAAAGTATAAAAGGTTTCCTCGACGAAAAAAACAAGTTTTAATATAGACTTCGGTCAAATTATAAGTTGATTATTCTTTGCCAAATATTGTAAAATATTATTAGTAACAACTGTTAGGAAAGTTTTGGTCATTTAAAGCCAAATAATGAGGTATATAATGACAGAAAACTCACTTGCTATCTCAGCCGCTTATCTGTGGTGTTCTATAGGGATTTATAGTCATAATTATGACTTAAATTCAACTTTGCTCTGTTGTCCTAGAACATTGTAGAAACACAAACTTTGGGTGAATTCAATTATGTGAAAGGATAATTTTTACTCGGATTTTACTCCGTACTTGATCGAAAATCTCGAGTTTTTACACGTAATCCCAGAGCAAGCTTTTACTTTCGGGAGGAGTAATCAGAATTTCGGGTTTTACTCCTTCTTTAGTAAATTATTACTCCCTTTTTTACTCAATAACGTGTATGTGTAAACGTTACAAATATGCCAAACAAAAACGGTATACGTCTATACCATTTTAACTACAAATGATAAATATTAGGCCTAGTCAAGGCTACATATTAACGGCTTTAGTAACATTCGAAAGTGTGCAACAAGAAACTAAATCACGTCAGGTTTTTGGCAAAAGTCCCGGTGCCTGGGAAAGTTCGGTATATTGACACGGTTGGTGCATACATATTATGCACCCACGATTGGACGTTTTGTGCATTATTAATATTATTGACATTACAAAAATACATTGTAACATACAATAAAGTATACCAATTTCATTTTGTTTTTGCTTTGTTGGTAAATGCACACTTAAGATACAACAAAAAATTGAATTATAATTCGTATGGTTAATTCAGACATTTTTTCGACTTCAAATAGTACAAATTTAAAATATTTCATGCACTCTTCTAATTTGATAAGTATGATCAAATTCAAGTTAATGATCGAGTTCAAGTTAACAATATAATGTAATAGGCCCTAGACCTTTTTATGCAAGTGAAGTTGCCTTTAAAGTTAATAAATGTCAAACTGTATACACTTGGTCTTGCTTGCTCTACTCGATAACATTCGCTAATAACCCGATTGCACTGTCACATGTTGCTTTCATAATTAATTGAACATTTATTACCATTAGGCCCCGGCTATTATATGTATATCATCATTATCATAATTGCTATCTACTGAAGATAGTAAAATGGGTGTATAGATGGGCCGCACGACCTTTCGAGTGCGAATCCGTGATTTTGTTGCATGGACCTCGTCCTTTTCAACTTTACCTATTAATTAATGGTAGGCTTGAATGATATTTTAAAATATTATATTGAAAATATAGATGCTTTCTTCAATGATACGTGCATGGTAGGCTGTTGTAACCTATACATATACGCATTACAGGAACTCTATAGGCCTAATAGCTCATGATGGGATTAATTAATTGTGCTTATCGGTGTATGCTACTGAATACATTTGATTGATCACGTTTAATATATCCTAGTTGATAAATATTTAATAATAAAATATGTTATAATGCTATTCTGGCTATTGTGGACCCTCTTATAATATTATTTATGACTCCCGGCACATTAAGGGGGTACTACACCCCCTGATTAAGTTTGTGATTAATTTTGTATTTTTCTCAAAAAATAACTACACACTGGTAACAAAAGTTAAGTATATTATAGGGGCAAGGAATCCAATTACTTCACTGGAATTTCAGTGATTCAAGATAAGTGGTTCATTATATATATTACGAAATGAGGTATATTCATTGTACCATATATTCTAGCGGTAGCTCTTTTCTTATCATAAATAACGTACTGCTTGTCTTGGGTCACTGAAATTCCTTGCCCCTATAATCATGATAATATATACATAACCTTTGTTACCAGTGTGTTATTATTTTTTGAGACAAAAATAGTCACAAATTTATCAGGGGGTGCAGTACTACCTTAAAGTTTGTTATCATATATATCAATATTTCAATTGTCAATTATCAATTTGTCATATGATAAAATTTATCATATATGCATTATGCAATTACATTTAAATTTTATTCCAATTTTACAGGTGTCAATATTGTTTGTTGTTTTAGCATGTTTATTTCCATACACTCAACCTTCATGACCCCAATTCTAAAGCTTTCCCTAACGTAATCCTAACAGATCGATATAAATATGATTAGTGTTAAAATCAATAATTATGATACTTTGTTTAATTGACCGTCTATATGATAAAAATATACCACTGCACTGCACAAAAATGGGTCAAATAATAATGATTTGCAAATGAAAAGAGTCTCCCACGTAAATTGTACGTGTATGAATGATCATGATGGTAAAACCAAATAATTATTTTTTCCAGTAAAATATTTAATTACAAACTGTTTGAATTTTAACGACTGGATAGTCCATACAGGACCAACGCAATATTTAGTACTAATAATCAACGCCGTCAGGCGTTGGTCCTTATAGATTGGAGCTCTACCCCCAGCAGCGCAATCGAATTACCATAAGCAGTGATCTGAACCAACCCAGTTAATGACAACGTAATAACTCCAAATATGGTTGGTAACCCCGCCCATCATTTAACCGCATCTGTTATGTAACTGGGACGAGTACGCTAGTCATCTCAATCGATTGATTTTGAGATTGCATGGATCAAAACACTTCACACTTTTAAAGTAGCTTGGTTTACCAGTGTAGGCCTAAATCGTGATATCATATTGATTTATTTTGTAAAATCAGTGCAGTCATTATATTAGTCTGGTTCTATTTTGGAAATGTGCTTATATAAGCATCAAGCGGCAAGTTGGAACTCCGTGAAAAAAAAAAAAGACCCAAAAGACCCTCAAACACCCTACATACTCATAGTCATATATAGGAGGCAAAAATTAAACATGCTCCATATTCACTAAAAACATGTCAAATTATTTGTCTGGGTCTAAGGATCACAGTGTAACATATTTGCACTCAGGACACATAGTTGCCAAGTTTTGAGGCTCGACTGGTCCAAGGTCAATTTGCATGCTAGGGATGAAAAATTAAAAGTTACTCCGATTTTCGACAAATGGTTGCAAACTGACATTCTTCAAGTTCAAGGGATTCTTAGATTAATCACTCAATCGTTGGATCATTCAACCAACCAATAAAGTATTCAACAAACAATCAAGAAAACAATCAGAATTATTTAATGAATTGATTGATTAATCATTTAATTGATATGGTCATCCTATCAATCAATATAATATAATAATAGAATCACAATAACTTATTAGATTGATATGAATTAATAGTCAGTCAAGCATTAAACTACTCAACAAGCATCAATTGATAATCATTCGTTTGATCAATCGATCAATTATGATTATTAACAAATTACATTGTAGTCTCGTAATTAATGTACCGTATCTTGGTGTTAAAATATCAATCAATTAAGTAATCGAGTCAAGCAACCACTCAATTTATAATCAGTCTCTCAATTGGTAGGTCTTCATGTCTTACACTAGGATCCACAACATGCTCATCTAATGAGGGCACAATTCTTTACCCCCAATACATTTGTATATTCATTGAATGACCTTTGAAAATTTGGGTACAAAAACTCATACTCTGCAACTTGAGGTCAAATTTGCACTATTGAGTATTTAATTGAGGTTATTGAACTTTGTCATTGGGATGAAAATCATGGTATTATACCCCTTAAAGTAAATAAATAGGTGAAACCCAAAGTTTTTATGAAGCGTGTGTCCTCCAATTCTATATTTTTCTTAAACATGTTAAACGAATAGGCCAACTATCACAATTAATAGAGGTTGTGCATATGACGTATCATACCGTAAATATGGTGGACTCCTCAAATCCATTCAACAAAAACATGATTGCAATCTACCGAAACAGTTCGTCTCACGCACATAACAAATGCACTACGAACAAATAGGTTGAATGACAACATTTGATCGAATGGACTGCACTGCACTGCCCAATTATTACGGTGAAGAACATCGGTTCAAATCCTTTGTTTGTAGCCAATCAATAATTTCAAGCACAACCTCTACAAAATAGTAACGAATCGTGGTTAACCAGGACAATATTAAATGTAGTGATGACAAAAGGAACTGATTGTGTGCTACCTACAGGTCAGTGAACTGAGGGTAAAACCGAGTATTATAATAGCATTAACACATATGCAACTGAAGAGGATTAATAATCAATTTTGTTACGCAATACTGGTGTCAATCCCAAGCTAGAAGCTAGTGTTCTGGTAGTAGGTAGGCAAGCCACACCTACTGATTAGCTATTGATGATATTCAGTCGATCGGATTGGCTGAATATCATTAGTAGCTGTCAGTAGGCGTGGTTAATCAGTTTGACATTTCCCCCGACTTTCCGGGAAGGATTTGTCGAATGTAGAAGGACCCACGCCTGACGGCGTGGACTATCGTACTAAATGGAGCGTGGTCCTCCTTGAAGGACTACGACTGGACGGCTGAGAGTATTCACTAGTCTACAAGGTGTCCCATAAAAATATAGGCCTACATGATTGTAGAAAATTGACCGCATTTGGCGATGGTACAACAAAACAATGGTATTTATTCTGATATTATATTTTAATCATCGTTCCTGTAGAGAGACTAACCATCAAAATTATCGCACAACGAAAGTTTAACACAAGCACACCTTTGCTTTCTTATTTTTATTACTTTTATTTTTCTCTTTTAAACATTGAACATCTGAAAATAAAATCAGTTTTTAGAGCTTTTTGACTCTTGGTGGTAACAAATAAAGGAAGACGGTAATTAGAGAGGAACACTTTCCAAAAAGGCGCCTTTATTAGAGAGCATTTAAAGACATTAATTTGTAATCAGACTACAATTTACATTGGAAATGACTCTCCAAGAGCGAATTATGAGTTATGTAGCCTACTGATCAAAAGACAGAATTTAACACGATTGTACAAAAATGACGTTCCTCACAGAGGATTTTAGATGATATTTTCGAATTTTAGTAATATTTTCATTACCAAATATGGTATGTACAATTATTATTAATATAAATTGTTCAAATAAAGAGGGCTAAAGAACGTCTAGGTCAGATTTCTGCTCAGGCTTCCTAAGCCAGCAGGCTAGCCCTACCAATATGGATCCATTTTTGATTTCTCTATATGTGATGTACGATGTGAAATTGTAAGCACTGGTATATAGGACTAATTGAGCTTAAACCTGATGGCCTAGGAAGCCTGACCACTAGCCATGCTTCGAGAAACGGGCCTTTTAGGAGCCTACTATGTGTTATTTGTTTACACTTCTGATGTCATGCTGGACACATTCAATTGACTGCATGGCAGAGCCCAGAGAAGATGAGAATATTCTCATTTTCTCTGCAGAGCCCAAAAGCAACATCCAAAATTAAAACACATCCTATCACAGATAATATCGTAATAACGTAATGTATGAATACAATACAAATTAAAATTAACATATAATGTTGTCTGAAAATAAACTGATTAAATTTAATTAATTAATTAATTAATTAATTAATTGAACATTTAACTGAAATATAAGCATACTAAATATGCGTGAAAATATTCTGATGAAATTGGTTATAGCGAATCGATGAAACCGCATTTGCGAGGCTGTAGATTTACGACACACCCAATTCAGTGATTATTGTTTGTGTGTGTAATAAACCACGTGTTGCATAAGCTTGCACTTACCAATACAAACGTTATGTCCATAGTAGTGATATGTTTCATTCATAGAAATATTAAAATTACGTTAATATACACTAATTTATGATGTTCGCACTGTATGTCTTAGCTCATATTCAGAATAACATTATAACTACAATTATAGCTAAATTATTATGTCTTATTATAAACACAAAAAACCAAAAACTAAATTAAAAAAATAAATAAACACGTGATGTCATTTAAATACATGATCAATGTTGTATCACACCTGCGCGTGATTCATTTAAAAATGTTAATTTATGACGCTCCAAAGGGAGGGGTTACATTTTGTAGCTTTACAATCTCCACCCGTTTTAATACATCAAGATGAAACAATGAATGCATTTGCAACCTGTTACCAAATCCGTACCAAATAGGCCTATATTATCATTAACCATCACTTTGCGAAAGGCATGCAAGAAACATGCGATTTTTTTAAAATCTTTGTTTTTAAATCATTTTATTTTCATTATTTGAAATATAATTTTATAAAAGGTGCGTTTAAACTACATGTAGTTCAAAAAGACAGTCCCTGGATGACCTCTTTCGCAAAGAATTTAGATTGTTTTCCATTTGCATTACATGTCTTGCGCAAGGTACTGTGGTTGCCCTAATATTGGACGGTTACAGCTGTTTCTGTACTCGAGTGCAGTGTTATTTTTTGAAATAATTGTCTTTTCTTTTGTTTTGGTTGTCTTTTCATGCTAAGTGACGTCTTTTTATTTTATTTCAATGTTATCTTTTATATCCAGAGAATAATCCACGTGACTATATTGCAATTATTGTACGCGATTGAATTATAAATATTTTGATACAGTCTGTACCAATATTTCGGAATCCTGCTTAAACTATTCAACCATATCGTAGGCCTAATGCTTGTTCGGTCAATTTCATGGGTCCGTGTTAAATTTGTAATTGATTGTTTGTTCCAAGCAGTATTATTCTTGAAAGATTATTTACCGTAGTAAGGTGTGACTCTGGTTTGGTGCATGTCCGACCTGATTACGTATACACAATGCCCTAAATCACAATATTCGCATAACGAATGTAGATTTGTAGTTCAGTTCTACCCGTATGAAATTAATTTAAACATAAGCAGGGTAGTAAATGTATAGGTTTATCTTCTCTGTAGCAAAAGCTGATATCAGCAAATTTTTATACACTTCATCAATACCGATATTAGCAATCTACACCGTTATCTAAATCTAACACTATAGAAAATTATCTACTCCACTTATACTAATATTATCAACAGATAGTCCTATAGATACTCATATCAGCAGTGGATAGGTTTTTTTTAAAGAATCTACAGCAGACATATAATGCCGCATACATCAGCAGTAGATATAGCGTCTTCATCAACACTGCACATCATCAGTAGATAACTATTTCAACGCCAACATCGACAAAATAAAATCAAACTGATACATGGCCTGGTAGATGTAATTTAATTATTTGAGGTGTCAACCACCCTTCCCTGGTATACATGTAGTGCATGGCATTTGTTGACTATAAAGAGTGCAAAATAAAATATGAACTTCCCATCTCCTTTGACCTTGCCGATTTATAGCACTATTCGCGTTAAAATGACAGATTGAAAGAAAGCATGACATCGGCTACTGAAAAGAATCAACAAAATCAATAATAGGACAGAAAACCAATTTTCAATAATGTTTTTTTTTGTCTTGAAAACTTTTAACTAATCTTCTTGCTCACGTCAAGTTCAAATACGTTCCCAGCAAACACAACGTTTTCGACATCATCAAGTTCGCAAAAGGTTATAAAAGGTTGGCAGAAAACGTTTAAATGTCGGGTTATATAAAGGGTATAAAAACGTTTTAATAACATTCCAAAAACATTTTTGAAAACTTGATACAAAAGTTATTTTGGGGTTGAAAAAATATTTTGTGAAAAATGATTGCCCAAAATATTTGCAATAACGTTTTAAAACGTTTTCATGACCTTTATATAACCCGACATTTAAATGTTATTAAAACGTTTTGAAAAAACATTTTAAGAACATTTCTGTGTTTGCTGGATACAAATATTTTAACATCATGTTATTTAAGTGTTGACAAAATATTTGGCAAAATATGTTTGCAAAAATAGTTTACAATAACAGTTTGAAAACATTTTAAAAATATTGTTGTAGTGTGTTTTCGTACAAAACGTTTTCATGACCTTTATATAACCCGACATTTTAATGTTATTAAAATATTTTTACCTAAACCAAAAGCCAAAATATAACTTATTTTGTGTTTGCTGGGTTGGTATCTCAAATCTTAGACAAAAATAAGTTTTCAGGGCTACGGCCATCATCCGCTGATATCAGTGCTGATGAAGTAGCTATCTACTGGTATTGATGAAGAAACTATAATATCAGTATCAATGAAGTAGTTGTCTACTGCTGATATCGGTATTGATGAAGTAGTTATCTACCTCTGATATCGATATTGATGAAGTAGTTATCTACTGCTGATATCGGTATTGATGAAGTAGATATCTACTGCTGATATCAGTATTGATGAAGTAACTTTCTACTGCTGACATCAGTACTGATGAAGTAGCTATCTACTTCTGATATCGGTATTGATGAAGTAGCTATCTACTGCTGATATCAGTATTGATGAAGTAGCTATCTACTTCTGATATCGGTATTGATGAAGTAGCTATCTACTGCTGATATCAGTATTGATGAAGTAGCTATCTACTTCTGATAATCGGTATTGATGAAGTAGCTATCTACGGCTGATATCAGTATTGATGAAGTAGCTATCTACTGCTAATATCGGTATTGATGAAGTAGCTATCTACTGCTGATATCGGTATTGATGAAGTAGCTATCTACTGCTGATATCGGTATTGATGAAGTAGCTATCTACTGCTGATATCGGTATTGATGAAGTAGCTATCTACTGCTGATATCGGTATTGATGAAGTAGCCATCTACTGCTGATATCGGTATTGATGAAGTAGCTACCTACTGCTGATATGGGTATTGATGAAGTAGCTATCTACTTCTGATATCGGTAATGATGAAGGAGCTATCCACTGCTGATATTTGTATTGATGAAGTAGCTATCTACTTCTGATATCGGTAATGAATGATGAAGTAGCTATCTACTGCTGATATCGGTATTGACGAAGTAGCTATCTACTGCTGATATCGGTATTGATGAAGTAGCTATCTACTGCTGATATTGGTATTGATGAAGTAGATACATTCTGCTGATACCACTTACCACTTTACCAGTATTGATGAAGTAGCTTAAAGGTCTGTAACCCGATCGATAGCATCATCCCACCGATTTTTCTCATTGTTAATGAGTTTTGATACCATATAATGGATCATATTTTTCTCATTACCATCCTGCAAGTAGCTATCTACTGCTGATATCGGTATTGATGAAGTTGATATCTACTGCTGATATCGGTATTGATGAAGTTGCTATCTACTGCTGATATCGGTATTGATGAAGTTGCTATCTACTGCTGATATCGGTATTGATGAAGTTGCTATCCACTGCTGATATCGGTATTGATGAAGTTGCTATCTACTGCTGATATCGGTATTGATGAAGTAGCTATCTACTGCTGATATCGGTATTGATGAAGTAGCTAGCTACTGCTGATATTGGTATTGATGAAGTAACTACCTATATACTGCTGATATCGGTATTTATGAAGTAGCTATCTACTGCTGATATCGGTATTGATGAAGTAGCGATCTACTTCTGATATCGGTATTGATGAAGTAGCTATCTACTGCTAATCTCGGTATTGACGAAGTAGCTATCTACTGCTAATATCGGTATTGATGAAATAGCTATCTACTGCTGATATTGGTATTGATGAAGTAGCTTTCTACTGCTGATATTAGTATTGACGAAGTAACTATCTACTGCTGATATTGGTATTGATGAAGTAGCTATCTACTGCTGATATCGGTATTGATGAAGTAGGTACATTCTGCTGATAGCTACATCGGAATTGGTGAAGTAGCTATCTACTGCTGATGTCGCTATTGAGGATGATGATGATGGTGATGATTATGTAAATGATGATGATGATCACCATCGTTATTTTAAACAAAGCGCCAAAATCTGTTTTACATTAATTGCCTAGACAAACAAATGTTGATAACCGATGCGACAGTGGTTTCAATCATGTTCTAATAATCATGCCTCACTAGAAACAGGTGCAATAACCCGAACTATTTCAACATGAATAGCCTCATTTCCATGACAACGCGATGCGAATCAAAAGATACCCATGCTAATTACCGCTGATCAATAAAATTGCTCGTTTCGTATTTTGCTGCAAGGAAGACTGTACCGTATTGTTGGTCGTTTGGGAAATTAATTTGAAAATTATGTGTCTAGTTTTTATGCTATAATGATTCGGTTGCAAAATATAATATAAAAAAAAAAGTGAATAATTGTTTTGAATTAGGAATGATAAATATGATAAATATGCAATTCGCCTTGACATAAATTTATTTGAAATTGAAGTGCATTTGCCTTTCCATTCTCCTTGAGTATTTCGATATTCAAATACTAAAAGCTTCAAGTTCGCGAGGATATTGCAATCGATAATAAGATCCATTTTATAGGTCAAATGAGTAAAACAGGCCTTTTATTATATAGATGTTAGAATTAAGCAGAAACCCACAAATCTGATGAAGGAAATGAAGTGCTTGTGTCTGCACAACAAAGCAGTCGGTGCGGAAGCATTTAAAAATTAGTTGGAGGGGGTCGGGGATTACTGGGACCTTTTTTTGCTAATATTTTTTCAACGTGGGTGTTTTTCGTGCTAAAAAGTGCAATTAGGCCTATTGCTTTATTTTTCTTCAAAGATGCAGTCTTTAAGTCGTCGTAAGATTGAGATACGATATCTTCTCTCAAGCAAGCATTTGGTTTGCAATATTAGTCGGGAGTACGATGACCTTTACGAGTCATGCAAAATTGAATCCCAATAATTAATTTAGTGCTCTCCGTGGATCATCTGCAGTTTCATTTAACGCAGTTATTGGATCCGTGCAAAATAGCAATTAGCAAGAATACCTGCGCGTAAGTATAGCCTATTGTACAGAAAGTCTGAAACACTGATCAGTATTTGTTTTGGGACTTGGGATTATAATACCTTTTGTTTTGTCAAGCCTGTCTTTTCGCCAGCCCATCGGGCTGGTACCTGTTTCTGGGATGGGGTCAGTTTGCTCAAGAGATTAATTTTTATTGGTATTGGAATGACTTTTTGTTAAAACTTTTGTGGTTGAATTTTTTAAAAATATTTTAATTCGATGTGTAAGGAAAAGT
Source organism: Amphiura filiformis (assembly GCF_039555335.1). Taxonomy (NCBI): domain Eukaryota; kingdom Metazoa; phylum Echinodermata; class Ophiuroidea; order Amphilepidida; family Amphiuridae; genus Amphiura; species Amphiura filiformis. Next base: position 53,915,290 of record NC_092636.1, read on the forward strand.
AAGTATGTTTTGCCGTTTCAACGAATGAAAACGAGTGAGTATTACCAAAGTTATGTTTGAATTAATATGACTTTAAAAGTTTTAGGTATAGGCCTAAAATGTAACAATAATAGTTAATATACAGCATCATATGGTCAGCAGAAGAAAAGTATGTCATTTCAGTGTCTTTGACCCGGGGTCCTTGACCACTGAACAGCGTGATATCATGTTGATAACAGATCTAAGAATCAAAATCTTCATCATATGGACCATATTGATGTCAAAGTAATTATTTATCATATCCTGTGTCGTTTTATGGATAAAAATGACTCAAAATGCTATTGATGAAATAGTTGCTATCATGAACATCAGTTTTGCCTTTTCAACGGAAAAATCCGATGCAAAATAAAGTTTTTAGGGCCTAGCTATAATATGGGCATAATTTATGCATGTAGGCCTATAGTATTGAACAATGTACCCATTTGACATGCACTTATATATAAATAAATTGTCTTACTTTATTAATTTAATAACTTCTATGTTATAAATAAAATGACACATAACGTAAGTGAAGCTACGTTTATCTTTTTTATTTGATTCATAAACTTACAGTCAAGACACACAAGAGTGAAGATTGCAGTGAGTAATCAGTCCTTTATAAATGTTCTTGCCACCATCTAAACTATACATTGCGAATTAATATCAAATTATTTTAAAATAAAAAATGTACATGTAAGGTGAGTTTATATTATGTTATATGGCGAATTTAAGGAGTATTTCGTGATCCTAGCATCCTCTTTTTATGACATTTTTCAGTAGATATCCACAAAAAAGCTTATTCTAAAAATTTCAGTTGATTCCGATTTTGCATTTACGAGTTATGCATGGTTATGTGTACACAACGTGTTGCAATTTTGTTCTGGTATTAGTGCTGTATTTTTCTGGAATCAGGAGCTGGCCTTACATGTATACATCAAATTCATTTACCATAACTGTTGAAAAATGTAATCAGCATATCTGTTATTTTTTAATCTTGACATTTATTCGAGAATTTGAACACATAAAGCTACGTAAGCTAGTGTCAAATACACTTTAAACCTTTTTATAGGTTTCTACATAAGCCAGGTAATCCTTAAATTATTGTATTTAATTTAGACGGTGACCCGAATAAAACTCGTCCCATTAAGAATTTTATAAATTCACTTTTTAATCATTTAGCTATGGGTTTGCACTTCAAAAAGCCCGTTTGAAATTAAATACTAAGGAGGAGTCCTAGAGTTCTTACATTATTGTACATGTATTTAATTTAGACGGTGAACCTTAAGTATTTTATAGTTTACTTTTCACAAATTAAGGATTTACACTTTAAAAAGCCTGTTTGAAATTAAATATAAAGGTATTTGCCAGGTATTACTCAGTGAAATTATGCACAAATTGAAACGACATATACCACGTATTTAAACAGCTTTAATTGCTTGTTTTTCTGAACACTTACATGGCAAATGAAAGGCTGAAAATAAGGCCAAATATTTGACTTCTTGCCTCTTTCTATTCAATAATAGGGTCTATTGTGTTCAGTACAATTAAGTAGGTCAGACCTAATTTGTTATCGGCAACGACACAGAGGTACGTGCACTGTTTTATGTATATTTTCCAGCTATATTTGAAGTTACCTGGATGGAAGTTAAACAATGCCTCTTACTTTGTTTACCCAAGAAACAGCATTATGCAAATTGATTAAAAAATAAATTAAGCCGTTTTGCTTCGTAAAATAAACAAATATCACAATGAATACGATTGTTCTTTAGTCAAGGAATAGTCAAAATAAAAGTTTTAATTTCATAAGTCACGGTTGAAAATAAACACATTTGTACTTCCCTTCTGAAAGTATAAAAGGTTTCCTCGACGAAAAAAACAAGTTTTAATATAGAGTTCGGTCAAATTATAAGTTGGTTATTCTTTGCCAAATATTGTAAAATATTATTAGTAACAACTGTTAGGAAAGTTTTGGTCATTTAAAGCCAAATAATGAGGTATATAATGACAGAAAACTCACTTGCTATCTCAGCCGCTTATCTGTGGTGTTCTATAGGGATTTATAGTCATAATTATGACTTAAATTCAACTTTGCTCTGTTGTCCTAGAACATTGTAGAAACACAAACTTTGGGTGAATTCAATTAATATGTGAAAGGATAATTTTTACTCGGATTTTACTCCGTACTTGTTCGAAAATCTCGAGTTTTTACACGTAATCCCAGAGCAAGCTTTTACTTTCGGGAGGAGTAATCAGAATTTCGGGTTTTACTCCTTCTTTAGTAAATTATTACTCCCTTTTTTACTCAATACACGTTACCCGGGAATAAATTACTCTTTGTTTTTGCAGTGTAGGTGTATGTGTAAACGTTACAAATATGCCAAACAAAAACGGTATAGGTCTATACCATTTTAACTAAATGATAAATATTAGGCCTAGTCATGGCTACATATTAACGGATTTAGTAACATTCGAAAGTGTGCAACAAGAAATTAAATCACGTCAGGTTTTTGGCAAAAGTCCCGGTGCCTGGGAAAGTTCGGTATATTGACACGGTTGGTGCATACATATTATGCACCCACGATTGGACGTTTTGTGCATTATTAATATTATTGACATTACAAAAATACATTGTAACATACAATAAAGTATACCGATTTCATTTTGTTTTTGCTTTGTTGGTAAATGCACACTTAAGATACAACAAAAAATTGAATTATAATTCGTGTGGTTAATTCAGACATTTTTTCGACTTCAAGTTTAAAATATTTCACGCACTCTTCTAATTTGATAAGTATGATCAAATTCAAGTTAATGATCGAGTTCAAGTTAACAATATAATGTAATAGGCCCTAGACCTTTTTATGCAAGTGAAGTTGCCTTTAAAGTTAATAAATGTCAAACTGTATACACTTGGTCTTGCTTGCTCTACTCGATAACATTCGCTAATAACCCGATTGCACTGTCATATGTTGCTTTCATAATTAATTGAACATTTATTACCATTAGGCCCCGGCTATTATTATGTATATCATCATTATCATAATTGCTATCTACTGAAGATAGTAAAATGGGCGTATAGATGGGCCGCACGACCTTTCGGGTGCGAATCCGTGATTTTGTTGCATGGACCTCGTCCTTTTCAACTTAATTAATGGTATAGGCTTGAATGATATTTTAAAATATTATATTGAAAATATAGATGCTTTCTTCAATGATACGTGCATGGTAGGCTGTTGTAACCTATACATATACGCATTACAGGAACTCTATAGGCCTAATAGCTCATGATGGAATTAATTAATTGTGCTTATCGGTGTATGCTACTGAATACATTTGATTTATCACGTTTAATATATCCTAGTTGATAAATATTTAATAATAAAATATGTTATAATGCTATTCTGGCTATTGTGGACCCTCTTATACTATTATTTATGACTTCCGGCACATTAAGGTGGTACTACACCCCCTGATTAAGTTTGTGATTAATTTTGCATTTTTCTCAAAAAATAACTACACACTGGTAACAAAAGTTAAGTATATTATAGGGGCAAGGAATCCAGTCACTTCACTGGAATTTCAGTGATTCAAGATAAGTGGTTCATTATATATGTTACGAAATGAGGTATATTCATTGTACCATATAGGCTATTCTAGCGGTAGCTCTTTTCTTATCATAAATAACGTACTGCTTGTCTTGGGTCACTGAAATTCCTTGCCCCTATAATCATGATACAAGGGTGAGTCAAAAAAAGTGCAATATAGCACAGAATCGATATTTATGTAAGAACCACGTTGAACTTTCCAATTATTGAAAGTTTCTATAAATGCCACACTCAATACGCACCTGTTGTAAAAAAATGAAGTCAATCACATCTACCGTTTAATTTTTATGAGTCCTTTTGTTACGATAACCAATTTCATTATCTGTCCACGAGGTACCATGTATTTTGAATGAGAGCACATAATGCACGATAAAGGCACCAGCTCTAAAACTGACATTAACTTAAATAAGGTTGATTTTTGCGTTATTTCAATTTCTTTTTTCTGTTCAAACAAACTTTCTAAGATTACATTAAGTCCTTCATACCTCAATCGACTTCAACGCCAGTTTTTTTAAATTCCAATATGTCCAACTTACTGGATATTTTATAATTCACACCACTTCAATTTGCGCTCATTTCATTTCGACATTTGAAAAAATTCCGCCTACAAATGTGTATGTTTTTGATAGAGAATAAACATCTTTAAAGTAAAGGTAAAATGAAAATAACAACAAATAATGTTTCTTTTCCTTAAACAAGACCAAGGAAAATAACAATTTTGGTGCTTCATTTTATTTCAATGCCAATGAGGTTAAGAAAATGGCAGTTGTTCCAAATCTACCTTACACAGAGTGGGATGACATTCAAATTTTAGATGTTTCTTGGACAAATATTAAAATTGGGTAGGCCTATCGATATAAAATGTGTCATAAAAACAAAACGGTAAATGCTAATTCCTTGGTTTTTTCACACAAGGTCACTAATGGATATATCATTTATAAAATGTTTTAAGACCTAAAAGGTTCAAATCGGTTCTTAAATAAAAATGGATTCTTTTCTCTATTGCACTTTTTTTGACTCACCCTGTATTATATACATAACCTTTGTTACCAGTGTGTTATTATTTTTTGAGACAAAAATAGTCACAAATTTATCAGGGGGTGCAGTACTACCTTAAAGTTTGTTATCATATATATCAATAATTTTTCATATGATAAAATTTATCATATATGCATTATGCAATTACATTTAAATTTTATTCCAATTTTACAGGTGTCAATATTGTTTGTTGTTTTAGCATGTTTATTTCCATACACTCAACCTTCATGACCCCAATTCTAAAGCTTTCCCTAACGTAATCCTAACAGATCGATATAAATATGATTAGTGTTAAAATCAATAATTATGATGCTTTGTTTAATTGACCGTCTATATGATAAAAATATACCACTGCACTGCACAAAAATGGGTCAAATAATAATGATTTGCAAATGAAAAGAGTCTCCCACGTGAATTGTACGTGTATGAATGATCATGATGGTAAAACCAAATAATTATTTTTTCCAGTAAAATATTTAATTACAAACTGTTTGAATTTTAACGACTGGACGGCTGAGAGTATTCACTAGTCTACAAGGTGTCCCATAAAAATATAGGCATACATGTAGAAAATTGACCGCATTTGGTGATGGTACAACAAAACAATGGTTTTTATTCTGATATTATATTTTAATCATCGTTCCTGTAGAGAGACTAACCATCAAAATTATCGCACAACGAAAGTTTTACACAAGCACGCCTTTGCTTTCTTATTTTTATTACTTTTATTTTTCTCTTTTAAACATTGAACATCTGATAACAAATAAAGGAAGACGGTAATTAGAGAGGAACACTTTCCAAAAAGGCGCGTTTATTAGAGAACATTTAAAGACATTAATTTGTAATCAGACTACAATTTACATTGGAAATGACTCTCCAAGAGCGAATTATGAGTTATGTAGCCTACTGATCAAAAGACAGAATTTAACACGATTGTACAAATGACGTTCCTCACAGAGGATTTTAGATGATATTTTCGAATTTTAGTAATATTTTCATTACCAAATATGGTATGTACAATTATTATTAATATAAATTGTTCAAATAAAGAGGGCTAAAGAACGTCTAGGTCAGATTTCTGCTCAGGCTTCCTAAGCCAGCAGGCTAGCCCTACCAATATGGATCCATTTTGATTTCTCTATATGTGATGTACGATGTGAAATTGTAAGCACTGGTATATAGGACTAATTGAGCTTAAACCTGATGGCCTAGGAAGCCTGACCACTAGCCATGCTTCGAGAAACGGGCCTTTTAGGAGCCTACTATGTGTTATTTGTTTACACTTCTGATGTCATGCTGGACACATTCAATTGACTGCATGGCAGAGCCCAGAGAAGATGAGAATATTCTCATTTTCTCTGCAGAGCCCAAAAGCAACATCCAAAATTAAAACACATCCTATCACAGATAATATCGTAATAACGTAATGTATGAATACAATACAAATTAAAATTAACATATAATGTTGTCTGAAAATAAACTGATTAAATTTAATTAATTAATTAATTAATTAATTGAACATTTAACTGAAATATAAGCATACTAAATATGCGTGAAAATATTCTGATGAAATTGGTTATAGCGAATCGATGAAACCGCATTTGCGAGGCTGTAGATTTACGACACACCCAATTCAGTGATTATTGTTTGTGTGTGTAATAAACCACGTGTTGCATAAGCTTGCACTTACCAATACAAACGTTATGTCCATAGTAGTGATATGTTTCATTCATAGAAATATTAAAATAAAGTTAATATACACTAATTTATGATGTTCGCACTGTATGTCTTAGCTCATATTCAGAATAACATTATAACTACAATTATAGCTAAATTATTCTTATTATAAACACAAAAAACAAAAAAATAAATAAAAAATAAATAAACACGTGATGTCATTTAAATACATGATCAATGTTGTATCACACCTGCGCGTGATTCATTTAAAAATGTTAATTTATGACGCTCCAAAGGGAGGGGTTACATTGTGTAGCTTTACAATCTCCACCCGTTTTAATACATCAAGATGAAACAATGAATGCATTTGCAACCTGTTACCAAATAGGCCTATATTATCATTAACCATCACTTTGCGAAAGGCATGCAAGAAACATGCGATTTTTTTAAAATCTTTGTTTTTAAATCATTTTATTTTCATTATTTGAAATATAATTTTATAAAAGGTGCGTTTAAACTACATGTAGTTCAAAAAGACAGTCCCTGGATGACCTCTTTCGCAAAGAATTTAGATCGTTTTCCATTTGCATTACATGTCTTGCGCAAGGTACTGTGGTTGCCCTAATATTGGACGTTACAGCTGTTTCTGTACTCGAGTGCAGTGTTATTTTTTGAAATAATTGTCTTTTCTTTTGTTTTGGTTGTCTTTTCATGCTAAGTGACGTCTTTTTATTTTATTTCAATGTTATCTTTTATATCCAGAGAATAGTCCACGTGACTATATTGCAATTATTGTACGCGATTGAATTATAAATATTTTGATACAGTCTGTACCAATATTTAGGAATCCTGCTTAAACTATTCAACCATATCGTAGGCCTAATGCTTGTTCTGTCAATTTCATGGGTCCGTGTTAAATTTGTAATTGATTGTTTGTTCCAAGCAGTATTATTCTTGAAAGATTATTTACCGTAGTAAGGTGTGACCTCTGGTTTGGTGCATGTCCGACCTGATTACGTATACAGTACACAATGCCCTAAATCACAATATTCGCATAACGAATGTAGATTTGTAGTTCAGTTCTACCCGTATGAAATTAATTTAAACATAAGCAGGGTAGTAAATGTATAAGTTTATCTTCTCTGTAGCAAAATCTGATATCAGCAAATTTTTATACACTTCATCAATACCGATATTAGCAATCTACACCGTTATCTAAATCCAACACTATAGAAAATTATCTACTCCACTTATACTAATTTATCAGCAGATAGTCCTATAGATACTCATATCAGCAGTGGATAGGTTTTTTTTAAAAGAATCTACAGCAGACATATAATGCCGCATACATCAGCAGTAGATATATCGTCTTCATCAACACTGCACATCATCAGTAGATAACTATTTCAACGCCAACATCGATAAAATAAAATTAAACTGATACATGGCCTGGTAGATGTGATTTAATTATTTGAGGTGTCAACCACCCTTCCCTGGTATACATGTAGTGCATGGCATTTGTTGACTATAAAAAGTGCGAAATAAAATATGAACTTCCCATCTCCTTTGACCTTGCCGACTAGCACTATTCGCGTCAAAATGACAGTTTGAAAGAAAGCATGACATCGGCTATTGAAAAGAATCAACAAAATCAATAATAGGACAGAAAACCAATTTTCAATTATGTTCACGCGATTTTTTTTGTCTTGAAAACTTTTAACTAATCTTCTTGCTCACGTCAAGTTCAAATACGTTGGTATCTCAAATCTTAGACAAAAATAAGTTTTCAAGTCTACGGCCATCATCCGCTGATATCAGTGCTGATGAAGTAGCTATCTACTGGTATTGATGCAGTAACTATAATATCAGTAATGAAGTAGCTGTCTACTGCTGATATCGGTATTGATGAAGTAGCTATCTACTGCTGATATCGGTATTGATGAAGCAGCTATCTACTGCTGATATCGGTATTGATGAAGTAGCTATCTACTTCTGATATCGGTAATGATGAAGGAGCTATCCACTGCTGATATTTGTATTGATGAAGTATCTATCTACTTCTGATATCGGTAATGATGAAGTAGCTATCTACTGCTGATATCAGTACTGATGAAGTAGCTATCTACTTCTGATATCGGTATTGATGAAGTAGCTATCTACTGCTGATATTAGTATTAATGAAGTAGCTATCTACTTCTGATTTCGGTATTGATGAAGTAGCTATCTACTGCTGATATCAGTATTGATGAAGTAGCTATCTAATTCTGATATCAGCATTGATAAAGTAGCTATCTACTGCTGATATCAATATTGATGAAGTAGCTATCTACTGCTGATATCGGTATTGATGAAGTAGCTATCTACTGCTGATATCGGTATTGATGAAGTAGCTATCTAATGCTGATATCGGTATTGATGAAGTAGCTATCTACTGCTGATATCGGTGTTGATGAAGTAGCTATCTACTGCTGATATCGGTATTGATGAAGTAGCTACCTACTGCTGATATCGGTATTGATGAAGTAGCTATCTACTTCTGATATCGGTAATGACGAAGGAGCTAACCACTGCTGATATTTGTATTGATGAAGTAGCTGTCTACTTCTGATATCGGTAATGATGAAGTAGCTATCTACTGCTGTTATCGGTATTGATGAAGCAGCTACCTACTTCTGATATCGGTATTGATGAAGTAGCTATCTACTTCTGATATCGGTAATGACGAAGGAGCTATCCACTGCTGATATTTGTATTGATGAAGTAGCTGTCTACTTCTGATATCGGTAATGATGAAGCAGCTATCTACTGCTGTTATCGGTATTGATGAAGCAGCTATCTACTACTGATATCGGTATTGATGAAGTAGCTATCTACTGCTGATATCGATATTGATGAAGTAGATAGGCCTACATTCTGCTGATAGCACTTACCACTTTACCAGTATTGATGAAGTAGCTTAAAGGTCTGTAACCCGATCGATAGCATCATCCCACCGATTTTTCTCATTGTTAATGAGTTTAATACCATATAATGGATTATATTTTTCTCATTACCATCCTGCAAGTAGCTATCTACTGTTGATATCGGTATTGATGAAGTTGCTATCTACTGCTGATATAGGTATTGATGACGTAGCTATCTACTGCTGATATCGGTATTGATGAAGTAGCTAGCTACTGCTGATATTGGTATTGATGAAGTAACTATCTACTGCTGATATCGGTGTGAAGTAGCTATCTACTGCTGATATCGGTATTTATGAAGTAGCTATCTACTCCTGATATCGATATTGATGAAATAGCTATCTACTGCTGATATCGGTATTGATGAAATAGCTATCTACTGCTGATATCGGTATTGATGAAGCAGCTATCTACTGCTGATATCGGTATTGATGAAGTAGCTATCTACTGCTGATATTGGTATTGATGAAGTAGCTATCTACTGCTGATATCGGCATTGATGAAGTAGCTATCTACTGCTGATATCGGTATTGATGAAATAGCTATCTACTGCTGATATCAGTATTGATGAAGTAGCTATCTACTGCTGATATCGGTATTGATGAAATAGCTATCTACTGCTGATATTGGTATTGATGAAGTAGCTATCTACTGCTGATATTGGTATTGATGAAGTAGCTATCTACTGCTGATATCGGTATTGATGAAGTAGCTATCTACTGCTGATATCGGTATTGATGAAGTAGCTATCTACTGCTGATATCGGCATTGATGAAGTAGCTATCTACTGCTGATATCGGTATTGATGAAGCAGCTATCTACTGCTAATCTCGGTATTGACGAAGTAGCTATCTACTGCTGATATCGGTATTGATGAAGTAGCTATCTACTGCTGATATTGGTATTGATGAAGTAGCTTTCTACTGCTGATATTGGTATTGATGAAGTAGCTATCTACTGCTGATATCGGTATTGATGAGGTTGCTATCTACTGCTGATATTGGCATTGATGAAGCAGCTATCTACTGCTGATATTGACATTGATGAAGTAGCTATCTACTGCTGATATTGGTATTGATGAAGTAGATACATTCTGCTGATAGGCCTACCACTTTCCAGTATTGATGAAGTAACTTAATAAAATAGCTATATCGGAATTCAATTGGTAAAGTAGCTATCTACTGCTGATATCGCTATTCTGGATGATGATGATGGTGGCGATGGTGATGATTATGTAAATGATGATGATGATCACCATCGTTATTTTAAACAAAGCGCCAAAATCTGTTTTACATTAATTGCCTAGAAAAACAAATGTTGATAACCGATGCGACAGTGGTTTCAATCATGTTCTAATAATCATGCCTCACTAGAAACAGGTGCAATAACCCGAACTATTTCAACATGAATAGCCTCGTTTCCATGACAACGCGATGCGAATCAAAAGATACCCATGCTAATTACCGCTGATCAATAAAATTGCTCGTTTCGTATTTTGCTGCAAGGAAGACTGTACCGTTGGTCGTTTGGCAAAGTAATTTGAAAATGATGTGTCTAGTTTTTATGCTATAATGATTCGGTTGCAAAATATAATTAAAAAAAGTGAATAATTGTTTTGAATTAGGATTAATACGGAGTGATAAATATGATAAACATGCAATTCGCCTTGACATAAATTTATTTGAAATTGAAGTGCATTTTCCTTTCCATTCTCCTTGAGTATTTCGATATTCAAATAGCTAAAAGCTTCAAGTTCGCGAGGATATTGCAATCGATAATAAGATCCATTTTATAGGTCAAATGAGTAAAACAGGCCTTTTATTATATAGATGTTAGAATTAAGCAAAAACCCACAAATCTGATGAAGGAAATGAAGTGTTTGTGTCTGCACAACAAAGCAGTCGGGGCGGAAGCATTTAAAAAATAGTTGGAGGGGGTCGGGGATTACTGGGACTTTTTTTGCTAATATTTTTTCAAAAACGTGGGTGTTTTTCGTGCTAAAAAGTGCAATTAGGCCTATTGCTTTATTTTTCTTCAAAGATGCATTCTTTAAGTCGTCGTAAGATTGAGATACGATATCTTCTCTCAAGCAAGCATTTGGTTTGCAATATTAGTCGGGAGTACGATGACCTTTACGAGTCATGCAAAATTGAATCCCAATAATTAATTTAGTGCTCTCCGTGGATCATCTGCAGTTTCATTTAACGCAGTTATTGGATCCGTGCAAAATAGCAATTAGCAAGAATACCTGCGCGTAAGTATAGCCTATTGTACAGAAAGTCTGAAACACTGATCAGTATTTGTTTTGGGACTTGGGATTATAATACCTTTTGTTTTGTCAAGCCTGTCTTTTTCATTTTTGCATGTTCAAAATGATGGATTGTTTTCCCCTTGTGAAAATTCCAAAGAAACAAATTGGTAAAATCAGTGGAAAAAAACTGTCGAATTCTGCACCTTGAAGATGAATTTTTAGCAACAGATAAAATGACATCATAGAGATAATTTAGTTGTATCCAAAAGTTGTGGGAGCATTAGAAATGAAGCAAAACAGTCAATTTTTTTATCAAAAATGATTTTTAAAAAAAATGAAAAAGTTTATTTAAATCTGTGATTTTTTTTGAAAACTTGATGCATGACATTCAAGATATTTTGCAAAAATGTTTACCCAAAATATTTTAAAATAACGTTTTAAAAACGTTTTCACGACCTTTACATAATCCAACATTTAATGTTATTAAAACGTTTTGAATAAATGTTTCAAGAACATTTTTGTGTTTGATGGGTTTAAAACATGAAGATATCAAAATATTGTTACCATATTTTGCCATAGATTGGTTAATTGCCTGGCACATACATATAAAAAAGTATCTTCCTTTCATTGTCTTCATAAGTTAGAAAGTTCACTGAAGACTGCCCATTGTCAACAGAGAACAAGCAAACCTCGCCTATCTGCAAAATTTGAAGGTTTGGTGGCTCTGAAAAGAGCCGTTTGACATGTGAGGGTCATTGAGAAAGGTTGACTAAAGTTATGGCAAAAGGAAGTAAATTGTTAGTTATTTGAATAAGAGATAAATCCTTTTACCATATTAGGGCTGAGCATTATATTTTTATCTACATAATTTTCTGTTCTAATCACCTGCTATATTTTTGTCCTTCTTTCCAGCCAATGTACTGTATCCCTATGGTGCTGAAGTAGGCGATATTGCCTTACCTGAAGAAGACGATGGCGGAACAAGTATTGACATTGATATAGACTTCCCATTCTTCGATCATAATCATCGATCACTTTTTGTAAGTATGCATTTGCATAAAGGCTATTATATTGACCACAACTGGAACTTAGGAAATGATAGTGATTTAGACAACAAATAGGACCTAACTTGTAGCTCATGCTATAAAAAGAAAATTTTAGGGCTTATAAATGTTCTAGACCATCCTGGAATGATTCTTACTGTCAACTTGATTCAAAGTAGAAGAGTTCAAATTTCAATATTTCCCTAATTTCGAGTATCTTATAACAGTTACATGTTATAGGGAACAAATGAGTCCTGAGGAGTGTACATGAGTGAACTTACATGATGAACATTTTAAAACATCTTGTACTAATAATACATGAAAAAAATGTGCTGTGTGGGAGTGGCAGTGATTACATGCTATTCAAAGTGTCCTAATACTTGTGTCATTGCAGCTAGAATATCTGATTGAGATGCAAACTACACTGCACACAAAAAGTTGTGCTACATGCACAAACACACATATATTAGTTTCAGATTCAAACAGTGTGCAAGGTTTCCAACAAACTTGGGATTTCCTCTCACAATTTCAGGTCCCCAATTGCCTCCTGGCCGAAAAAGTTCCTGGGTTCACTACTGCATTTAATAGGAATAGTGCTTTTCTTCAAAATATTTTGGTACCTTACATATTCTGTCTTTTTTTATTCAAGTGGATATCTCAATGGTGGGGGACAAGATGACTTTAAAGACAGGCAAAGCTAGGTTTTAAAAGCTATATACAGACCAAAATGGCCCATTCATATTATGCAGAGCTTTTACATTTTCAAATGCCTGTTTTAGATTGGTGCTGCTTTTTGTGCACATTGTATGTACATCTTTTTATCACCAACATGAACAATAGGTTGTAGGTGTGCGTGGCAGGTGGTTTGTATTCCGCAATTGAGGACATGGGAGGAAAAGATGAATCACCTTATACAGATGTATTAATAGGTACACACCTAAAATTATTGAATATGTCTGTTAGATTGTTTTAGTATGGATCTGGAGGACTTACATGACAAAAATACATGAACTACCTAAAATTATTGTAAATTCCATGCTAAGTATATGTTTCCAATATAAAACATTTTACAAAATTTATAAGAAATTTGCAAGGATTTTGACAACCTGCTTGTTAGTTCCACGTACTGATTCCTTATAAGCCTCTAATTTCATCCTCGGCAAACATAAAATATTTTTGAAAACATTTGCAACATATTAGAAAAAGTTGCCAGAAAATGTTTAAATGTCATTTCATTTCATTTCATTAAAAAAACAATTATTGGGCTAAATTATAGGGTATAAAATGTTACATATTTAAATCATTTTTTTGAAAGTCACTGCAAAATATTCGAACATAATGTGATTAAAAGATTGACAAAAAGCCCCCCCAAAAATGTATTGCAAAAACAATAACATTTGGACAACATTTTATAAATGTTGTTAAGGGATCTGGAATGAGCGTTTTGAGCGTTTCAACAGTATTTTTTGTGGGACATGAGAGCACATCACACATATCGAATTGCATTCTGAATACGCAGAATGTCTTTCTGATATCTAATAATTTTCATTTTTTGAAAATCACGATATAATACAAATTTTATGACAAATTATAAAAATTTGATATTTTTCAGATTTTTGATATAACAGTCCTCGAAGTAAATTTTATAAATCTAATGATGTATTCTTAAAGTGTATGTAGCTGGGAGGAAAAGCCGACGATCAATTGAAAATTTTGACCTTTCATATTGAAGATATGGATTTTTTTCCCAAAACGACCCATTTTTTTTGTGTGTTTTGGAAAAAAAATCCATATCTTCAATACTGAAAGGTCAAAATTTTCAATTGATCGTCGGCTTTTCATCCCACCATACACTTCAATATAAATCATCAGATTTATAAAGTTTACTTTCGAGTACTGTTAAATATCAAAATATCAATTTTAATGATTTGCCATAAAATGTGTATTTAACATTGCGAATTTCAAAAAATCAAAAATATTTGATATCAGAAGGACATTCTTCGTATTCAGAATGCAATTCGATATTTCTGATGTGCTCTAATGTCCCACAATAAATACTGTCCAAACGTTCATACCCCACCCCTTTTAAGGGGTGGGGTATGAACGTTTGGGGTGGGGTATGAACACTTAAAACACTTAACACTTAAAACACTTAAAAGTGTTTTTCATAAAAAAATGTTTTAAAACCTTTTCATGACTATTATAGACCCTCTATAAGAAATATTTTAAAACAATTTTGTATTTTGCTGGGTCAGTTCTGTAAGACTTTACTTTAAAACATTGGCATCAAAAAATAAATTCCACCTGAATAACAAGAATATACAGTCATTTATAAACAATTACTTGCATTTTCATGGGAAGTATGGATGAGTTAGTGTAGTAATGGGGATCTTTTCACAGACTGTCTAATAATTTAACTGTGACCTTTAATTTCTCATCGAACTTGTTTAAATATTTTCTCCTTTTAATTGTCAAATTAATGTTGCTCATTGAAGACCAGGTCACCCTTGAATAGACAAATTACCTTGTACAGCAGGTACACATTGTGACAGATGTACAAAAACACTCTCAATAATTCCAATTCCAGGGTCATTTTAGAAAAAATATTTGGATTAATTTTTTACAAAGCAAATCAGTGTGCCACATTACTCCTTGCCTTTGGTGAGAGGTCACTGGTTCCAAATATCTGCAGGACAAAAAAAATAAATTCAAATCCTCTCTCCCCATGGCTTATCTGGAAAGGTGGGCAGATGATACATGATAAAGACCTTGTTACAGTTGGTCAAGGTGAAGCCAGATTGTTGGCCACTTGACATACCTGGTTGAAGTGTTGCCATGCAGTGTTATCTCCCTGATTTTATCTGTCAAGTTAAGGGGGTACTACACCCCTGTGGTAAATTTGTGACTATTTTTGCATTTTTCTCAAAAAATAATAACACACTGGTAACAAAAGTTATGTATATTATTGGGGCAAGATATCCAATTACTACACTGAAATTTCAGTGACTCAAGACAAGTGGTTCAGTATATATGATCGGAAATGAGGTACATCCTAGCGGTACCTTATTTCTTATCATAAATAACGAACCGCTTGTCTTGGGTCACTGAAATTCCAGTGTAGTAATTGTATTCCTTGCCCCTATAATATACATAACTTTTGTTACCACTGTGTTATTAGTTTTTGAGAAAATGCAAAATAGACACAAATTTATCGAGGGGTGTAGTACCCTTAAAAGCCATAATGTGTGATTTGCTTCACAGCGACGCCCTCAATTTTACTTGGATTTCTACTTTTTGCATAACTATAATGCCCAGTGGTATACTAAAATACCACATACAAAAACTAAGCCTGAAGTGCTTTAGTAAGAGTAAAATTTAACTTTTGTATTAAAACCGGGTAGACCCGGTTTTATTCAGAGTTCTTGCTAACATGTACCGTGGATGTCAGCTTGTATGTACACACGTCGAGCGCGATGCTCCACGCAGTTACATGTAATACGATCGGCGAACGTAGTACACGCATTGTAGGCGTTGGAATGAATCACAATTTTCTTCATTATACCTCATTTGTTTGGCTCGAAATTAAAAGGGGATAATGTGATCAGTGAAAACAAACATTTAAATAAGAATCGATTCTTTATGCAAATCACACATTATTGCTTAGTTTAATTACAGCCATAATGTATGATTTTGGTCAAATTTTAATTGTGTTATTCTTAGTTGCCAAAAAAAATTATTACATAATATTAGTAACAACTATCAAGGAAATTTTCTGATCATTTTAAGCTGAAATAATGGGGTAAAATGAAACAAAACTACTTCTGGGGATCCCCGGTTTTATTATAACAACTCTCAATTTTACTGTAATTAAAGCACTTCTGGCTAATAGTCTTTCACATGGTATTTTAGACACACCTTTGTCCTTTGGGCATTACAATCAGTCAAGAAAAATTAAGGGCATCGCTGTGGATTACACACATTGTGGCTTTCTGCATTTGCTTTCTGTGGCTTGATAAAAAAAGAAGGACAAAAAAATTGTGTCCTTTGCGCTTTGCATGTATAAGATCCCAGTTTTGGTTGTATATGTTAACAAAAAGTTTTGTTTTGATATCATAAAATAACAATGCTGTCTATCAACATAGATACACATTCATTGTAACCATAGTAACGACATTCATTTGTTTCTTTCTTTCATATAATACACAGATAAACACGAATGGCATCATATCCTTTTTACAAAATGTTGTACAATATACACCAGAAGTTTTTCCACTCGGCAATAACCGCCGTGTCATCGCTCCATACTGGGCCGACGTAGACACTACAGAAGATGGCGGAGGCGACATCTGGTATCGTCAAATAAACAATGTAACAAAACTACAAGAAGTTACGGATGAAATTATGAGAGTGTTTGCAGTGGACTTTGCTTTTCGGCCATTTATAGCAGAGTGGGCACTAATAGTGACTTGGAGTAATGTGACTTATTATGATGCACATGGAAATGTTTTTAATGACCAGGTATGTGGCTTCAAACAGTAGCATAGCCAGGGGGCATGTGGGGACAGCATCCCCTGTAAGAAGTCCCCCCACCCCCACTGCCTTTTTTGTACTTCTTGGTCCATTTTTGACAACTTTTGCCCCCTTTAAAGTTGCCTCATCCCCCTTTGTCCCCCTCCCTCTAGTATAGCAAAATACTAGTTTGACATAGCGAGCCTTCAACAAAGCGAACCTTCAATCTAGCAAATGGTCAACATAAGTGGCATATACCAATTGATTACATCTCCAGGGTATGATAGAAAGGTCCATCCCTACTTATCAGGGCACCAACACTGTTATAGAACCAAAACAAACTGTGGTGCATTCACTCATTCGGACATCCGGGAACATTGTCCCTTCGTCCCCTTTGCACAAGCGCCAGCATAGCAACCAGCTCGAGAAAGGGGTACTGCACATGCGCACACTGGTTTTACAAGGCTATTTCCCCTTTGTGACGTCAGCCCGACCAAGAGAATAGGACCATACATGCCACAGTGGCATTATACACATGCCTCTTAGTAGGCCTAGACAATAGAGGTAATCATTGTGACGTCAATGCTGCCATCTTGTGGGTAAGGAGTGCCTTGTTGCTAAGATCACCGCGTTGACACTTGACTGAAAAGGTGCGTCACGTGCTGCGACTTCCGCGTAATTGGGGGCATAATGCCTAACGCATGACATGCAGAACGGCAGTACCCACAAGATGGCGGATCCCATGGAAAAGGCTGACGGCCTCTATACAGGGCTTTTGAGAATTAATTTAAGTCATGGTCAAAAAGAATTAGGCTGAAACTGAAGAGGTGCTTAAAATGTTGCTTCATTCTTGTATACTATTAAAAATATATAAATGTTATTTTGACCCAGGTTCAGTTTTGTTACAGGAGAGAGGGTCCACTGTCATCAATCTGTTTGTATCCTAATTTACAATAAAAATTAAATTCAAAGTGGTTAAACAAACATTGCTTTAAATGTTAATATTTTCACTTACCTTGTTGTGTTTGCAGCCTGAAAATACATTTCAAGCTGTCCTTGTAACAGATGGAGTACACTCCTTTACAATTTTTAACTATGGGACGCTTGAATGGACCACAGGTGCTTCAAGCGGAGGAGACACACACACTGGATTGGCGACCGATGAAAATGCCATAGCAGCTCAGGTAAGCTTGGCTTGTTTGTTTGTCCCAAACAGTGATGACGCCCAGAATTTTTTCAGGGGTGGGGGCATGGGGGGGGATTGAATGGGGGGCCAAAATCAACAAATTTTGCGCAAAATTATTACAAAAAGTGGACATTTTTGGGTTTTGACTGGGGGAAGATTTCTGACTGGGGCAGTCTTCAGTCTTTATGCTCCTAAATAATTAAGGCAAAGCTTGTCCAAGAAGAAATGTGCTGCTCAAAACACAGATGTGCCAATAGTGCGGGATATATACAAGATGTGCGAGTAAAAATGAACTCTACATGCTTAGAGAACCTGGTGGACTGCAGAAAGCTTTATAAAGCTCTAACTGCAAGGAGTACTGCTGACTGGAAGGCTTAATTGGGCTGATGTTGATGTTACAGCTTCCACAGGCAGGCAGTTCCAAATTGTCATTTGCCCCATGTACACCGCCACTGGTCTCAAACTTTGTTCATCTGTAAGTTTGCTTCATTAAAATTTATTTCTAGCGCAAATAACGTAAGTCACTTGCTTTACACATTTAAATGTGAGGTTGTACAAAGGGTATAATATGTAAAAAACATTCAAAATCATTTTTGAAAACTTGCTACAAAACATTCTAACATGATGCTATTCAACTTTTTGACCACATTTTAAAAAGGTTGTTGTAGTGTTTTTGTTATATAAAACATGTTTGAAATGTTTACATGGCCTTTATATATACACATAAATGCTATTAAAATATTTAGACCAAAACCTAAATGTCTATATAACACATATATAAGGTTTTAAAAGTATTCTTGTGTTTGATGGGATAGCACCCTGGGGGTTACATAAAGAATAAAAGGAATAATAAACAATAAATAAACAGAAAGGGACAGACATCAATCTTTTACAGATTTTTTGGAATTCAAAGCATTTTGACAATAAGTTTTTATTTAGACCAAAACCTAAATGTCTATATAACACATAAATAATAAACAATAAATAAACAGAAAGGGACAGACATCAATCTTTTACAGATTTTTTGGAATTCAAAGCATTTTGACAATAAGTTTTTATTTAGACCAAAACCTAAATGTCTATATAACACATATATAAGGTTTTAAAAGTATTCTTGTGTTTGATGGGATAGCACCCTGGGGGTTACATAAAGAATAAAAGGAATAATAAACAATAAATAAACAGAAAGGGACAGACATCAATCTTTTACAGATTTTTTGGAATTCAAAGCATTTTGACAATAAGTCAATGAAATGAATACCCAAAGGCAACAGGGACAAAAAAATGTTATACAGGCTGACGGACTTGCCGACAGGTTGGTTGGTCAGCATTTTTTTTTCTAGAAGAGGCTGAATGAACCTAAAAAATGACAGAAAGTTTCAAAAATATGAAAATTGTTAACTAACATTTTTTGAAAATTCTGAATTTTGTTCAAAAATCTTTAGTAAAAATCAATCCACTTTGGCTAAAAACTGCTGTTTTAATTATCTACAGTAAAAAATCCACCAAAACCCAAATCAGGGTTGGGTGGGCCCTAGACAGGGTTGTTTGTTTTTGTCGCCTAAATAAAATTGCTATTCTGTGTGACTGATGAGTTACTTTCATAAAAAGGTTTGTAATCATGGAGCTTAATAAATATAGCTCCATGTTTGTAATAAACAACAATAATCTACAAACCACAATAAGGCACAAATAACAACAATGCAATAAATACAAAAGGTAGCCAATGGTGCATTTCATTGCAAATTTTGTATTTGTATTTGAACAGGTCACTAGTAAATAGACAATTGCTTTATGTAATGGTTGATGTGAACCATGACATGCATATTACTTGTTGATGTGAATGAACTTGTATTATCTGAAATCCTTATTAATAATTAGTCACTACCATGACTACATGCCAAATATTCTGCTGTCAGACATGCTAATATTTACTTAGAGCAATAATGTTAATTACAGTGAATTTTTGCACGGTTGTAATACTCTATGGTGTTCTTTTAAAAATACTCTGTGAAAGACAAAGCCAGAAGTGCTGTTTAATTACAGTAACATTTCAAGCCCTTGGGACCCTCAGGTTTATTCTCCAAATCAAATAGAGTGCCATATAGTTAACAGCAAGTGGGGATTCTTTCATTTTCTTCCTTTTGGGCTTAAAATGTTGAGAAAATTAACCTTCTTTTCAGTTACTTCAATCAATTTCTGCAAAGAATAACAAAATTAAAATTTGTCCAAAATTGTTCATTATTGGAAAAAAGTTTTACTCTCAAAATAATACCAACCCAAATTTTTGAATATTAGTGATATTTTTCAATAAAGAAGGACTTGTTTTGGTAGTTTTGAAATACTTAAAAGGTGTTTAAAGCACCTACATTACATTTATAATAAATTGTGTACACATTATTCATTTTTTAAAACAAGTTTTAAACAATACCAACCAACCCTTTCATTTGTTAAAACTTTATAGCTACACCGCAATTTTTGTGACCTGATAGATATTTCAACTTGGTTTCTGTACATGACAAATGTCTATTTTCTTTTGTCTTCTTCAGTTTGCTTAATGCTGGCATATTCCCAAAGTCCTATTTTTTTCACATGACTCATATTTGACCACAATTTTCGATTGTTGCACTTGTACAATGCAGCAATCAACCGTAATGATTCTGTCCGATACAAACATTAGACAAACATTATCATACATGATCTTAATTTCATGCTCAAACTAGTTCCGTGTTGCAAAATATACTTGAAATTGAAATGTTGATAGCATAATAAGATATCCACTACCTTGACATGTTATAGGCCTAACCAATAGTAAGTCAATGGTTTTTGATTTCTGTAGATTTTGTAACTTGTGAAGGCTTAGAGCTATTTTGTATGGAAGGAAAACAAATGAAGTACCTTGTAAACTTGTTAGGGTTAAACAATTCATTTTCTTTATTGATGATTTAAATGGACTTTTAAGTTTGTCTGACCTTTTCCTTTGTTTCATAGACAAAAAAGTTTCTTTTCTTTCTATTTATTTCTAAGATGAATTGTCTGTCCTTTATGTTTTTTATTTCCTTATTTTGGCCTTAAATTACTACAATGATTTCACTACAATGATTTCAAAATTCTATTTGGATTTGACTCTTTTACTTTTAGTAAGGTCATCATTACTGCTGCTAAGGTGTCTTCAACAAACAAGTGCAATTTGACTATGTTGGTGTTACCAGAAAACCCGGCTGATTCACAGACTGAAAAGACATGCTATTGAACAATGATATATTTTAACCCCATCTCTTCCCCCCTCTCTCATACAAATTTAAATTTGAACAAGAACTATATTATGTCATTTTCTGTTCACTCAGGTTGGTTTCAATGCTGGTGATAATAAGAACTACTACACAGTGCCTAATTCAAGAACTAACGAGATCCTTAACATAGCCAAAACTACCAATGTTGGTAGGCCTGGCACAGAAGGAAGATGGGTGTTTAGAATAGATAATAAGGAGATTGTGGCTGCAGGCTGTGAGGATGATACTAATTGTGAGTATAGATAATAACCTTTGACCTCTGATATGACCTTTGACATTATCACCATGATGGCACATTGTTTGATATTGATCAAAGGTTTTGACAAGTTTGATTACAATCCTTATGCAGCCTATCGATTATTTGACAGTTATTAAATATTTATCAAAATTTCATTATTTCATTGACATGTCATGGCAAGCCCTGGAAAAGAAAGCACTATATTAGGGATTAGCACCCTGATACCAGAAACATAAAAAATCATTCTACCGTATTTACCATAGTTACTTTTATGCAAGAATATAATTCTAATTGGGAAAATTTTTGAGCAAATTTTCTGACACCCCCAAAACAAATCATGATTCTGCCGCTGATTTTGGGAAAATGACCGCCATTCAGTCCCCTGGAGGTTCTACTATAATGAAAGACAGAGATAAAAAGACTAGATTGCATCTGACGTCAGGACAAAGGCATGCCGTGATTGGTTGCCACCCTGCGCAGTACAGCATTTTCTGTCTATAGTTGTCAGAATTTCAGTCTAGTCTTTCTATCTTTGTCTTCCATTATAATCCCCTTGATTTATATGTGTGATAATATATAATGCAAGATATCGGGTAAACAAGTTTGAAATGTAGTGGTTTTTTAATGTTAAAAATTAACTTGGAAAAACAAATAGTAGCTAGTAATAGTTAATAGCAAAGTCGAAATAAAACTGTACATTTGTTGTCTTTGTCCACAGCTGTCTTACAGATTCACCCAGAGCAGGTTTCTATGCTAGGAGGTGATGTACTCACCATTTCCGGTCCATGTTTTGAGCTCGGCAGTAATGTGCATTGTCGTATAGATGGACATGATATCCAAGCCGTATATGACTTCATGAGAGATCCATTTACAGTACGATGTCCGGTACCTATCTTGATGAGGCTAGGAAGCATCCCTGTAGAATTATCTGAAGATGGTGGTGTCACATTCAGCGCTACAGGATATATTGTTGCAGGTATGTTATTGTTGGCATAGACACAAACACCCTTGTATCACCTACACCCCTTGTATCACCTCCTGGGCAAAAAAATCGAAACATTACTGTAGCGGAAAAAGGATTCAAAATTTCGAATGCATTCAAATGCAAAAGACCACAAAATGCCACATCACTACCACAATGGTAAGATATTAATGCATTCTGAATGCAGTAATTGCATTTAGGTTTGCTAAGGGTGTATTCAGAAGAGAGATGTGCCCTTCAGTTGTGTCAGGTCACATGATTGTATATAAACCAGTGCTCCCGAGCATTTAATGCACTTCCTTACCCTGCGATCATCGAGGTAGGTTGGTCAAGTTATCCCTCCTCTCTCTCTGCATCAATTCTGCTACTACTGCTCCGGAATCCAATCACCTAGATCAGCCCATAACCCTCAATAAATGATAAAGAACAATGCAGACATAAATCCAACTCCTTGACCGAACTTTTTAGTGCAAACAAGTATATCATTTGCCTTAGACAATGGCTACCAAGATAAGATCTGCCACATAACTATGTCCATGGAAAGCTGATGTGTTATCAAAGTATGGGGAGGACACTCACTGACAATGGGTGATGGGGATTATGACCACACTGACCACCATTTTGCAACTCCCTCTCACTCAATGACCACATTTTTTACTGTCACTGAAAGACCCTTTTAAAATAATTTGAACAACCCCTTTCTCTAAATGACCAGAATGTTGTTATTTTCCCCAAAATATTTTGAATGTTAAATCAATTTAAACTAATTTTTTGAAATTTTAATGTATTTGGGCATTATTATTGTGGGTCCAAACTTGTCTGGGTCAATGATTGACCCCATTTTAGGAGCTTCTCGCCCATTGACTCCCTTGTTTGACGTCAAATCTCTCACCGAAAGACCCCAGTTTTGAATCACTGTCCGCAACCCCAAAGATTGAGGGCCCTATGCTATAGGTTACTTAACAATGGCAGATATAGGTCTTTGGTGTGCTTTCAAGTCGGTCTTCAGATGTGTAGCAAACTAACACACACATCCCTGCATTTACGCACACACAAATCATAAGAAACACAAATAAATGTAACTTTCTTAATCACAATCCTTTACATCCATTATTTTTCTATATATCAGTTGGCCCTGAGAGACAACCTCCTCGTGTAGTGGTACACGACATTTCAACTGATGTTTTAGAAGTAAATCTCATCCCAAACAACTTCCCCGACCAGACGTCTGTTCCTGAGAGCACGCGTGTGGACGTCTTCATCTACTCCTATAAGGAAGACAAGGTGACAGCTGAAATAGTGCTCAAACCTGAGATGGTCATCAGGAGAAACTTGCGACTCTCACAGACAAATGTTCTTGTGAATAAATCACCGTTGACTTCTGTAGATGTTGGGATATACAGAGTGGTAGAAACTGGTAAAGTGGATGAAACAAAAGAAGAAAGGTATGTTTCACTTCCAATTTATTTTTTGTAATATTCCTCATTTATACTGTTTACAAAAACATTATTTGGGTGATTAGATAAAAACTATGTCTTGTTGTGTTTTGTAACATTAGTTTTATTCATAATGTACTGCAAATCCATGTAATTAAATAATTTGAAGTGTTAAAGAACTGAAAAATTATCAGGTTTTCTGTGGTGACTTTACTCTATAACAAAGGTGGTCAATCTGTAAAAACAAATAACAAAGTAACCCACCAAAATGCAAAAATATTCTTTATCATCTCGAATGAAAAATAAGGCAATGTGCTATTTCAGTTGAAATTCATGCACCCCCAATTTAAGAGTCCACACAGGGAGTGTGAATTTCAAGTGGGGTTACCTGAATAGGTGACTTTATTTGAAATCTACACCCCCTGTGTGGGAGATTAAGGATATGTCTTCAGGGGGTGTATGGAATTCAACTAGAAAAGCTCATTCTGTACTGAACTCTTCCTCCTTTCAGTAATCCTATAACACAATTTATGTACATTTTATTTTGAAATCTTTAGATGGAAAAATGGTCAGCGAATATCAAGAAGCAACACCCAGCCTATTGCAGCTATGTGGAGTCTCCCATTCAATGCCAACCCAGCATCTCACATGGATACACAAGAATGGTGTGAGGAATGGGCAGAACAAGAGAGCATCCTAAATATTGTGGCTGACAATGTTCGCCCCTGTCCCTGCACACTGCAGCAAGCTATGGCCGATGTAGGACAATTTGAGCGTGATCCATGGTGTAATATCGACAGAAGGGGTGAGAAGGATAACTGTGCATATAGGAAGACCCCTGGGTCAGCTGCCAAGCATTGTGTGAGAGCTAGGAAGCCAAGGTATGTCAACCTTATGTGTAACTAAAGACTGAAAAGCATTT
The DNA here is from genome assembly GCF_039555335.1 of Amphiura filiformis. NCBI lineage: Eukaryota > Metazoa > Echinodermata > Ophiuroidea > Amphilepidida > Amphiuridae > Amphiura > Amphiura filiformis. The sequence goes on from NC_092636.1 coordinate 53,940,451, forward strand.
TTTGTATACCATTTGTAAATCCAGGTGACGCCCACATGTTTAACAGATGTTTATCAATACATACATGCATTGGGCTTTTATACCAGGCTTTTATATAGTGCCATTTTGTCTAGACCACAGCACATATATAAATATTTGTGAATATTCTGAATATCCCACAGCACATACATGGTAACAAATTCAAAGCATAAAAAGCATTACAATAAACTACTGTGGAAATGGATGTGATTTTTTGAAACCAGATAATGTCCAAAAGCAACTATAGAGGATTGGCAGAAGCATGAAGAGTCTAAGTTCAACAAGCTGATGCTGAGCAAAGTCTAGTTAGGCAAACAGGGGCATATTTCCATTTGAAATATATAGTTGTGCCTTGAAATTAAGAAAAGCATCTAATTCTAAACATGTGTATTTAGGGAGTGTTTAGAAATGCTTTCGTGGGATGAGGCAGAGAAAATGCAGAAGGGCCAAGAAAGTTTTTGAGCTCTTCAATGGGGATGGTAGGGCCAAAAAGTGTAAACTTCTTAGTAGCTAGGGCCGTAAATGCGAGAAATAAATTGCCATCCTCCCTGTGAGGTTACATGGAAAAACAGTGGGAATTATATAAATAAATGTTAATTTCTAGTTTGTAATCATTTCTTATTTGCAGTAATCTTGGCAGAGGTCAGTTGTGTTGCTATGGCAATGATAACAATCTTCTGATTCTCAAAGATGTACCAGAAGGAGGCTTTGCTCAACGGAACCATCATGGCGGCTTCACACCAGTCGTACATCCTGGTACAGTCCCCTTCTTATCCAACTTTTATAATGATCGTGTACCATGGGAACAGTGTTGTCCACGAGCAAATGACAAGAAAAGCTGTGACTTGTTCCGTGAGAGAAGACCATCAAATGACTGCAAGATGTATAAACCACCTAAAGCTGGTAAGTACATACACAGTGTGCGAAAATAATGTACGCTTTGTGTTGGACTAGTACCTTTCCAACTTGGGAGCCCGAGCTGACCGTTAACTTCTCAGAGCATTACAGATAAGATATTTTAAATTTAAATGCTTTGAATTGGCTTTGAATTGAATCTTGCTTGATTGCCTATCTGCAACATTAAGGCTAGTCAGAGCCTTTAGGTCATTGTTGTCCTAGTTTTGGTTATTTTGCTTAAATAATATTGGAAATGAGTCAGGGAAGCCACTGGTCATTTTATATTTTCATATTGCAGTTGATAATAATTTAAGGTCAAAACAAAATTTCCGCTATTTTGCACTAACAATAGTTTCTGTAATTCTTTCATGTTGTTTTAGGTACCATATTTGGTGACCCCCATTTTATTAGTTTTGATGGGTCTGCCTACACCTTCAATGGTTTTGGAGAATTCCACATAGTCAAAGTGGACACACCAGAAATAGTACTACAAGCTCGCATGGCTGAGACTATGAAAGATGGTAGGTGGCGAATTAGTAATTAGACCTATGGTATAAAAACATGTAAATTTGAATCCGAATTATCATGTTTGATTGTATTATGAGCACTGGTAATAATATGATTCACTCAGAACAAAGCCAGAAAGTTTTACAATTTAACATCAGATAATAACATCAGTGCTCTTCTCCATCTGACTCATTAGCTCAGTTGGTAGAGCATCGGTCCGGTGATCCGAAGGTCCCAGGTTCAAATCCTGGATGGCCAGTGAAATTTTTTCACTGGCTGTCATTTATGTATGTGTTGACTTGTGTTAAAAACCTTTCTCATATTTTACAATTTAGTTATTACCATTTCTAACTTAACTGCAGTACCAATGCTTACCTAATGTTGAAAAACATGGATCCTGTTATACTTAGTTTCAAATTTGGCAACTGTTATATGTCTGTTTTCTTGGGTTTAAAAAAAAAATTTTTTGTTTTTAATTTTGCCTATATCTTAGTTTCAATATTGCCAACTTTGGTCTGATTGGATCAAATCATAGAAAACTTGGTGGGGTATTGACATGGAAAAATAAAATCTGAATTTTAGATTAAATTCAGACTTTCACTCTCCATGGTGCATTTATAGTTGAATAAATGAATCATGAGAGAAATTTGTCCTTTGGAGGGGATGTTAAGCTGTCAGTCCTGTGTACAAATGAGCCAACATGTGGCTCGCAGTCAGTTTTGAGCAGAGTAGGTTGTAAACCCTGACTGTCCCAATCTCTCCCAGGTTTTCTTTAGTTATCCAGGGTTGTCAAATCTGAACAAATCAATATCAACTCTGTAACAGTCAAGTTAGCTCAATCGATAAGGCGTTCGACTATGGTGCGAGAGGTTGCGGGTTTCAACCCTGGCGGTGCCTAGTACGCTCTTGTGGAAAAATTGAGTTTGCTTGAAATTCCCCTGGACAAGGAATTTACTGCTAAATTATTTGTCTCGTTATAACCCGTACGAAACTCGGGGAGCTGATCCTGGTTGTGAAAGTTATTTGTGGAATGTTTAGGGTGTGCGCTCTTGAAGCAGCAAAGTCCCTGAAATGTTGTTTAATGGTTTATGGAATGATGTGGGCCGTAGTGGTCAGCGACAACCTGTAAAGTGTGCTGAGGCCTGAGGATCAACGTCAAGGCGTTGTGCCTGTGTGTATAGCACACTATAAATCACTGCGCTTTAAAAATAAAATGTCACCTTCAAACAGACCATAATGACACAGGACATAGCATGGAATCTCTGATAAGATCATAACAATTATCATTTTTTGTTTTCAGTGAAAGCTACTGGAGTGATTGCCATGACGATGCAGTCAGGTGATTCAGATGTGATCCAGGTAGAATTGAATGAGAGGCGTGTCATCGATACATGGCATGGAGTGACAAGAGGCAATATTAAAACATGGAGAAGAATAGCATTCTACCAGTTTCCTTATTGGGATGTTGAAGGTAAATGAACCATGAAAGTACCACTTACTTTGGAGGAGAACTTATAGTAAGCTGTAAAACCAATAGACATTTTCCCCATGTTGTTCCTGTGTATCGGAGAAGTAGTAGCACATGTGAAGAAATACATTGTCCACTACCCACTAAATTGCCCATGCATGTCAGGCAAAATGGTAAGGCACAGTCTGATGGATCGTTAGGCTGAAAAACACAGTAAGGGTCGTTATAAAACCAAATCATTACCCTAAACCTAACCCTACTCCTCTTCATAACTTGTACCTATAACCTAAGCCTTTATCCTAACCAAACCTATTCCGAAACATAACCCTGATTCTGGTCCTAAGTCTGACCCTACCCCAAGTTGAATGCTATCCCTAACACCATAATGCTACCATAACCCTAACTGCTACCATAACCACAAAATGCTCTAAACCTTAACTTTAACACTTCTCAGAATATTGACCCTTTGGACAAATAGGCTGTTCTTGGCACTTCTTCCTGAAACACATTTTTTAGATGGTTATCACAAGTGGTATAGGATGCACTTTATAAGAAGTTTTGGTAATTGTTCATATTTCATTTCATATCTGTTTTATGGCAATCTCTTTTGTGTTATAGGTGTCACCATTGAACAACTAGAATCAGGCTCAGAAATCACAGTCCTTGTGACCTTTGACACTGGTGTAGCAATCACAGTCTCAGTTCCTACAAATGCTAATGCCATGAGCGTGATAGTTCTCATGCCACCGGATTTGAAGGGCAAATCAACAGGCCTACTGGGAACATGGAATGATGACAAAACAGATGATATACAGACACCTGCAAGGTCTATCATTGACAGAGAAGATCCATATGTATTGCACAATTCATATGGGTTAACTTGTAAGTATAATGAAATTATATTTCCCTCTTCTCTATTCATGGTGGTTGGCTTTGATTTGTGATTGCTAAATGGGTTTATTAAACTATGTAATTGGAGATGAGACTAGTTTGACCCATGTGAGGACATGGTGGCTCAGTGGTTATGGCCTTGGACTCATAATCTGAGAGCTTGCTCGACGTGAGTGGGTTCGAGTCTTCGTCCACCACCGTGTTGCGCTCTTGTGCAAGGCACTTTTCCTTGCTTGCCTCACCCTACCCAGGTGCAATGGGAAGCTGTTAGGGGCAGTAACAGTCATTGTACTGATGAACCCTGCGCCATTTGTAGGCTGCAAACATCGTTCCGGAATGTTCTAATGATGGCGGAATAAATGTAAAGCGCTTTGAGGTTGTTTATGGCATAAAGTGCTATATAAATATATACATTTATTTATTTATTTATTTATTTATCTATATAAGTTAAAGTGATTTGAATCATCAATAAAATGTGAAAACTATGACCTACCCATTCTTGAGCTGTTCTAGATGTGCCAATGAAACTTCGGTTTGCACCCATTATGACATATCTGATAAAGTTATTTGACTACAATTAGTTTCACCAATGTTATAAGTTATAGTACTTTAACTATATCATTGTTGTGCTTGCTGTCATATAGGGGCAGTCTCTGCAACAGACACATTGTTTCGTTATGACATTGACATAAACCACACCATAGTCAATCAACTCGACTACATTCCAACTCTCTTCTTGGGTTCAACCGTGCCAGAGACTACTCTTCAGCGAGTCTGTGGTGACAGCTGGGCGTGTCGTTATGATTATCATAAAACAAACAACGAAACTAACGCACGGAGCACTAAGGATGCGGAAGATGATTTTGATGACACAGATAGAGGAACCAATCCTGGTGAGTTGATTCTGATATAAAATTGGATCGGTTGAGCCCATATTTATTGGTCGAGCTATGAGTTTTAAAATACTGAACGAGGCGTAGTCGAGTCAAATATTTTAAAACTCATAGCGAGACCAATAAATATTGGGCGTAAAGCATCCAATTTTATCATTATTATGTTTTGGATCCAATATTATCACAACTTGGATCCATCGAAACATAATAATGTTAAATGATGTACCCTTTCTATTTATAATGATTTATTATAATGTTTGAGTGGCAGTAAAGTCTTGGAGTTTGGTAACATGGGTGACTAAAATTGCTCTTATTGGACTATTCCATTTAAAATCCACACTCCCCCTGTGGAAGATTTTGGAAATATCTGCCAAAAGGGAAGTATGAATTTCAAATGGAATGAGCACATTAGGCAGTTCCATTTGAATTTCATACACCCTCTGAGAAAGATTCAACTTGAACCTTCCCCGGCGGGAGAGTGAGTTTCAAATGGAGTTGCTGATGTGTTAATTCCATTTGAAATTCATACTCCCTCTGTGGAAGATATTTCCAAAATCTTCTACAGGGGTAGTGTTGATTTTAAATGGAATAGCCCATTCATCTGTGGATTCAGGTTTGACAGACATTTTAAAAATGAATTGGAGCTGAGTAGTGTACTGACTATTAATACCCCAAATAGGCAGAATTTATAATAAGATGCATATTTAACAGGGACCCCATTGCAAAAGTATTTATACATTGCAGTCTGATTGGCAGCAATAATCTGAAATGGCTCAGCTCTATAATCAGGCCCGTATGTGGGGGTGGGGTGCGGCAAATGTATACAAAAAGTCCCAAAATATCACAATTTGCGCTTTTTGGGTCAAAAAAGGTTCAAATTTTGGGAAGAAAGTCCACTTTTCACAAAATTGCCCCCCCCCCTGAAAAAAAGTCCACTTTTTCAAAATCAGCACCCCAAAAAAACCCTCAATGCACGGCCTGTCTATAATACATATGCATGTATGACAAATTTGGACATATAGACCAGTTAGAATGATGTTATTAAAATTGAGCAAATCTGGTAAAGAATATTCTCAAAAGCTATATAAACGATCCAACCTCCACCTTCCAGACCATTTTCCTGTGCTAAAACAAACCACCAATGGCTCAATGTAATTGCCCCACAATCCTTGTGCTCATTTTAGTGAAATAAATGTAACCTTACCACCTTAGAAGGGTAAGCAATCCAATAATGAGGGTAGGGTGTGATTAAGAACCAAGTACACAGTTTCATCCATACATGTATTTGTTATTTAATATCATGGACACAGAATTTCCAAAATATTTTATAAAAGTGGTTTCCTATCATTTTCAGTAATAAATACTGCAAAAAACAAGTGTCTGTGATTTTTGGCTAAATTTTTTTTGCTTGATAGCAAATTGAGTATTTATTTTTACCACTTACCTTCACTTCTTTTGCAGTATCAACATGTGGGTACTTAACACCACCTGAAAATGGCAACAAAGATGGTATCGTGTACATCAATGGATCATCTGTGACATTGACATGTAATAATGGTTTCAGATTAACGGGGGCTGGTAATAGAAGATGTGTGTCTGGGGCATGGTCTGGCAATGTTACTGTTTGTGGTAAGTGACAAGCTACTTCAATCATGGCATTTCATTGCTCAAAGATTTCTTTTCAGAGCCACTGAATCTAAATAGGCATATATACGTAAACTGTTTATCAAAGTTCCTTTCACATATTAGTGTAATAGTACATTACACCAGTCACAGCTCCAACAGTACAACAATCCCAGTCAGTAAGCATGAGACAGTACACTGGGAAGACAGAATTTAGATGACCCTTATATTAGGCACATACTACATTGATTAACTCCTTCACAGCCACTATTTCTAGTAGGTTCAATGTGACTGCACATCCACAATCAACCATTTTCAGTAAGCAGTGGTGGTAGCATGGAGGGAGTAGGGATATTTCCCTCCCCTAGTCAAAATAAGAAATCACAAAAATGGCCACTTTTTAGGTCAAAATGCCACCCTCTTGCAGCTTTTTTAAATTGTCTATTTACCAATAAAATTCTCCACTTTGAAGCGCATCTTCTACCCAGATAACATGCATATATTGGCCCAATGTTGGTTTTCGAACGCCAATCTTGGCATCGGCATTATTTTGCTGGCCATATTGGGCCAATCTTGGCTTTCCATTGGTAATCTTCATATTGGCATCACTGTGGCAGCATAAATTGGTCCAATATAGGCACAATATATTGGTTGTGAACAGCTGCCAAAATGAAGCCAACAATCGTGATGCTATTGGCCCAATATTGGGCCGCATTCGTCATGATCAATAAGACCAGTCTTGGCATTATTTTACTGACCCATATTGGACCAATCTTGGCTTTCAATTGGCAATTTTTACATTGGCATCATGTTGGCAGCCAATATAGGTTATCACACCAATTTCGGTAACAAATTGGGTAACAATAGGGTAACAAATAATTATTGTGATGAGTACTAGTGTTTGGAGGACCTTCTCTAAATCCTAAATATTATACTAAGTTGAAATAATAGGAAACAAAACCACGGATGATAAAACGCAGGGCAAACGCTGTTTAACACCACGGACTATACATTTCTAAGGAAATACACAAGAATTTTCGGCACTTTTACTTCTAAGACCATACTTTTAAAGTATGTGTCACCTTGCTATCAAATACACTTGATGGCTATTCAACACCACGGTGATGAGTCGTAGTGTTCCTCTCTTACCGCTGAAGCGGCAAGAGATGATACATATCGCCTTCCCGGCCAATAAACGTCCAATAATTACAGTAATCCATTGCATCAATATTGGCCTAATACTAAAATTATATATTGTTAAAACATTGGCAGCCAATTGTTTGCCAATAAGAAATAGGTACAGGCCCGATGTTGGTTCAATGTCTGTGACAAGGTTTGGGCCAAGATGGGGCCAACATTGGCCCAAGCCCAATTTTGGACCAATCTTGGGCCCATGAGCAAATAATATTGGTGTGATATCAGCAACCAATGTTGGGCCATTATGGAACATACATTAGGCCACCATTGGACCAATATCGCCATGTTATCTGGGTAGTAATGTATTCTTACCTGTGTCATTTTATCATTTACACTTTTTTACTATTGTCTTTTTCTAGAAAAAGTGGAAGATGTTGATATCCTTCTGATAATCATCATCGCAGCGGTTATTGGTGGTGTGCTCGTCTTGTTCCTATGCTTTCTTTGTCTCATATGCCTGTGTCGGAAGAGAAAGAAAAACATAAAGAAGGATCATGAAATGGGGTAAGTTTTACAATATTAATAACACTTTTCAACCTTGTGATTGTAGAGGATTCCATATCCATCACATATGCAAATAAATTCAAGGAAGGGTATTGGCATGTACTTGTTACAAACAGAATCTACCGTATTCATGGGAAAGATCAATACTTGCATGTAAGAATCTTTCATAACAAACTGTATCTTGGATAAACAAAGATCTTTTGGGGTTAAATTTATGTGAGCGTTTGAGCCATATATAATTGCATTCATACACTCAAAGAGCTTCAAAGAACTGGTGTGTTTACATGCACAATCAAAGGCGGTGCATTTGTACATGCCCAAAGTAACTGCAACAATGTACTGTGCCTCAAGGAAGCCAAATGGACTAAAAAATAATAGGTCTTTAAAAAGTTAATCGATACATGCTGAATAATGTGCATATATTAAATCATGTGACTGTATTTCCTCATATTTGCCTAATATTTTCTCTTTCAAACTTGTCATTACCCCAATACAGATCTCTGACTCACCCAGTACACACATCCAATGGCAATGTCGTCCATTCAGGAGACCAAGATTCAGAAGCTGGTAGCTACGACAGACCTCTCCCCATGACACCAGAGGAAGAAGCCACCATGGCAGACGAACTCTACGCTAACGGGCGTGTCATGAAAGCACAGAGAATCAGTAATGGTCATGCTGGTGGACATCATGGGGTCAAAGGTCACCATGCAGGTCATAATGGTGTCAATGTAGATAGAGACTCTGCGCCATCTGGTCCACCTCCAAGACCATCTTCTGTTCTTGTGCTTCCAGTTGCAGCAGCAGGAACTTCTGCATCAACTTCTCATCATAATGGATATCCAGGTCAGTACTACAAAAATAAATTACAACGGCTGTAGTAACATTAAGACCACACCACTCTTCGCCATACATACATTCTCCCAGCCACATTTCCCTAACATAATATGAAATTTAAAAAGAAGGAAATTTAATTTTAATTTAATTAATTTAAGGCAGAGGCGGGGTTCGAACCCACGCTGCAATACGCCGCTATCACGTATACCCAGATGACCAGCGCCTTAGACCGCTCGACCACGAAGGACTTGATAGCGTTGTCGTGAAAATTTAAACATATAATATTAATAAATCGCAACTTCATTACTACATCATATTTTGGAATTTTATCTGCTTAAAACATTAATGTGTATTATAATAAAGCTACCATTATTTATATTGTTGAATTCTCAAGCGCATAGAGACAATTAATACGAGGGTCCTATGAATAGGCCTACATACACAATACATAAAATCGATTTTGATATCGGCCTCGTGCTCTGCTGTGCATGTGGTTTCCCGCAGTGGCGGAAGTTGTATTACGAAGTGCATCCGAACTCCATTTTGAAGCAAATGCTTTTGACAAGGCATTGGATTGTTCCAGTTTGCATCCTAAATCCACATTAGACCCCTAATTTTATTTACGAAATATTGCATCAAGATATAAAGATGAAATTCAATTGTAAACAAATAATGAATATACAGTAGGCCCTAAGCCAAAAAATTAAGGTACCAGTTATATTCACCCCCTGTATATCTTAAACAAAGACAGATATATCATAATTGGAACCAGCTGCCAATAGCTGCATCTTTTAGCTCGAATTTAAGACCTCATTTGTTGAAATTGTTCAAGAAATAAAGTCACGACGATCCAAAAACCAAGGAAGATACCAATTTAAAAGTTGCAAGTTTGATACATTGCATGCCCTATTGATTTGTACACAGAGCGTACACAGAGTACTACCGCCGTGCTTTCATTGATTAGCACGTTATAACTAGCGTTATGCTTTCATTGATTAGAACACGAAAGTGCAACTTTTGATTTCGTTTCTTCATTAGGTTTTAGGTCACCATTTCTTTAATCCTCAACCAATTACAATAAGTAAGGTCTTAAATCAGAGCTATAAAGTACAAGTATTGGATGCTTGTTTCAATTTTGACATATTTGTCTTCATTTAAGATATACAGGGGTGAACACAACTGGTACCTTAATTTTTTGGCTTACTGTACATGACATGTATTCTCCACAGTAAATATGAAGTTCATACTTTATTTACTTTCAAAGTTATACTGTTTTAATAATTGGCATTTTTGGTAAAAAGGGGAAAAATTAATAAAATGCATTTTCAACCCAAATATCTCAGCTCACATTACATTTCAGAAATGCCAGCCTGGTTAAACAGAAAGATTAGACTCTAATGACTAATTCTAATCCGAATGGCACCTTTGTTTAAAAATGTTGCACAAAAATCATAACTAGAGCAGATAGACTGATGTGGCCTCTCTACTAGAATCAGGCTTTTCAAATGGCTTTTTTATTATAACCTTACTGTTCATATTCTCATCAGGTTCTTCCGCCAATGCTCATGACCACCATAACAGTCACCATCAGACGTCACATGATGACCATCACAACCATCGTGATAACCATCGTGATAGTAGTCAACCTACGACATCTCGTCATTCCCATCTGCCACCTGGTGCTGTGCATATGTTCCCAATGGAAGGCAAAGACGATGTCAGGACAGCTCAACTCCATAATGGTCATGACCACCATCGTGACCGTCATCATGATCATAGTCGGCCGACAACATCTCGTGACTCCCATCTGCCACATGGTGCTGTGCATTCGTTTCCAGTGGAAGACAAAGACAATGTTAAGACAGCTCATCTGGTTGGACCTCCACCTAAGAAAGGTCCTAAGACAAAAGCTAAAGAGAATGATTATGATGACCCTCTTGCTGTGAGACGAGGGAAGACAAGAATGCCAACCGATCATAGAGGAAGGTATGTCTGTTTCTTTGTTTGTTTGCAGATTAGTGGGCAAAATACAGGGGGGTGAAAAATATGAAAAAAAAAACAGTTTTTGGGTATGATCATAACTATTTCTAATTCCTAAATACCTAAATTAATTACTTAAAACTACAATAAAATATGCACATAAAGCCTATTTACTACACTAAATGGTTGTCCAGGATTCAATAAAAACATTTTGCTAATGATTTAACAAGCCATTTGACTCATCTCAAGCAGATCATGTCCTGCATTCTCTTCATGTCCCTGCTACCCATGTTCATTCCCATGGGAGAGGAACTCAAGTAATAACAGTTTCCAACTTGCTTTCACAACACCCCAAAATGAGTTTAATCATACCAGCATGCCCCCTAAACAAATAAAAATGTACACAAAATGTTGGCCCTGAGCACATATTAGTTGACCAAGCACAGAAATACTACCATTTTTCTTGAAAATCAGTGTTTTTAACCACTAAACGAGTCACATAAGTTACTTGCCTTGTTTAAAAAAACACTCCTTTTCAATATTTTTATGGTCATGCAATGCATTTTTGAGTGCCCCACATTCCATTCTTAATTCGCTATTTTTTAGTATCTTTTAATCTTTTGATAATGCATTTATCATTACATATTGTTTATTTCTTCCAGGGAATTATCAGCATACTCAGAAAATCCATCCGATTCCGAGAGTGAAGATGAAATTGCAAGAATAAAAGGTATAATCATACAGGGCAATATTACTTAATCACAAATGAAGCTAGTAATTTAATTTACCTTACCAGAACACTCTAACATTAATTGAAATTAAGATTTAAGCATTTACAATAATCACATTATTGACTTTTTGGCCTTGAGGCCGCGAAACAAACACACCCTGTTCTATAGGCGGATGGACCTTTCAAGTAGGGTTGGTCAGTCAGGTGTTGTTGTTTTTTCTGGATCGAGGCTAAATTTACCTTAAAATTTCACCAAAATTTCTAAAAATGTTCAGCCAAAATGAATCATTTTTGGGCCAAAAATGGCAGATTTTACAAAAAAGATCTCCAAAATGCAAATTTTGGGTTGGTTGGGTTTGTAGAACAGGTTTTTATTAATCGCCTTAGTATATAATTCTATTTACTCAAAAACAGAGATCAAAGAATAAAGCTTGTGTATTATCATTCAAATATGATGAAAAAGAATGAACATTAAGAGTAATCAAACATTTTGTTTTAATTTCTTGTTTCAGCTCAAATGCATAGAGACGCATACTCATAGTCATCTCTGTTGAGGAATCGCTTGGATCAAATGAAAGGTGCCACAGAATTTTATACACAAAATCTGGAAAATATTGCCAAACACAGAAACTATGAAAAATTGTAATTACTACTGCCTCCGTTTTATAAGCTATTGTAGAGTAAATATATCATCAAACGTAGAGTTTACTGTATTCAACCTAAATAGGATTCCTCCCAAAATTTGCAATTCATTGCTGAACAGTTTTTGCAGTTTTAGGACACATTCCACTCCGATCTATTGGAATTCCTTTTTATGTGTATAAAATATTGTTTAAAATGTTTGACTATGATAAAAAAAATCAAAACCAAGATTATTTCATAAATAAATTATTTAAAATATTTTTAATGATAACATTATTACAATAATAAATGAATGAATAATATAATTACAGCAATTTCCTTGATAGGTTAGAGTTCAATGTGTCCAAAAACTGTCAAACAATGCTTTAATAATTTGTAATGCTGACGTCACTTAATGTGCGAGTACCTCCTTTTCAATGCACCTTTACAACTTAATTCCATCAAATGTCTGTAAATTACCATTTTAACTTTGTGGCTTAGGATTATGATAATTTTTGACTTGAATGCACTGTATTTGTAATGATTATGTGTGTAAATTCTCAATTTGGACTTGCATTTCATCATTTTAATAGACGCCCCTCAAAAGTGACTGACTTGAGAGAGCCCGGAGCACTAATTAGGCCAAATACGGTTCACTGCTTGTATGAATTTCATTCTTGTCCTTTAATAAGATTACATAACCACAGTTCTTTGTGGTTTTGTGACTTTGAGTGAAGGAGTCCCTTTGGTGGAACTAAGTGGTGCATTTGGAGTAGCGCAGGGGTACCTTATTTTTGGTACCCCTGGACTGCCTTTAATGTAAATGGCAGAGTATATATTGTATACCCTATTGTTTTTGGAGTACCTGATATGATGGTTATTTAACTTTGCAATAACAATGATATATTGATAACCATGATAACAGAATGATATGCCTACATAATGATGTTAGATTTATACATATGCAGTGTCTTTTTTTATATTGAAAATATAACCAACCGGCTGTTTATTTTCAACTTCATCGTAATTTGTAACAGTAAACATGAACTTTATGGACGGTATATATATTCTAGAAAACAAGTTCGATCAGGTATTTTGAGGTTCTCACTATTTTTACATTTTAAGTAACTTGCCATAATTGGTTACAGACCGATAGTCCAAGTGGTCATTAGTCCATAAATCCACATAGTTATAAACGCCTTACCTTAATCCTAAACTTCAGCCTAGCCCTAGCCTAAACATAACCCTACACATAACCTAACCCAAAAGTTGACTATAACTCTAATCCGAACATTTATCCTAACCCCCAGCCTAACCTAACCCTAAACTTATACGTAACCAAAATCCTGTAAAATGCCCTATTATGCTTTCACATTATTTATGGAAATGTTACAATATCACTTAACGAAGTTTTACCAGTCAAAGAAGCAAATTGCAACTAAGATCCTGAACCTTGTTGGCTACCCACACAAAACAAATTAATATTGGCTCTTTAGTTCCAGAAACAAGAATTTATTTCTTGCCTCCTAGCAGACATAAAAGCCATTTGCTATAGGTCCTGTGGATCTTGAGTTATGTTGTAAAGAGGGCTGAAACAACAACACTTTTGTAAAACATACATAACTCATTAACAACAATAAATTAAGCAAGTTTTCAAAGTATATGATTTGTAGAATGAACTTTTGCAAAACACCAAAGTGTTATTTTTCAATAATATATTGATTCAGATAATGAAAATCAATTTTTTTTGGCTGCTTCGACCAACAATACCTCGTATACCCTTAAATGAATATTTGTGCTGAAATGTACGTAAAGCAGGCAAAAATTTTGACTTTCATCAGTTGGAGGGCGCAGAATTGATGCTGAATTGGTCATGTAATGTGCCCCCCTCTGCTCCCCCATTGCTATGCCACTGACTGCAAGTTTTCCTAATGCAAACGTATGAGCATTTACCCCGGGGCATTTACTAAATACAAAAGGCATTCACCCTAACCTTTTTTTAGGCGATAATGAACAAAATTATCCACAATTTCATGTCAACTCAGATGTTTTGTAATAATATATTAATGGCAAAAAAGACATTTCATATTGTAATGATTTTACTGAAGCAATAAATATAAAATAGAAATGTCAAAAATATGTAAATAGGAAGCAATATATGTTCTAATTACAAAATTGTTTAAGCATTTCTTAAAATAAATTATCAAATCTCACTTACTTAGACAAATCATGCTAATTTTATGTATTTAATAACAAAAGGTCTTTCAAATATGAAGATTTTTAGAAGAAATGAAAAGCTGGTCTTTTTATGGTGATGATGCTTACTAATACCTGTAAATAAAGAGTGGAAGAGCTGGACTCTCACTACACATAATATTTTCAATGTCTGTATCAACTGTAAATATTTGCTGTGAATTATCTATTATAAAAATTAACATATAATACATGTGAAAGTGTATTTCATCAGAAGTTAATTCCAGAAATTATTGGCAATTAAATCGGCTGTATTCCATAGTGGCGTATAGTGATTTTTGGTCATTTTTTAAAAATTGGCACATATGTTTTTAATGATGTTCTCTTTCATTTTTCTAAGTCTCATCAGTCATAATTAGCTAATTAATTAGTAATTAATTAATTAAATGTGGCGTATAGTTACAAAGTGACATTTTTTGTATTCCATAGTGGCGTGTCGACCATACGCCACTTTTTATACACATTTTATAATTATGAAATATCGGCAAAATGAAAAATCATCGCATGTCATAGTGGCGTGACGCGTATCAGACCTATACGCCACTATGGAATACTGAACGAAAAATAACGCCATAGGGATTACACGGCGACCGAGGTGGCGTCACGGTTAACGTAAGGTTAGGGTATTGCGTTTTGTTCGTTTTCCATAGTGACGTATAGTTTTATTGTCAGTTTGCCAGCAATAGTATGTATTTACATCTTTTGAAAAATATATAACAATAAAATCTATTTAGTTTACTACAGAAATTTCACATCATTTACAAAATATAATGAATGTCTGATTTACACAACTCGATTTTAAATTGGCATTTCTTCAAACCCGATTTTCTCGAAAAGTTGTTTATTCATGGCGCCCACTATACGCCACTATGGAATACTGGACGGACAATTGATATGTTACATTGCCTAAATGAGGAAATCCTAACTAAAGAAAAATTATGGTGAGTTGGATTTCTTGGCCATTCAACTACAAAACTACAGTGTATTTCTTAATACTAATATATTGGTCTTATAGCAAATGAGTCAAGGAAGCCAATAATTTGCATGTATATCTATTTCTATAGGGGGTCTTGTGGTTCTTGAGTCAATAATATATCAAAACAAAAGTTTTGGGCATTTTTGTCTCCTGAGAAATATCATGCACATGGGGTCGAAACCCTTTAGAACTCATTCCTATCGTGTGTCAGCTTTATTTAATTTGTCTCAATATTTGAGTGCAAACACGGTTGGATTGTTCCCCTTTGGCACACCTTGATTGAAAGAAATAACAGAATATTCAGTAACAACCCATTCCTAAGAAAAGGAAATCCCTAAAGTACATTTACAATAAAATAAATCAACAGCCACACCAAATAATTAATTTTGTTTGAAAATTTTAATCCCAGGGTTAGACTTGCCAATAATTTCTGGAACAACATAAAAAACTTATTGATTTTATTCAAGAACATGATTTGCAGTTTAAAAATGAGCTGTTGTGAACTGCGAATCTGTGTACTTAAGGACTGAGGTATCGATCTTTAATATCAAAATCTCTGAATTTCTTACTTATAATACAAAATCTGCTAGGATCAAAAGTTCAGCTAATAAACTATATCGTTGTGAGTTCTGCAGAATGCCCAATAACAAGTTACTACAACCCATCCCCATCTAACATAGCTTGATGCGATTTGCGGAGTGTGAGAGGTGAACTGATTTTTACTGTTTCACTGTAACATTGCCCTTACCTCTGTTACCCCATAATATTGTGTTATACTATTCGGCAAAATGTCTTGATCACATCGATTAGTAAAAATTTTGGAAGACATGCAGTTCTTACATGTCCATCAAATAAATGTTTGGGCCTGAATTGTTTTATTATTATTTATTGCTATAGACTCATCCCCTGACAGAATCAATGATTGTATTTATGTGTACTATAAACATTGTCAATATGACATTGAGTGGTTAGTACTAGAGGCCTTATCTACGATAGCTGCCAGGCATTATATTTGGACATTATTTGAAGAAATTATCAATTGTCTATAGAGCAGCTATCGCAGGTAGGGCCCAATTACACTAATCACTGAATATTTACTTCATTGAATTCATCCTTATTTTATCTTCCTTATTTATAGGTGCTGGTTATATTGAATTTCATTTTTGATAATTGTTATATGTTTTGTAATAAATACCAAAATATTAAAACTTGTGCATCAGTGTCATTCAATGTGTATTGTGTAAAGTATTATAGTAGGTGTATAATTAATTATTTGGAGGATATGGGTTTTGTTCCTAATCAGTGGCGTAACTAGGGTTGGTAGCGCCAGGGCAAGAAACAAAATTGGCACCCCTATCCCCCCCACCCGAGAATATTTTAGACGCGGAGGTGTGGGAATGGCATCGGCATATTTTAAGTGAGGCCGATTTGGCGCCCCCCTAGTGCTAGCACCCGGGGCACATTTCCCCCTTGCCCCCTAGTTACGCTACTGTTCCTAATGACTGTAGATAGATTTTAGCGATAAGCAGTGTGGCTCTCTGTACAAAGACTCGACAGATAAACTTCCCTTAGTTATTTCAAATACTTTTAAAATTTGCCTGCAAAAAAAGCCCATATGCCAGATAACAAAATGACCCAACAAATGACCGACTTATACACCCGAAGCACTTATTAAATCCTGAAGATGGCTTAATGGTTTAAAACTTGTATAACTGCCCATGAAAGCCTCTTAAGGAATACTGCATAAAACTTTCTCATAATGTAGGTAGATTAGGGCTTGCACTGAGCTTTAACTGCGCAACCCTGGAATGGTTTATGGAATGATTTGGGCCACAGTGATCATCAACTTGTAAAGTGTGCAGCCATGTGGTTCTTGCGGCCCACTATGAAGATCATTGCCCTGGGGTTGGGTCGCAGCGTAGAGTGACCAATAAATGCAACAATTTATTTTATTTATTACAAAAGCAAAACCATAATTCACACATACACAAGACTTATGATAGAAATCCTCCAATATTTTATTTTTTTCTCCATTTTCTTCATAGAATACTGTACAGGGTTTTCTAAAAAAATGTTGCAGTAGTAATATATAAATAGTATAATTCTACAAGACTGAAGTACGAAATTTGGAGGCTACATACATTACAAATTGCATGTTCTCAGATGAAGACATCATTTGGTATTAAATTTGAGTACTTTGAACTCACATAAACTGTTATCTTTGACGCATAGTTTTGAAATAGTATTCATGAAAATTTTAGTACGCAAAAAATAGCACTTCATATATTTTATTTCTTTAAGTTAGAAAGAAGTACTCTTAATTAGAAGTCAAGGCATTTACTCAGAAAGTTAGTACAAATTACAATAGTAAGTATGTTTTTAAAGATAAATATTTTGTTTGATTTAAAATACTCTTTTGGCATTTTCACATCTTAAGCTTATTCAGTCATTATGGAATTTAAATTATCAGATGGTTCAGCACGTAGAATAAAATATTTTGAAATAAGAGGTGGGTCCAAAATAATTCTTAAAATTAATATTTAAAAAATTGTTTATATTGTTCAAAATATGAGCGTTTCAGCCATTTTGACTCTGGAAAATGTAGGACACAAAAATGTAGTATTTGATGCTGAAAAAAATTATAAAAGAATGTCACTTTTCTGTATTCTACTCGGAACACAGGAATTTGAAGTCACTTTTCTGTACTCAGTACACAGGAATTTGAATTTTTAAGTGTCATGCTTCACACATCAAAGACATGGGAAGCATGTTGTTTGTCCATATTATCTGAAATTCCAGGTTAAAATGACACAAAGATCCAGCTATAGGCACTTACATAAGATTTATTGTACAAGGTTGGGTGGGACCATGATAAAGTAGATGAATCGTATTACTGGCCAGCAGTATTCCTAATTAGTAATTTGGTCACATTAACTTTGCCCTTATACTGAAGGTACATAAAAACATGCCATGCTATATTTTAAGTTGCAAATGGAGCAAAGTTTAAGAAAACAGACAAATACCGAAACTTCAAGATGCCAGCCAAAGCAATAGTAGCAAAATTGTATTTGTGTTATGTAGCAGACGCCAGAGGTTGGATCATCAATTAAAGCTATCAGCTGCCCTCACACAGCATTAGGATGCAAGTGGAATAAAGCTGTATTTAGCGTTTTTTCTTACAAAGAGCCCGATGCCTGATAAAATAAAAACACATGTTTTGCATATTTTTTGTCAGGCATCAATCAATGCTCTGCATAAGGAAAAAGCTATTTACAGCTTTCTTCCATTTGCATACCGATGCTGTGCGAGGGCCGCAGATTGACTGCTGGCATCTGCTACATAGCACAAATACAACTTTGCTACACAATGTTTCCTATTATTAGTTCTCTTCAACATTAAAAACATGGAGGACAGAACTACTGTTATTTCAATACAGTATAATTTCAAAAATAGTTATTTGCTATGTACAGGTACACTATAAATTAATACAAATTTGGCTACGGTTTTGGCTGTTCTGGTTCTCCATAATGTTGTGATCCTTTACATTTAAAACTTGAATACATATATCAGAATACAGTTCAGTTTTGAATGGAATTGAACGGCAAAAAGTTTGCCAACAAGTAATAAATAAATTTGCTTCAAGTACCCTGTAATTTATCACACTACATATGATGAGTACAGCCACAAAGGGAACATTGCTGACAACAAACGGTAAATAATTTAGTCCTGGAGTCAAGCAGAGAGTATGTGTAATCCAAGTCAGATCTTCAGGTTTAACCTTCATGTAAGCCTACACAAAATTAGCCTACTGTCGAGACTCATTAAAGGATTAGCCAGCTTTATTCCGTAACCGTACAACCCCTGTCTTGATATCAGGCCAAATATGGGTATGCTTACATGAAGGTATTACCGAGCTTTATAACTTTCCATTTCATTTCACAAAGTGAAAGCTTGACAATGCTTAGAAACTGCATATTACTTGGAAGAGAAATGAGACATCTTAATGCATACATGCTGACGTGTCTACTGCATTAGCCCCATGGGGGTGAGTTGCAATGGACAAGCATATATGACCTATTCCAGCAAAATATACCTTGAGTGTGGTTTTTAAAATAACGAGACTTACTAATTCGAAGAACAGAAATTGGCTTTTAAATGATACCTTGCTGTTGATAATTGAAAACTCAGTTTGAAATTATGATGAATTTAGGTAATATTTTTTCTTGATTTTTGTCAAGTTTATTTCAATTTTCTCAAAAATTGCCAAGTCATCTTAAGGTGTATGTTGCTGGAATGGGTCACATATATGATACATTCAGTGAAAGTACATTGACATGTCTCATTTCATGTATAAAGTGTGATAACGAAGGTCCAACTATAATTCCTTGTAGTCCAGGACTAAATAATCCCCTTTTGGTGAATGCCACCCTTATATATGTTTCCCTGCAAGAATGCAAGCAACAAAAAACTTTCAACCATTAAGACCTTGATATATATATTTGTTAAACCATTTCATGATTGAATACTTGTAGGCTGCTCATAGGATTCTATTTTGCTATAGTCTTGTGGTTTCTCAAACTGAACTAAGAGTTGTGATCATAATTTATTCTTTCCCTGCCAAGGACTTCCTTGACCAGGATTTGAACCTGGGACCCCTGGGTATCTAGCCAGAGCTCTTACCAACTGAGCTATCAAAGAAGCAAATTTTCCTTCATTGGCCTACTGGAGGAAAAGAACAAATTATACCATTAACCTTGAGTACTACTCTTAGTCGAAGTTTTATAAAACTTCTCAGCCTTTTCTGCAATACTCTTTAATACATCTGTACATATTGCAATTCCAATATTTACAAAATAAAAAATATTTCTTGTTTTACATACAAAAAACCCTAAATGGCTAAATAATTGATTTTTGCACCTTATTTTACAAAAACAAAGGTAGACTGGCAAGTGAATTGGAATCAATTAACCCAATAAATAACAATAATCTCATACACCATGAAACTAAATCTTGACTGTTGTAGTCAATTGTCTGCACAATTTCTGCTACGTTAATTTTTCCTTTAATTACCTCATTTTGTAGAACTGTATCATTTACATAATAGTGGTGGTAAAACAATGGAAGACAATATATTATGTGCAACATGTAGGAAACAAACAGGACAGCGTGTACAATTGACAATATTTTTCCTGAGCAAAATAAGCAATACCCCCCACATTGGTAAGACAGGAATCAGATATTCTTTGGGCGTGCATGAGAACTATCTGCATTACCGTACATTCCAGAATATAAGCTGCCGCTTTCATGGTTAAGTAAAAGGTTACACTATGAGCCATAACGCTCTCGTATCCAATGGCACAGTTCACTAATCTCCATCAACTCTCATAGCTCAAAAGTTGGACCTCAAATCACAGAGTATGAGTTATTGTCTCCAACAATTTCAAAGGTCATTCTGTGTATACAGAAACATATTGGGGTTAAAGAACTGTGCAATGTAGATGAGCATGTTTGAGCTCCTAGTGTAGTCTTCATTCTACTAACCAATGCGAGCATATTGCAAT
This sequence comes from Amphiura filiformis, assembly GCF_039555335.1. Taxonomy (NCBI): domain Eukaryota; kingdom Metazoa; phylum Echinodermata; class Ophiuroidea; order Amphilepidida; family Amphiuridae; genus Amphiura; species Amphiura filiformis. The sequence goes on from NC_092636.1 coordinate 53,961,407, forward strand.
ACATTGCATGTCATATACCATGGGTGCAAGTTAGCCACAATTGTGCATGTTGTATACACCTAAAATTTTGAACTAATGTGCAAATCCTACAGAAGGCACTCTTAACAAGTTAGGTTTGCGTATTTTGGGAAATAGTCTTATCTTACTATAATTCACCAGAATCTGTGTGTTTGTGTGTCTGTTTGTCTGTCCGCCTCTTTTCTCGGCAACTGGGGGTCGCGCGTTCCTCAAACTTGGTGGGTGGGTGCAGCTTGGTATGAGGAAGAACAAGTTTATATTGGTTAGTGGGTCAAGGTCACCCAAGGTCATCCAGGGGTCAAATTAGTAAAAACTGTTTTTCTCGAAGACTGGGGGACGCACGTGGCTCAAACTTGACGAGTGGGTGCGTCTTGACCGGGACAGAACAAGTTTGTATTGGTTAGTGGGTCAAGGTCACCAGAGGTCATCTAGGGGTCAAATTAGTAAAACTGTCATATGGGCATGAAACTTGGTGGGTAGGTGCATCTTGACCTAGGACAGAACAAGTTTGTATTGATTAGTGGGTCAAGGTCACCCAGGGGTCATCTGAGGTCAAATTAGTAAAAACTGTTTTCCGCCTATTTTCTCGGAGACAAGGGGTCACACGTTCCTCAAACTTGGTGGATGGGTGCATCTGGACCTCAGACAGAACAAGTTGTTTCAGTTAGTGGGCCAAGATCACTCAAGGTCATCCAGGGGTCACCTAAGGTCAAATTAGTAAAAACTATCGTATGGGCATGAAACTTGGTGGTTACAGTCAACTTTTATAGTCAAATTTTTGGAAGGTCATTTTGGGGTCATCCAGGGTCACACAGGGGTCATCTGAGGTCAAATTAGTAAAAAATGTCGTATGCGCATGAAACTTGGTGGGTACAGTCACCTTTTAGAGTCAAATTTTTGGAAGGTCATTTTGGAGTCATCCAAGGTCAAATTACTAAAAACTGTCATATGGGCATGAAACGTGGTGGGTACAGTCAACATTTAGAGCCAAATTTTGGAAGGTCATTTTGAGGTCACAAGGGGTCATCTGAGGTCAAATTAGTAAAAATGTCCTATGGGCATAAAACTTGGTGAGTACAGTCACCATCAGCCAGGTAATCGCGACAGCCGAGAACCGCCAAATACAGGTAACCGCCTAGTCCTTATAATATGGAAGGTGTGTCAAAATCATACATGTACGAACTTTCAATTTCTATGCTTTAAAAAAAAACCACATACAAATATACATGTACGAACATTCAATTTCTACCCATAAAAAAGCACATGTTTAGACAGACTGTTCATTTGGTGCAATTTTGGACTTGTGTAAAATTCATTTCTGGAAGTATAATTTACAGTGGAAGCTTCAAAGAATCAATACAATATGGCATCTTGCATCTTTGAAATCCAGTCTACAATGTTTTTGTTAAGCTTACTGTGACAAAAAAAAACATGGTGCAAAGATCAATTATTAACCTTAGGGTTTAACAAATCCATTATTATGAGTTGAATGCTGATCATTTTAACACAAATATTTACTTCACTTAAAAATTAAATACATCTTAAAGTCTGGCCCATATTCGTGAACAGTACCAAGGCAATGGAAAATACATTGGTTAGTGTTCCCCGCTGCTCAAAATGTATGCAAAACAATTTGATTTTATTGATTTATTTCATGTAATAAGCAATGCATCGCCAACACTGTCTAGGACATGGCTAATGTGCCATCCAATGACAAAGTCATGTTATCTTCCGGGAAAATGGAGACCAACATGTGATCCACAAACGATGTGTTGGTAAATTTGTGGAATATCTACATTAATAAATACCATCTTTCATAGGCCTCAAAATATTTTGGGTCCAGAGGTCTGAGCTACGGTTGGTTGGGAACCCTAACCGACAAATATGCCATTTTCCACAGCCTAAAGGTCCGTTCATACTACCACCGCATTTGCGATGCGTTGCTTTGCGATGCCGATATATCGATTACTTTTGCCGCAACTCAACGCAACTCGTCGCATTTCCAAGTTAAAATGTATTTAACTTTATTGCGATATCGCAATGCAGTATTTTGCAGTACGATGCAATGCGGCAATGCACCGCATCGCAAAAGCAACGCATCGCAAATGCGGTGGTAGTATGAAACGAACCTTAAGGTGTGTTGGCTAACTGGTTAGTCATCGCAAAGACAGGTGGAACATTGGACTATTCCAGTTGAAATCCATACACCCCCTATGGAAGACATGAGCTTAATCTTTCACACTTCCTGTGTGGGACATTAAGGTCATGTCTTGCATAGGGGGTGTATGGATTTCAACTGAATAGTCCAATGTTCCACCTGTCTTCATGGCGATGACTAACCAGTTAGCCAACACCCTTAAGGTTCGTTCATACTACCACCGCATTTGCGATGCGTTGCTTTGCGATGCGGTGCATTGCCGCATTGCATCGTACTGCAAAATACTGCATTGCGATATCGCAATAAAGTTAAATACATTTTAACTTGGAAATGCGACGAGTTGCGTTGAGTTGCGGCAAAAGTAATCGATATATCGGCATCGCAAACCAACGCATCGCAAATGCGGTGGTAGTATGAACGGACCTTTAGGCTGTGGAAAATGGCATATTTGTCGGTTAGGGTTCCCAACCAACCGTAGCTCAGACCTCTGGACCCAAAATATTTTGAGGCCTATGAAAGATTGTATTTATTAATGTAGATATTCCACAAATTTACCAACACATCGTTTGTGGATCACATGTTGGTCTCCATTTTCCCGGTCACCTAAGGTCAAATTAGTAAAAACTATCGTATGGGCATGAAACTTGGTGGTTACAGTCAACTTTTATAGTCAAATTTTTGGAAGGTCATTTTGGGGTCATCCAGGGTCACACAGGGTCATCTGAGGTCAAATTAGTAAAAATGTCGTATCGCATGAAACTTGGTGGGTACAGTCACCTTTTAGAGTCAAATTTTGGAAGGTCATTTTGGAGTCATCCAAGGTCAAATTACTAAAACTGTCATATGGGCATGAAACGTGGTGGGTACAGTCAACATTTAGAGCCAAATTTTGGAAGGTCATTTGAGGTCACAAGGGGTCATCTGAGGTCAAATTAGTAAAAATGTCCTATGGGCATAAAACTTGGTGAGTACAGTCACCATCAGCCAGGTAATCGCGACAGCCGAGAACCGCCAAATACAGGTAACCGCCTAGTCCTTATAATATGGAAGGTGTGTCAAAATCATACATGTACGAACTTTCAATTTCTATGCTTTAAAAAAAACCACATACAAATATACATGTACGAACATTCAATTTCTACCCATAAAAAAGCACATGTTTAGACAGACTGTTCATTTGGTGCAATTTTGGACTTGTGTAAAAATTCATTTCTGGAAGTATAATTTACAGTGGAAGCTTCAAAGAATCAATACAATATGGCATCTTGCATCTTTGAAATCCAGTCTACAATGTTTTTGTTAAGCTTACTGTGACAAAAAAAAAAAACATGGTGCAAAGATCAATTATTAACCTTAGGGTTTAACAAATCCATTATTATGAGTTGAATGCTGATCATTTTAACACAAATATTTACTTCACTTAAAAATTAAATACATCTTAAAGTCTGGCCCATATTAAGTGAACAGTACCAAGGCAATGGAAAATACATTGGTTAGTGTTCCCCGCTGCTCAAAATGTATGCAAAACAATTTGATTTTATTGATTTATTTCATGTAATAAGCAATGCATCGCCAACACTGTCTAGGACATGGCTAATGTGCCATCCAATGACAAAGTCATGTTATCTTCCGGGAAAATGGAGACCAACATGTGATCCACAAACGATGTGTTGGTAAATTTGTGGAATATCTACATTAATAAATACAATCTTTCATAGGCCTCAAAATATTTTGGGTCCAGAGGTCTGAGCTACGGTTGGTTGGGAACCCTAACCGACAAATATGCCATTTTCCACAGCCTAAAGGTCCGTTCATACTACCACCGCATTTGCGATGCGTTGCTTTTTTATGATGCCGATATATCGATTACTTTTGCCGCAACTCAACGCAACTCGTCGCATTTCAAGTTAAAATGTATTTAACTTTATTGCGATATCGCAATGCAGTATTTTGCAGTACGATGCAATGCGGCAATGCACCGCATCGCAAAGCAACGCATCGCAAATGCGGTGGTAGTATGAACGAACCTTAAGGGTGTTGGCTAACTGGTTAGTCATCGCAAAGACAGGTGGAACATTGGACTATTCCAGTTGAAATCCATACACCCCCTATGCAAGACATGACCTTAATGTCCCACACAGGAAGTGTGAAAGATTAAGCTCATGTCTTCCATAGGGGTGTATGGATTTCAACTGAAATAGCCCACTATCTGTTTACAAGAAGTTTTTACCTTCATGGACATTTGAGAATATGCACCAGAATCTTGAAGCAACAAAAAACGCAGGTTAACTACACAACAAAATGAATGGAAGCACATACAAAATAATACAATAAATCATCAACAAAATACAAAATTAAGAAAAAACACATTGGTCACTCTGTATTTCTGTGCAATTAGACAAATGAGTTTTTCTGCACATAAACAACATACTATATTTGTATTTCCTCTTCATCACCAGCAAATGCTGGAAGAATAATCGCTCTTTGAGATTTGAGCGTGCTATTGGTGCTAGAACCTGAGTTTCTCCTACTGCTATGGACAGACCCATAACCATTGCTTGTTATGACTACTGGCTGGGTACCATGTACTGATGGCGACCCTGGTACTAAAGGTGAAAGGTCAGGGGTCAAGTCTGGTGAAGCTGCTGTAGGCGAGAAGGCACTTTCATTTGTAATGGGTGAACGCGGCAAGACGTATGACATGTTAGAAGTGTTCATAGCGACAGGTGCTACTGGTTTGATTGGTCCTTGTGGCCGATTTGTGAGTAAAGGAGGTGGGTGCATTTTTGGTTTTGCCATGTTCTTTGGTCTGTGGTGATTTGTTTGTCTTGCCGCGACAGTGTCATCTTTTAATAATGCAATTTCTTCAAAGACATGTGCAAGAGGGTGAAACTGTGGCCCCCAGTCTAATAAATAGTCCCAATTATAGCTCCCTGAGAGTTCTTCATCACTATTTACAATGGAGCTTAATGAGCCACCCATTGACGGCTGGCCTTCGTCAGTGAAACCGAAAGCTCTTGTGCCATCCATGATGGCATCGTCTTCCTCTGCACCGACCTCATCTAGTTTAGCATAAATGAGGTTTCCAATGTCTACACCTCCACCTCCTGCTTCGCCACCACCCTCGTCTCCGAACACATGCATGCTTTCAACACTACCGCCAGTTTGCATCATCTCAGCTAAACTTTCCTTGCCATGTGAATGCATGAAATCAGTTTCTGTTTCGCGGAACGACATGCCGTCATCGTGATCTTGCGCAATGCCCGAATCAATTACTTTACGCGGGTTTTTCTCATCTGGCGAAACTGTACGCTCATTTATTCTTCTGATTTCATCGTCTTCAACTGTTGTGGAGCCACGCCCACTTGAAGCTGAGTTATTACTTTGGTCTGATATGTCAGTTCTTGTCAGATGACCAACTTCCATGGAGCTGTTGGCCCCAGGAGGAAGACGATATAATCCATTTTGTGCATACATTAGATGTTGGTCTGGGGTCATGCTCAAACCATGATTGACCATTGCATGTGGACCCATTTCAACTGGATCAAATGCTCCGTCATATGACTGCTGTGACATGGAGCGATCAGGTTTGCGCTCGACTTCCTCATGCTGGTTGCGTCGCCTTTTGATCACAAATATTAACAGGATGAGTATAAGTAACAGAAAAACTAGTATTGGAATGATGATCACAAGTATCCATTTGACTGTATCAGAAGAGCCTATTAGTCCACCGGTTCCGCCGGTAGCACCTGCACTTACGACAGCAGAACAAATTCCTTCTTCAGAATTTTCACGTCCAGATGTGGCCTTTATAGTCAGTGAAATATCATCAGCAGCACGTCGTGTACGATAATGTCCTTCATCTTCGCTACGCTTCCGTCTAGATGATTTAGATAAACTTTTCTTGACGGTCAGGATTCCTGTTGTGTCATTGAGAGCAATATAATCTGATGGTTCTACCAAGGTATAAAACACAATACCATCTGTTCCTTTGTCCATATCTGAAGCATGTACTTGACCAATAGATGTGCCAATTGCAGCATCTTTGGGGATGTTGAATTTATAGTTTTGATTATCAAATACTGGTGCATATTCATCTCTACTTGTAATCTCTACTTGGGCTTGGACTGCCACTGATTGACCTCCTGGATCCACAGCACGGATGAGCAGACGATACGAATCAATGGATTCAAAATCAAATATGGCTAGAGTTCTTACTTCTCCGGTTGATGGATTTATGGAAAAGTAATCTTTCCCACTGCCGTCAGCTATTGAGTATGTTAATTGGCCATATTCGCCAGTATCTTTATCGATAGCGTGGGCTGCGAACACCAATGTATCGATTGGCGAGTTTTCTGGAACACGTTCCAGGTACATCATGACTGGGAAGTACGGCTTGTTGTCGTTTTCATCAGTAACATTGATCGAGACTGTTACCACACTGCTCAATGGATTTTCAAGGCTTCCATCTGTGGCGCGTACAGAAATACGTACAATTGGGACTGTATCGTGGTCTAGTATGCCACGGACTGTTATTTCACCAGTTTCAGCATTTATCTTAAACATGTCTAGATCATTTCCCGATTTGATTTCGTAGCGCACTTGTGCATTTCTACCATCGTCGGCATCACTCGCGGATACTTTGACAACAGTTGTATTAGATAGTGCTAATTCACTTACAGTAGTCGAATATTCTACTTGACTAAAAATGGGAGTGTGGTCGTTTACATCCCGTACTGTTATGTCAACCTTTGCAGTTGCATTGCGCTGTGGGATGCCACGATCTGATGCAAGTACAACCAACGTATACCAGGGTACATCTTCTCTATCTAGTGCATCAATCGACCACAATATCACCCGTGTCGGAGATATCTGAAACTTCCTGCTTCATTCCGCTGATAATGAAGTAATCTATTTTCTGATTATCAGGCGATGGATCGCGGTCAGTTGCAAGAGCAGTTGTCACAACGTATCCTACGATGGCATTCTCATCCACAAAAGCAGAGTATGTCTCTTGTGCAAATTCTGGCGCATTGTTATTGATATCTGTGATTTGAATACGCACTGCTACCACTGATGATAGCGGAGGGCTGCCGTGGTCAGTTGCCGTGACAACAAGTTGGATGATGGGTTGTGCTGGATTGAAGTCAATGGTTTGGTTTGTTGAAATTGCACCTGCAAGACAATAAGAACAAAAATGGTTCAATTTATGTATTTCACATGTGTTTTCATCATATGAAAGAGTTCACAAACAGTCACAGCATTTTCATTGTTTTCCTAAAATAGTTTGTTTGTATCAACTGTTTTATCGTCGAACATACTGCAAGACTAGCTGAAGTTAAGTTGCAAATTGGAGTAAGTTAACATGTATGCGCCACAATTATACATTAGACCCAAGACTCACACTGATCATAATCCTTAGGCAATGGCTACACTTTAGGTAAGGAACATATATCTTTACCCAAATCTATCATTAGGGTTAGGAATAGAGTTTAGGTTTTAGGGCTCACATTCCTGGAGCATAAGATGATATTTAACATTTACAATATACATGCAGAGGTTACATGCAGATCATAGACGAGTCAAGTTAAAATCACTGTTTGACGGGCGCATGGCTTCATGAATGACATACAAAGATAGCAGAATCCAATTTCTCCCAGATTTAATTCAATGGTCCCAAACCTCTAAAATAAGAGTAGGTTATCCCTTATGTACATACCTGAGACAGGGTCTATGGTGAATCCTTGTACTGGAGCCACTCCCATACTATATGTGATTTCAGCATTCAAGTCCTTGTCTAAATCAGTAGCGTTGACTGTTAATACGGCATATCCAGCTGGTGTCAATTCAGGGAGTGTTACCTGTAAAATAACAAAGACCACAGGTGTATTGTTAGTAAACAATCAGAAAAAACACAAATGTAATTTAACTTTTAATGTTTCAATCACAGTGCAAAAAGACTATTTTTACAAAGCTCTTTTAGTGCACAAATTTCGGAGGTCAGGAAAATATAATCTTCATCCTCTACAAGTTCAACCCAGCGAGACCAGATGAGCACAAACTGAACTCAAACTTGATCTTCAAATCACTCTCACAAGCCACACCCAAGTACCTCCTCCCGGATTAGAGCGTACTAATGGAAATATTTTGAAAAATAGAAAAGAACAGTTTAATCACCCACCCAATGTGTTACAAAATGAACAAAGGTTGGCGCAAACTACAGATAAAAGATCGGAGAATGCGCCAACACAGAAATCTGCATGCTAAGCAAACGGCCAAAATATTGACACTCCTTTCAACTACTACAAGTACAGCAACAAACTTCCATTTCACTTTTTTATCACATTTCTACCAACCCTAATAACTATATTTAGTCAAACTCACCTGGTATGACTGTTGGTCAAACGTTGGTATATTGTCGTTCTCATCTTGTACACTAACTGTCAGCATGGTTTGATCCGTGTAAACAGTATCAGATGCAATGACGTGAACCTCATACCGATCCGTGAGCTCCCTATCGAGAGGCTCAGCTAGTGTGATGGTGCCACTATATTGGTCTATACTGAATGTCCTTCCTGGGTTACCATTGGGTGCAAAGCTGTATGTAATGGATGGGTTGGTGTCTGCATCAAAGGCAGTTAACGTGACAATCTCTGAACCAACTTCCAAATCTGTAAACAGGTACAAAAGTATTCATCAATAAAAAGCTCTTCAGCATAAGAAAAAAATACATGTATTGCAGGCTCAAAAAATGCTTGAATGTGTAAGCATCATGCGATATACATCGGTAGTGTTCCAGAAAATGCAAAGGCAGCGTAACTGAGGTTGAAAAGGACAACCACATTCTTGAAAGGAAATTTTACTTGACATTGGTGGCCAAAATATACTTCACTGCACATGATAAGTTGAATGCTTGAATGTGTAAGCATCATGCGATATACATCCGGTAGAGTTCCAGAATACGCAAAAAGACAACGTAAGTGCAGTTGAAAAGGACAACCACATTCTTCAAAGGCAATTTCACTTGACATTGGTGGCCAAAATATATTTCACTGCACATTATAAATTGCTAAATATATTACAAGATTCTTTAAATCATTTGAACCACAAACTGGTTGAGCTTTTTTTCTTTCTCATATATTTTGCATTATTTTTATGATCTTCTTTGAGCGACCAAACAACTTACTTTCACTCTTCGTCAGTGTAACTGGTGGTGGGAAAGATGGTCTGTTGTCGTTGGTATCAACTATGCTTATCTTCAGCATGGCAGTACCAGATAATCGAGGGCTCCCGCCATCCACAGCTTCTAAGGTTAGTCTATAGGAGTCTCTAATCTCCCGGTCCAGGTTAGCGTTGGTTGTGAGGATACCAGTGAGTTGATCTAGATGGAATGCAGCATCTACATTGCCTGCTGTGATGGCGTAACGGATCTGACTGTTACTTCCAGAATCGGCATCAGTGGCGGAAACCTAGGGCAGAAAGATGATACATAGAAAATGTTTAATAGATGTCAGAAAATAACTTTTGCACATGGCAAGGTTGAGAATTAGGCAAATGTTCCAGAATGAAACCCATGGGCATAGGTATATAACTTACATTTGTATCATATCTGAACATGTCTTTGAAAATGCTTTTAGTGTAATTCTCACCTGTATGACATAAATGCCAGCATTGTGACTCTCCCAAACTGATGTGGTATACTTCTCCTGTACAAAGTGTGGTGCATTATCGTTGGCATCGCGCAGGTTGATGTTGATAGTAGCATAGCCATATAATGGTACAGGTCCACCGGAAGGCGCTTCAGCCTCTATAATCAGTCGTAGGTTGGGGTCCGTCTCATAGTCCAATGTGGTCGAATCTTGGATGATCAAAATGGCCGAGTCTGTTGAGTAAATAGACAAAATAAGTTAAATGTTCCTTCTTTGGTTATATCCATAATAATAGTTAAAATCTCAATAAATAAAGTATGTTTTGTTACCCATAACAAATAAACATTATTTACATATCAAATTGGCAACCAATTTCAATTGTAGAGTGCTCATTCTTTAATACTGGATTAAAACCTAGATGAAGAGGGTGCTAAAATGTCAACTTAAGTTTGGGTTTGTTGAGCCTTGTACACAGTTCTTGTCCTTAATTTGTTTTTAAAACAGGTTAAAACATGCTTACAATACACAAATTTTGACAGCAAGTGTCAAATCCGAACCTTAGCAGGAACAATGTACAGCAACTGAAGCTTGGGACAAAGTAAAGTGATAGTTTCACGGTCACCATTTTGTAAATGAGTGAAGTATACAAAACACCTTCTATGATACATAGATATTATGTTTATACCACATGCAAAATGAGAACTCATTTCTACATACCATCTGATGCCGTCTGTATTCCAAATGCGTCATTCTCGTTCCCACTGGCAATACGATAGTTAACAGCTGCTGGCGTTTTATCGCTTCTCTCCGCATGCAGTACCAGGATGTTATGGTTTGCGTCCTCGCCTTCATCAACGTTAACCATATAGTTACTCTGTGCAAATTCTAAGGTGGCTGATGGAGTGTCACCTGCTCTCACTTCAACAATGCCTACAACATGACAAAATGTTTCTGGGTTAAAGAAATGGCAATAAACTGTGTACTAAGTATATTTTCTTTAAAAAACAAGCTGTCTTATCCATCACAAAGCTCCTGATATTTAGTAGCATATAGACCTATAAAGTGTGACGCTCAACAAGCACCAGTACCTTCACACCTATTGCACGTAACATTGCTGCAAAGTGTACCCACCTGTCTAGTACATAACAATTTTATATCCATGTGCCATGCCACTAATTTGTAGTCAGGATGGTGGCTGTTTAGCAAGTGCACAGCACTGGATATAAGAATACATGAATGAACACACTTGATTGTTATCCCATCTGTTTGCTGCCCAAAAATAGTCTTTTGAAGTATCAAATACAGCAATATTTTACAGATCAATTATTACCATGTCTAATACCTCTTCACTCGCCATATGACCTGAAATTACATATGAATTGAATGTTACAGAAATCTTACCTTTGCTTGATTGCGAGGGCGTGCCTAAATCAAACGCAACAACTTCCATGCGATATACCATATCTGTTGAAATGGCAACCCGAGTCAGAATAACTCCAGTCTCTTCCACAATAGTAAATTCTTGCGATGTTTCCCCAAATCTACAAAACAAAAATACATTATATTACATACAGTAAGTGTGATTGAACTTAATTTGGCAAGATCATTTGAAACTGCTAATATGTTCAAACACTTCCATTTAGTGACACAATGATATCTTCTATAAAAACATCGAATATGAAATTTCTGGACATATTTATTTTTCACTACTATTCAGAAAGGTACTGCTACTGGAGATGACTCATTACTTTACGATTGCCCACCTGCATCAAATTTAGTTCATTCTTCGATGATGCCTAAATACATGATATGCAAAATTCATCATCTCCTCCTCATCATCACCTATCTTCATCCTTTACATCATATAAATGAATACACACCTGAAATGCACTTGGCCATTCACACCAGAATCCTTATCTTCTGCCCTTACTGTTGTAACATAAGCACCTGACCCGGTCCCTATGGAGATGTTAGCCCGGACTGGGATGGAGGCTATGACAGGTGCATTGTCGTTTTCATCTGCAATATTGATTGTTACCTGCACCTTCTCTGAGCGTGGACCGAACGCACCACCATCTGTTGCCTTCACTTCAAATGTGTAAACTCTCTCTTTTTCGTAATCAAATGTTCTGAAATGGAAAGCAGATGCAAAGAAAAAATTTACTATGGGCTATGAATGTGTCTCTACCTTCAAAAGAATTTATAGATATGTTATTCAGTTGATTTGATTACATATATATGACATGTGCATGTTTACACAGGTACAATCGACAAAGAGGGTTTGCAATTGATGTGCATCTTAAGCAACAGTAATGTAGCCCATTCTAAACTTTGCCAAAAGAGACATACTTGTAACATTACGATAAAGTGCATACTGCTATGGTTTTTCGAAGTAGCAACTCACCAAGTACTATAAATCATTGCTGGTGACGGTTTTAGCCACTATCACTGACTATAACTTGCGCCTTTATATATAAAGCACATAATAGGTTAAATACAGAGATGGCTTAGAGTAACTGGTATTTACCAAACAACATGATATAAGATGAGAAATGAGCATTGCCAAATACTCTAATCGATTCTATAATTGATTTGAAACCCAACAATATACATACCCAGCAGTTGTAATATGGCCAGTAGCAGCATCAATTTGAAACAGACCCAATGTGGCATTATCCATTGAATACTGAACCTCTGCATTAGATCCTTCATCTTGATCCATGGCATGCACTGTGATCACCGTCGACCCGATTCCGGTACTCTCTGGTATCATGTGCTGATAAGATGTTTGCTCAAACTCAGGATCATTGTCGTTTTGATCAGTGACGGTTACTGAGATCACCATGGTTGCTGTGCGTGGAGGAGAACCACTGTCACTTGCCTGGATGGTAAGGTTATAGCGGGAGTCTTGCTCACGATCAAGTGGTCCGACAGTAGATAGCTGACCATTGGTTGGGTTTAGCTGGAATTGGGACTTTTCATTTCCACCTATAACAAGAAAATATAAATGTTACAGGACCGTCATATTATCTGATCTATGATGGATATCAATATTTATGCTAGTTTTTATAGTCAAATTTGGTTAATGGCCTGAGCTTTTGATCCTAACAGGATCTTTATCAGTCTGTCTTTGATAAAGGTCCTGCTAGGATCAAAAGCTCAGGCCAGAAACCAAATTTGAATGTAAATACATGGGCTATTATTGTGGATAAGCAGTGTCCAACAGCTTCTTATTAACTTTTTAATTGTTTCAGTCAACAGAGAGCCAACAGAATAATTTTTCAACAAAAATCAGATTTTAATACCCCCTCCTGGATACCTCTAACCCTTGAGTGCCTCCCCTGGAGTAGGGTGGAGGAAGGCAATACAAAGGGACCTTGACCCAAACTAACCCAGCAAGTTTTATGATTTACCAAGGAAGATTATCACATGGTTTCAGACGCATATTTGAAATGCACTGCTGCAGTCACACCACCCTCTATAACATCCAGTCACACCACCATTCAACATCAGGTAACACCTACCTATTATGGTGTATGTGAGCAGTGCATTAATACCAATATCCTCATCCTGTGCTACCACAGTGTGTAAGGTACTTGGTGCCTGGTTCTCAGGTAGGACCAATGAGTATGTGTCGCTAGCAAATGTTGGTGAATGGTCGTTAGCATCGGCTACATTGATGACGACGGTAGCAACGTCATAACGGGCTGGGTAGGCACCGTCCTTGGCATAAACTAGAGAGAAATGAGAACAGAGTGGTTTTATAAAATGTTGCGAAGATCAATCTGTTCAACTGAACTGAGAAGAAGCAATTATTATTAATATTAAAGGATGCAATCAAAACCCAACAAGTGGTCGAATGCCAGCTCAGCTTAAACCACCACTTAACTATACTCCATTGTTCCAAACAATAGACACCAGGAGCAACTGCTAGTTCTGACAGGACTCCAGCAGCGATCCCTAAGCATGATCAAATTACGAAAATGTGAAGACATAGTATCTAAATCTACACAGGGCTGCACCATAACTTTTTTTTTTTTTACACTTCTGCTACGCTGGTTATTATAAGAAGCTACAGGTGCTACAATATTACTGGCCCAACAGTACATGCACTGATCTTCAAATTTGACCTGCCAATTGGGCAAGTATCCACCTGTTGTGTAGGCCGGTATGGAGGTACAATCCTGAATCTACTTAATGCAGCCAACCTAAGGCATCAGAAACAAATTTGTTCGATCTTTGGATCGACCGTCGATGCTGCTTCGATGCTTGTTATTAATCACTGACAACTAATTAATCAGAATTAATGCTAAATTTATATTGGTCAACATCAAAACAAACAAAGATTCTTATGTTATCACAATTACCAATTGTCAATTAATTGATTTCATAAATAATAAGGATCGACCAAGCATCGATGGTCGATCGAAAGATCAAACTAATTTGTTTCTATAGCCTAAGGTTTGGCTCCTACATGTTCCACTCTTATTTAAGAAATCAATTTCTAACACAAGTTATAACTCACGTGAATAACTAACAACCTAGGAATATGTTTACTATTGCATTTGGCTATGCCAGTTAAAATCCATATACCTATGGGACACATGACCTTAGTATTTCACGCAGGGTGTGTGAATTTCAAAGGGTTTACCTAAATGGGTGGCTCTATTTGAAACCTACACCCTTGGTGAGAGACAAAAGGCCATGTCATCAAAAAGGAGCATATGAATTTGAACTGGAATAGCCTGATAGTACCTACCTGTAATGACATAATTGCCAATTGTTTCTCTGTCTAGTTCAGCAGCAGTGAGTATGATGCCAGTCATGCTATCCACTGTAAACTTATGATCTGCTATACCAGATGGAATCTCATAACTCACTTCTCCATTGTTTCCTGTGTACAAAAATATTACAATTAAATCAGTATACAATATTATGATTTATTTCACTCATATGCATATAATAAAAATACAATGCATGTAGTGAGGGACCAACGTTTTGATGCAAGGAGACTTTTCCTACGGAGGTTCTTGTCTGGAGTTCCACACTGCATAGATGTTGCAATGTCTTTGAAATACAAAATGTACCTCTACTTAGAGCTAAGGGATAGCATGTGAAGTGTGCCTACCAAAAAGTTAATATTTTGTTTAAAAACTTCTGCTACCACATCAATTAAAATACTTGCAAACTGTAGAGACTTATTATAAAGACTTAAGGGTAATTGTGGTGTGTGGAAAAGAATTATGTCCATGTCATACCTGAGTCGCCATCTGTTGCAGTAACTTGACCCACAAAGGTCATTGGTGGCATGTGTTCTGTGACATTCATTTCATAGTCAGATGGGTCAAATTGAGGAGGTAGATCATTGACATCTTCCACAACGATGTCCAGGGCCTGGTAGGCTACTCTCTGTGGGATGCCATGGTCTGAAGCACTGATGTTCAGGTTGTAGTGTCGCTGGTGTTCATGGTCTAGTGAATGGGCAATGGTGAGTAGGCCTGGAGAAGAAATGAGAATGAAATTACACATTTTGGATTAAAGTATATTCACATACAAATCCAAAGCCATACATTGATGATCCTACCACAGCAACCATCATAATATTTTCATATTGGCATAAAAACAGTGAAAGACATATAGCACAAATAAATTAAGCTCAATACCGAAGAATTTCATCTACAAGCATAAATGCCTCTTAATGAGGATTTTTTGATGAAAGATACGGAAGGCAGATGCTCCATTTTCATTGGGTTGCTGCATAAAAATCATTAATAATACATTTTAACAACATCAAACATATTTATGTACTGGACTTCAGATTCAAACTATTGGCCTGGGGAAATGTGTCCAAAAATTAAGAAACAAACTGGTTCCTTAACCCATTTCCTCATAAATGATAAAATGAACTATGCTTAATGCATATCTGATTTAGTATGATGGTATATTTCAAGGACTTAGTCAAAAGGCCCAGTCTGCAATAGATGCCCCATAGACATTTTGATAATTTCTGCATTCTAGAAAGATGACACCTGGCACCTATAGCAGATAGTACCTTCTTGCCCTTAACCCCTCGATTGCTTGTATGCATTGTTGCTTACCTGTTAGTGAATCCAAAACAAATTTGCCATCATCATTTCCAGAGACAACTTCATATATTAACCGTCCATTCTCCCCACTGTCTCCATCAACAGCAACTACATGAAGCACTGGATATCCCACTGGCTCATCCTCCATTACATGTGTTGTTGTTCTTGATGTGAATGTCGGTTCATTATCATTCTCATCCTCAACAAACACTCTGACCGTTACCGTTGTACTCTTACGATTTTCCTCATTTGTAGCTTGATCTTGGGCTTGGACTACGAACAAATATTCGGTTTTGGTCTCGTGATCAATCTCGCTTGTTGTTGTCAATTCGCGGAGACAGGGTCGACTTCAAAACTTGATTGGTCCGCCGTTAGGATGCTGTAACGAACCTTGCCATTTTCTGCCGAGTCCGCGTCATGGGCGCTAAAAGTCCACACGACTTGCCCGATCGTGATGCCTTCTCGGATACCAAATTGCACCGGATCTTCGGTGAATTCCGGTGCATTGTCGTTCAAATCGGTCACATCGATATCAACAAATATAGTAGTGGTCTGAGGTCTTACGGATCCATTGTCTTCAACAAGCACAGTTAGTTGATAGTTGGCACCCATTTCATAATCAATTTCGTTTACGAGGAATATCACCCCTGTTGTGCGGTTGATACCAAAGACTCCATAACTGTTTCCATCAATTATACTATAATACAGCCTACCGTTGTCACCTGCATCTGGGTCGTGTGCACTGACCTGACCCACCACAGTCTCTGGTGCTGTATTTTCCTCCACAGTAAAAAGATATGTCCTGTTTTCAGCTTGCGGTGTGTGATCATTGATATCTTCCACATGGACTATGACAGGAATAGAAGACGACATTGATGGATCACCATTGTCAGAGGCTACTGCCAACACAGTGTACGTCTGGTGTTTTTCTCTGTCTAGAACGGCAGCTGTTGATATCACACCTGTGTTGGCATCTATGCTGAATTTGGAACCCCCTGCAATAGAAAAAATTTGAAAGTTAATGTTTTTGGCAAATATTGCTTTATTCTTGATACTTTTTCGGTGATTGCATAATTTCTTCAACATGATTTTGTTAACTTTGGCAGGATTTCATTAAAATTATGCAGGGTTCAAGTGAGACTTTTGAACACAGAATATCCTCTACTTTTCCAATACAATAAACCTCAAAGCTTTTTAAAGTAAATAGCATTTTGCTATGCCAAACAGGTAAATTTATCCTGGATATCCTGCTGGTAGGTCCAATGGACTATTCCATTTGAAATCTTCCTTGTCCCTGTGGAAGATTTAAGGAAAGTCTTCCACATATGGAGTGAGTGTTTCATATGGAATTGGCTAGGGTTTATTATCCTCCCCTGTATATGGCTTTACATAATATCTTCCACAACTTAAGTGAGTATTTCAAATGGAAGTTACCCAATTCTCTACTCTCTTTGAAACCCATATTCCCTCTGTGGAAGACTTTACCAAAATCTTCCACAGCGGAATGGTGTGGATTTCAAATGAAAGAGTCCAATTAATATTGCCCTATTCAAACTATGTTAAAACTTTTAATTTGACATTATACATAAAACACTTGATTGGATAAGTACCTGCACGTATAGAATACCCAATAGTCCCATTATCTCCGCTATCTGGGTCTTCCGCTAGCAACTTCACCACAAAACCACCAACAGACTGCTCCTCTTTCACAAACACCACATATCGGTCGCTATGGGAGAACATTGGCGTGTTGTCATTTATGTCCTCTACAGTGATGTAAACCTCAGCAGTAGAAGTGAGTGGGGGCGCTCCGTTGTCATTGGCGATGACTGTCAGCTGGTAGCTGGCAATGTCTTCACGGTCTAATTCCCTTCTTGTTTTGATAACACCTAAATAGAAATGAAGGAAATTGATTTGGTTGGTGAGTTAATCTCTAAAATTTCACAAAAAGAAACAAAGCTTTCAGTTGAGACATGATCATGTGAAATGAATAGTCCATTTATTGCTTAAATGATTTTCCCAATATGAGAGTACAAATTCTTCTGTATTTCACTTTTTGCAGCACACTAATAATATAGAAATGATGTGTAATATTTTGATGCAATTCAACTGGCACGGATATCAATAGGACACAAAATATGGAAAGTGATTTTGCTTTAAGAATAACTCCATTACATTTGATATGCACCATCACTTAAACTTCCAAAATTGTGACTTTCAAGCTTTGAACATTAACATGTGTCTAGTTGAATCTGGGCTTAGTTAAAACACCGCATGGATCTGCGATATCAATGAGATGGTCCTCAGAATTTTTTATGTCTATGGATTTGTAGTTTGGTCTGAAAGTTGCACTTCATATATTCACAAGTTCTTATTACTTCAAATCTGGTTTGATCACTTTTCTTTTGGCAACATCAGCTCCAGTGCTTTTCTATCACAGTGATATATTATAGGGACGCAAGACGGGAATAGGGAATGCAAGACGGTCTTACCTGATGAAGGGTCAATATTGAAGTGTGGGCTATTTGGCATGGAATAAGTCACTCTGTTATTGTTATCCCCATCCCTATCCGTTGCCTCTATGATCCCTACATTGGTATTAGGAGCCATGTTCTCTGGCAGAGAGAAGTGATAGCTTTCCTGTGTGAACTGTGGTATGTTATCATTGTCATCTGCAATTGTTACTTTCACAATAGCTGTAGCACTCTGTGGTGGCATTCCGTTGTCAGATGCGATGACTTCTAAGATGTACTCCGTCTGCAGTTCATGGTCAAGACGTTGACGGGTGTAAAGTTGTCCCGAATCGGGGAATATGGCAAAGTAAGCAGCATCCACACTTTGTTTAAGGGTGTATGTTATCCGTGCGTTTATACCACGGTCATTGTCGGTTGCAACAACGTGTAAGAATCGGTGGCTTATTGGGGACGATTCGGCAATGGTCACATGATACATGCCAGTACGATCAAACTGAGGGCCATTGTCGTTGACATCCTGTACTTGCACAACTAAAGTTAGATTAGTTTTCATGATGGGATTTCCACGATCGTAGGCTTGAACTTTGACCTCGTATGAGCTTTGTTCGTTATAGCTCACTGTGCGCTCTAATGTCACCTGACCTGTAACTCTGTGAACTGCAAACGTAGCCCTGGGGTTCTCCACTAGTTTGTATCGAAGCAATCCATTATCGCCACTATCCTTATCATGAGCAGATGCGATGTATATTATGTTGCCTACTGTCGTGCTCTCAGGTAGTTTGATCATGTCTATAGTATTAGGAAACTCAGGTGCATTATCGTTGACATCAATCACTGTAATGTTGACTTGTGTATGACCGTAGGTTGGTGGGTTTCCACTGGCAGCTTGGACATTGAGTAACACAGTAGGACTCTGTTCATGGTCTGGTGGCATGTTGATAGTGATTTCACCGGTATTCTGGTTCAAGGCAAAGTAAGTGTTGGGGTCACCGGACTGGATTGAGTAAGTAACTGGCGCAATATTTTCTGAAATGAAAAAGAAATAAGAAAGATGTTAAACTTTTGTTTATCAACTATTAATTGTTACATCATGGTATACAAATATTGACTGCCATGAGGGGCATGGTTAAAATTACAGGCCCAAGGTGATCTCAAGGTGCAGCCGAGGGTCATAGCATGGTTTTGAGATCACCACGCACAAGATCTGTTAAGAATTCAATAATGAACTGAATCTATGTATGTATCCTATATCATACCTGGATCAGAATTTTCAGCATGTACAGTGCCCACAGCCTGTAACCTAGCCGTATTTTCCTGCACTGCAAAGTTGTATCGAGATTGCTCAAACACCGGTGGAGAGTCATCTGGACCAACAACGCTGATGCTGACCTCTGCATTCTGTTCTGACCTTTGACCGCCACCATCCGTTGCCTGGACTTCCAAAAGATGCATTGCTTGGTCATCACTGTTGAGAGTACCAGCCAGTGTAATGGTACCTGTAAAAGTATTAAGTATAATATTAACATTATGAGCAATCATGGGATTTTTGTACATTGTGTTCTTCCTGTTACACGTGTTAAAAAATGTCAGAAGCTAGTTTATTTTTAAACACATTAGTGTATTTTCAAACACATCAGTGTATTTTTAGTAATAGTATTTTTAAACACATCAGTGTATTTTTTAACAGATTGTATTTTAAAACACTTATATTGTACAAACATATTATGTAATGCTGATGACACTCTTGAAGGTGAAATAAATTGTGTCATTTAAGAGACACCAAGGCTACTCTCTTGGGACTTTGCGGTTAAAAAGATATGAAAGAGAAAGAGAGTCTAGCCAATTATGATATATAATATATAGGCCATCAAAAAATGTTTCTATGGTCTGTGCATTTCTAATCTCTTGTTTTCTTGATAATAACAGCAAATACTTCAAATGCTTTACAGATTATAAAATTGTATAAAGGTGTTTGCAAACATCTTATTCGTAACAAAGACCTATGTAGCAACTTTTTGTGTACTGGTTAGATCTGCATCAAAGATAAGCGGCTTAACAAGCCATTAATTTGAATACATAATCTTAAAATGTGATTTGAAATCCTTACAATTAATATCACCTTGAGATGTAGCCAAAATATACCAATTCTTACTACAATTTGGGGCCATGAGAGGTGATTTTTTGCTACTTTTATGGAGGTGGATATAATATTAATGTTTTTGGAATTGTTCATGTGTGCCATTTGACAGCATCGTTTAGACCTGTTTAACATTGTTTTTCAACATTTATTACCAAGATATTTTAAATACTATCATGATATAATATTGCAAACATTGGCCAAGAGGGTTAAAAAGAGATAAAACCCAAGCAAAGATTAGTTTGGCAGACAGACTAATGCCCCTATTCAAGGGCACTGTGCTAATTATCACACTTAATTGTCTTGTTTCGTTTTCAAAATTACCCATCCAATGATGCAAATAAATCCCCGAGTTAGCTCAACAAATAGAGATTACATTGTATAAAATCTATTCCAAAGAAAAAAATATTTCAAAGCAACAATGATATACTTTACTCAGTCTCTGTTCAAAGCCATTTTGACAAAAGTGTGATACCAAGTGCAACACTAATTGTGACCCAAAGTGTCAAATTCAGATCATTTGTTGTGCATCATCTATTATTCACAAAGATTTCCATTTTATTTGCAGCATAACACTAAGCACTAAGTTGAAGCTTGGATGCAAGCATACAAGACAGAATTGGAAGTTAATCTCCAGAGTTAATCAGCAGTTTCAAATTCTTTGATTTTCTGGCTCTGTTGAATAATATCTTTTCTCGTCTTGTACAGAGAAAACATTACACCCACTTGATGTGTATAGTCTGTGTCTCGTCACAAGTTGAGAGTAATGCCATGGTGGATTTTGCAGTAGCAGTGGGGTGCATACATGCGAGTAAAAGGGGCCCGTATGCTGGCGTCACACCGCTTTGAATTTGCCACTGCAAAATCCAACATGGCTTTACTGAGTTTAAATAAATAAATAAATAAATAAATGTAGATATTTATATAGCGCTTTATGCTGTAAACAGCCTCAAAGCGCTTTACATTTATTCCGCTGTCATTAGAATATGTCGGAACCACGTTTGCAGCCTACAAGTGGCGCATGGTCCATCAGTACAACGACTGTGACTACCCCTAACAGCTTCCCATTGCACCTGGGTGGGGTTTACTCCCTCCTTGAGAGGAAACACACTGTTCAGTCCACCCTCCCTTATCCAGAATTCTCAGTTATCAGGCTGTCATCTAAATTTCATGCTCTGAAGCATTTTAAAGAACATAAATCTAGGTTTCATACAACACTCAGACGCCATCTCCTAGTGTTATTACCACAAGTAAAAGTTGTCCTAATTTTAGTATCTCACACATTCAAAGCCGAATTACGCATAATTCACTTATCCAGTGTTTTCACTATCCAGCCATTACTTGGTCCCATCACAGCCAGATAAGAGAAGTTGAAGAATTGATGACAGTGACTTCAGTGACCTAGTCCAGAAATTATTGGCATCCCTACATTTTTTTGTACCATAGGGGAGGACATTACCCAGTTCTGTCTTTAAAATGTAATTATGAGTGCCTTCTTCAAGTAAACTAAAAAGCGTTTAATTAAAAAAACAAATTAGGATCTAGTAATTCCATTTTTTTCATGCAAAATAATCTTTGGGTGTTTTTTGAATAAACAAATTATGGCTGACCTGTCTGTCTGTTAATTGTGATGACTTTTAATTCTTTGAACTATTACAAATTTTGGAATATCTATATTTTAATGTGAATAATCTGTGTTTGGGATGCCAATCATTTCTGGAATAACTGACAGATGACCTACCTGTCTGTCTGTTAATTGTGAAGAGCTGTTGTTCGTTGCCAGATACAATGGTATAGAAGACCAAACCAAATTCACCAGAGTCAATGTCCTGAGCTGTCACTGATGCAATATCACTACCGATGTCACTGCCCTCCTCAATGTCAACTGTAAATATAGGTAAGGAAGACATAAGAGATAGTTACAAATGATTTGAATGGTCTGAATGAGTCGCATTGTGTTTTTAATAAAAACGTAGAATAAGTGAGAAATAGGTATGTAGAGAATTTTTCAAACCTTTCAAATTTTGCTAGACTGGAATGCTTTTTTCTTAGTCTGAAAAAACACTGTGAAAAGTCAACTGATAATTGGTTTCAAATTGTAACATCTGAATCCATATGTGACTGTATCTATACATCACAAAAGACTTGATGGGAATGGGAATCTGCATTAGTTTTCCATATATACATTTCAAATTTACATAAATTAATGCTTCTTTTAGGTTTTACCGTTTTCAATTCAAGTCATATTTTTAATTGCCACATTTGAGCACAACAACAAAAACATGTATGTATTCATTTCAATTTCAATTTAAACTTATCATATCGATGTTTACTATCTTCAACAAATCTATTTATAAATCATATTTACAGAAGCTACATTGATAATACCAGGTTTTATCTATCATTTCATTTCTATCAACATATTTCCGGAACACGTTGCTGCTTTGTTGCCGAGATATGCAGCAGTGGCGGCTTCTCTACATCTTGGGTCTGATCCTAAACACCTGGCAACGGACATCCGTCTATGCATGCCAACATGAGATTCTATATTAAGCAACAATCAACAAGGACCTCAAACATGACAATCTCTAGGACACAGTTCCTTAACCCGAATATGCTTCTACACTCAATGAATGACCTTTGGATGTGTTGAATACAAAAACTAATGTTCCACAACTTGAGGTCAAATTATGAGCATTGCTTGTTTAATGAGGGTCATTGAGCTATGTCACTGGGTATGAGATCATTATGGTTCATACTGACAGTGAATTCCATCAGTGTGGACAATGATTTGACCCAATCTACAAGCAAAGTGAGGACAATCTTACTATACCATTTTTCACCCTAATGTGGCAGTGACATCAGCGCATTTCTTTGGGTGCAAGATCAAATTTCTAGCGTTTGCCCAATGCGCTGGTGTACACACGTACACGGCCAAAAACGCCACATAGATGTGTGAGCGAAACATCTGCTTCAATGCGTTGACATCACTGCTACATCAGGGTGAAAGTGAAACATGGTATAGGTTTCTTTGCTCTTTTCCACTTTACAGACAGATGGATATTTATGTTGGTGAGGGCACATTTCCAGGATCTGTGGTGAGGGGATGGGAAGGGAAGGGAGGGGAGGGGAGGAAGGAATCAGTAGAATCAGGTTGGGAACTCAAGTTTCACAGGAAAAAAGGATTAGATTACATCTTACCTGTGTACAGAGAAGGATAAAATATTGGCTTATTGTCGTTCACATCTGTCATGATAACTTTGACCAATGCTATGGAGCTTAGACCACCTCCATCCACTGCCTGCACAGGGAATTCATACTCCTTCACATTGCCGTCTCGGTCAAGTTCAGATGCGGTCCAGATGCGGCCTGATTCGCTACGAATGAAGAACTGTGATGGTGGTGGAGTGCCGTAACCTTGTCCTATGGAGTAGGAAACGCTACCAAAGTCATCAGCATCAGCATCTGTGGCCATTACCTGTAATTGAAGATAAAATGGGAAAATATAGAGTAACAAAGTATCACTTACAGAGTGCAATATAAAATGATCAGTTTTGGTTAATATGTTCCTGCAAAATAAAATTAATAGTTTCATAAGGAGGAACCTAGACCTACCATATTATAACTTAAAGGCTTATTTAGTGATCGTACCGAAAGTGTAAATATTAAGTTAAAATTGTGTATAAATTACCTAAAAGTGAAGTATAAGTCATTAAAATTGTCATTAGGTATTCTCGAAATGAAAGCTTTGGCAAAAAATAAGGAAAACAGCAGTATTGGCAACATTGAAGCTCAATTCAAGTACATGTAGCTAATTTCTCAATTTGTCAGAGTGAGGATTAAGCCTCTCAACCTGAAGGTTCCTGGTTCAAACCCTTACTGGTCATTATTTGTTATCAAATGGTAATGAGAAGTTTACATCTGTAAACAAAATCATTCAAAATCATACAAAGAGCAGCAAAAATAGAACTTGATACTTGATGTTGTAAGCTCAGTGCAACACTGCCTCATCTCCATTTTGGCCTCATGTTCCACTTGAGTCTGTGTTGAACTTACACTTACAATTTGGGCCTGTTAGAGATAAGGCAATGTTTCACTGGTCTGGCCTTATTGGGGTTAGAAATATAAATGGACATAACCCCATTTCTTCTGAAAGTTTTGGTATCAAAATGGAGATGGGCTAGTGTTACTCAAGCCCTCGATATAAATCTCCTATACAGTATCATCTATCCTCATTTGAACATGGCTATATATGTATGTTGACATAACCGAACATTGGTTTTTTTTTTACAGATTCAGCATTAGAATAATCAGGCCTATGCGGAAATATAATTTTCCATTAATAGAAGAATGTGATTTCAAGTGTTTATTTTCCTTCCAATTGGTTGAACACCTTTGATAAGAAAAATGGTTGCACCTCCTAATCCTAGTTATGCATTCTACACATTTGCTAAGTTAGCGCAAGGACATATTATACTCCCTATTTTAAATTTGTTCTGCTCATAAAATAATTATGTGTTTTCATACGTACTATTTGCACAACTTTTCAAAATTATACCAATGTTATATAACATCTAACTGGTAGAGTCTAGTAAACACACACAGCCCATTGAAATACATCATTAGTATTGATATGATATTGATTATGCTCCACGGAATTGAACTGTGTGTACGAGTAAAACTGTGTTGGGCAGTGGGCACTACTTTTTGAGTTAGAACGTCCTACATTTTTCAAATAATTATTTCTTTTTAAGTACACTGATTCCTATTTTCAATTTCTACTTCTTTCAAAGATACTTTTTAATAAATTCATAAATAAATTAATACTTTATTTTGCTCAGTGAAAGTTTTACTGTTTGATCACTTTTCTCTATTCTCCCAACTGGACAACTGCCTATCGGATGCCTGCCCTCTGTCAATATTGAGTATTTAGTCAGCCTTGAAAACTATTATTTACTACAAGTTTTTCTGTTCTGAAAACCTGAAACATTTAAAATACCAAGTGAGACTTTGACCTCATCATCATGAGTAACTAGATGTACATACTAAATGATATCTTGTCTCGCTAATGACTTGTTCATATTTACTTTATCACATATCACATCTTGTATCCTAGCTACTTGTTTAGTCAGAAGAGCAAGATGGATGTCACAGTGTCAGCACTGAACAATGTCAATAATATCCGAGACTGGATATCTGGTATCAATATTTTACTACTTAAAGTTAAACAAGGTTTTGAGAAAATTTCATAAAATATATCATTTGCCATTCTCTTAGTTTTTATGAAGAAACATTTATTGCTATTTCACATGTTCGTTTTTATCTTATTTGGTTATCAGAAAACTGTAATGTATACACCAATCTTTAAAAGACCCAAAGCCAACTAGTTTGCATCTGTGTTGAAGTGCATGACAATTGATCAAAATAACTTGCTAGTTGCTTCATTTAGAACCACACTACATAATGCACCACAGAGTAATCAATGTAAATCTATACTTCACATGTATTTTCCACATCATGCCCGGGTAAATAAATGAATTTTTGGTTCAACTTGGTATTAGTACTCTCATTCATTGAGTCCTATTTTATCAAAGCAAAGAATAGTAAATTGCATTGGACAGTATAATTTGTTGTGCCACACACTGAGTATTGTGGCAATTGTATCACACTAGTATTATGATGGAATCAAAGAATCTATTGATGCCATTTTAGAAATAGTTGTATTCAGGCAGCTTGAACGGATGTTGAACCAGTCCAAACAGACTGTCATATTTACTAGGCTAAGGTGTCCCATGTTATTAATGTCACGCTGTTACTTTTGTCTCACTTTTCTCATGGACCCCCCCTTCTTATTACTTCCCCAGTCATGAATTTGTTATCAATGTTCATGTTTCAGGGTATATGCCCTGTTTCTTTAGATGGAAACCTGTTTTGTTTTAGAATCACTAAGGCAGGTAGGTAAGTAGGTAATGAGTCTTAACCAGAAAATGACTTGAACTTGAAGACTTCACTTATACTTATAGTTCAGTTCGACCCTAAAACTATTTGTTGAATCAAAGTTCAAAGAAAAATATCAGAAATCTTCTCAAAGAAAGCTTAACATTCACTTTATACAGAGGTGATCTTGGCATTGGAAGATTTACAGCCATTCCATGTATCAATGCTAATGCCCAATGTCATGCATTCATGGCTTATAAACACATGGAATCTGACAATCCCTATGGATATCACATACCAGTCAAACTTTTCAACAAATAAATAACAATTTCTTATTTTTACTTTAAAGAAACAAAATAAAAGAATAAAATTTACTATCCTTCAAGACTGATTAATCCACACCAAATTTAAACTGCTGATAGATGTCCTAATTTGATTACAATTGTTGTCATTCCCATGGGTCTCAAAACAATTCTGAAATCAACAAAAATCTGTCAAGAATTGTTGAAATCCAACTTGATTTAGCCTTGTGTTTGTAGTGGACTTCCTTTCTTTTGTTGCTTTATTTGCCTGGACAAGACAAACAATTATTTCTTGGTGTTGTGAACATATTGATAGCTAAGTACTTGAGCGCTATTATTTGTCATGTTTTGTAGATAGGCATTTGAATAATGATTGAAAAGACTTTGATTTAAGCTTAATGATTGATATTTATTGTTTCCAATAAGTTGTATTTTAACAAGTTATTAAAGAAATTAATCTGAGAACATCTGATCAAATCTATTCTATTAAACTGAAGAATAAAATTAATTGAATCACAATATAAATTGAAATATGAAAAGAAATTAAAATTTGACAAATTACGACTTTGAAAACCTGGTTTAAAAACCCAGTGTTAGAATTATATTAATCGGATTACAATAGCAAAGCTGTCCTTCTAAACAAATCTACAAAAACGATGCCTGAAATTTTACAGAACTTTAATAGAAAACAAGAAAGGTTAAATGAACAATATGTGTAAACATTTGAGGTTTTTTGCAACCCTCTTTCCTCTAAGGGGAGCAAATAAATGCCATAAATATGCACCATAATTAATTGCATATCAAAGCAAACCCTATACATTCAATAAGGAATAAGAATGACTTATTGCTGAAAGCCTTCAACCCATGCCAAACAAAACATTAGCGGTATTATTAATAAAGCATGCACACATTCTTGCAAACACCGTTTCTGAATACCCTTTGCAGGGTAACGAGGTTACGTGTTCAACATGTAAATATGTCCATACAACTTATCGGCAGCTTTTGGAGTAGAATAAACCTCGTAATCTCTTGATCTGAAATACTGAGATACTCTGATACCCAGTTGTCTACTAAGTTACATAAATTAGCTATTTATCAGGAAAAACAGAATTGTTCCATCTTGAGATGAACAGGGAGTCCTTGGTGAAGTGTTTAGTAGTCAGGGCATGAAGTCAATTTATAAGCTCCATGAATAAATATGAGATGTATGTGATCAAGCTACACAAGTTGTTTGGAAAACAACCTTCATTTCACTTCAGATTTTTTCTTGTTTATCCTGCAATATGCCGAAACCCTGTGTGAGTGGTTGAGCTATCGTTAGAAGTCTTAAGTGTCTCTTACTTCATCAGGACTCGGAGACATATCTGACGAAAGCTTGACCACTCACACAGTGACCGGCTGCACAGGTACTATGATCAACTGATGGGGTAATCAAATCGTAGAAATACTATAACTTTATTGCTAAAATCCATTCAAAATTAAAACTGCAGTATCTGAGATGTTAACACGTTTCGTGAAAACAAAACTGTAAAAGCATCATGAAAGTGTGGACTTATAATATCTGATCACATCACATCACATGTGATCAATCACCTAGCTTTTGCTTAAGCTGTTTTAGTGGAAGTGGTGTTTTTCAATTACTTTTGCTCTTCCTGAGAAATGATTGTAGTATGTATTTTGTTATATCCTGTAATGTAATGATGACAAAGGGTCCCCAAAAAATTTAATTGTGAAATGTACATAATGTAGGCAGTAATTTGTCAAATGTACTTAAATTTTGATTGTATATGATGCAAAAAGTATTGTAGTAACAGTATTCACCACATTTAAGTTATCTCCAATATTTAGAAGGAATTTCAAAACCTGTAGGCCAATACGGACGCACCATGGCAACTATTCTAACATAACACCACAAGCATTATTATTATTATGTCATATGGAATGTGCCTTATGTCTTAGCCAACATTCCTGACACTATCAATCATGAAAGCGGAAAAAAAGAAAGAAATAGTAGAAATTTTTTTTTGTATGTAATGCGATTCAAACATCACTTTAATTAATTCCAGTGACATCATCAATATCAATTAAAAGAAAGAATTCCTAACGGCCACTTAGCAGCCAATTATCATCCTATTATCATCACCTTAACTACCCCATTCATCCATACATCATTGCTGCAATCACACGTGCCGTTAAAACAAAAGACATATCCAATGCCTCATTATAACTGTAAAACGATACGCCTATCTATTTCAACTTAAGATGGCAGCTCATGCATGGGTTAATGTTTTTGTTTGTCAAAAACGAGTCCTCGTCCGTTATTGACTGTGGCACAAGACTGACTTAACACCCTTATAATATATCAGGCTAGATATTCTAACGAGACTCGGGTAACAAAAGGACACTCATTAATATTGTGTTAATAAACAAAACCCATCATTTATCATGCTTTTGAAGTGAAATAGACCGGAAATTTTACAAGCTTATTTTAGAACTTTGATTGGGTACTGCTGATGATTCAACCTATTTTGTGGTATTATCGACTGGTCAGACGCCAGCCCCATAAAATTAAGCATTTGTTAGTTGTTTAGCTTTTATAAACCTAAATATAGGGGGGAGGTACCAGTTAAATGTAGGGCCTATGCCATTATTGATTGGTACATCAACAATAACTCTACCAGCACACTTCATCGGCTTCAAAATGCCAAGTTCAACTTTTCCGTTTGAAATGACAAAAAAAGCAAATTTTTGTTGGTTTTCAAGGTCAGGCATCTGCTCTGCAGGTGTTCAAACACTGGGAATAATACAGGATTGACACCTTAAATACTTGGGACATAAAGTTAACTGTTTCCTTCAAGATAATAATAACATGTTATTGCTAGACTTGAATCTATCATTCAAAATGTGACATTAGTTTCATGGCTTACTTGGCATGCTTTCATAGCCACAACAGCAAAGAAATTAAATAATGAAAAAATATTAATAAAAGATAAGGTGACGTTGACAAGATCAGTTATTTTGTAAGTATTTTGTTTTGTCAAATACATTCCAGACACAATAATAACAAGTAACATTTGTCTGTAAAGTTCACTCCATGCTACAGTTCTGCTCAGATTTACATTTCCTTTTTGTTAATAAAAATGTAAAATTTCCTGTTAAATTGGCTTCATCATAATTTTTGTCATTCACAAAGCCAATCCAGTATTAGCACAGGCTCTGTGCTGTACTCTGATACCTCTGATGATCCATCTTCGCTTTGCTCGCTATTTGAGAGGTGTCGCGGTTTGTGGACGGCCCAGTGAATGGGGCTAGTTCTAATCTAGTATCTAAATAGTTTGACCTAGCTCAAACAGCTCTGATTTTTTTTCATTTCATTTCATTCCACTTCCATAATACTGCCCATGCTTTTATCATTCATCTCAAAGTCTCAGGAGTGTGAAACAAAAATAGCGCAAATTTGATTCAGCCATTAGCAAAGAGGATCTACCCTGATTTTCCCACTAATTTAAACCCATTTCAGCCAATTTCCATGACATCTCATATAGCAGCATCAAATTTAAATCGGTAATGGAATTGAATTGAATCAGACAAGGTAAAATCATATTGGGATGGAAAAGACAAGAAATGTGACTCTCTACGTGAGTGCATAAAGTATGGAAATAATATTGGACGGTGAAGGGAAAATGGATTAACATGATTCTGCCATGACACGTCATGAAAAAAAATTCAACTCAAAATCCTTATTATACCCTCAGGCATTCACACGGCGCACCCGCTAGCACTGGCTTGCCATCTCTATTTTACTAAGAATCTGGTGTCAATATGAACTTAGACTTGAAGAAACACAAAATATATTCATATTACATGTATGACGATACGCCATATCCCGGATGGTATCTGCACAGCAGAACAAGGATTTTGTTCAAGCTTATGTCCTTCTGAGGTGAAGGTATGAACCAAAAATAACAAGAGTTTACAGATGTTTTTTGTTTTCATCATAATATCTGCTTTTGACTCATTACCACTATTGTAAGCCATTTGCAAGCAAAGCAAATCCAGCATTTAGCGAGCCAGCAAATTGGAGCACAGCCGAATTGACTCGGTAGCTGGTATCAGATTAATGGTGCATACATCTGCACCTGCGATTCTGATAGGGGCGGGCATGTATTAACCACGCCGATGTATTTGCAATTACCATGGGTGTGTAATCTGCTGGAAGTGTTATCATTTTAAGCTACACTTGGTGTCTACTATAAACTTGCCCTACGCTTTCATTCCAGCTTGTACAGGTACATGTATAATCTGGTGTAAAATTGATCAAAATAAGCCCTGAAAGCAAAATTGAGCTATTGGTGTACTTTTACTTCAGCTTTTCTGTTCTCATATATTCCCTCCCTCTCCTACCAATCGATGAGGTAAACAAAATTCAGGCTTCTCATAGAGAATATTGAATTGCGGGAAATAACACTACGATACCATACCACAGATGTTACACAGCCCCTACACAATTACATTGCATTTCTATGTTTAAGTTTATTTGAATTGTTGATTCTTAAAATATCTGCAACATAGATTTTTAATTATAGATGACATATTAACGCTTTCATTGTGGTCACAACATTACCATAACATGACATGAACAAAAATACTACTTGAATTCAATGAAGTTTCAGTCAAAACAGGCAATTTCTTGGGTTTGGCTTCTGGCCGCTTAAAAAAATCCTGGTTTGCTCAATTATGAGTCCTGTTTCATTCACATAATTATGATACATTAAAAACACATCAACCTGAGGCATATGCAACAATATTCTTTAAATTGCTACACTGCCTTGCGACTATATATATATTCCTTTTTGCAACAATACTGTAAAGTGGCACATTGATGAATATGTCTCAAAAGCAAAAACCATTAGGCCTCTATGTTTTTCATAACAATTATCTTTAGATATAAAGATTTGTCATCTAAACCCTGAGGGTGTTGGAATTAAATGTATCCTTTATTAGTTAATGGTTTTGCCATGGAAGTACCACCAATTTACGGAATAGAGCGAAAGTGTAAAAATGCATGATCGCCCAGTCACCGTCACAGCTTGAAAACAGCTACATGTATTGCTCAGTTAAGCACATGACTCACGGTTAAACAATGGGCTTTCCCCTGTCACCGTGGTCATCAGGTCAGACATTTTGAGAAATATTTCCATTTTTTATTTCGCTATTTCAAATTTATTTTATTAGCAAGAGTGTTAGTGCAAATAAAGTAAGAATCAACCGATTCACAAGTCTGAATATCAAATTTCCTTTGACTAACTAACAGTAAAATATATGAGTCATTACAAACAATGATATATTAAATCCATTTGCTATCGCATCAGCCATTTTGGAATTTCTGATACACCGGTTGCTAAGGCAAAATTAATTTCCATGGTAGCTGGCTGGCTGGCTGCATGACCGGACCTTTGAGACATACAGCAGGTGAGAAGATTTGTGAAATGCATATTGGATCTTTAAGATGCCTTGGATATGGGATTGAAGATATCTACAGATAGATGGACTATAATTAGATTGGGTGGTTCAAGGAATTATTATCTCCTATTTTAGTAACCTTTCCCCTTCAGTTGAGAGGTTAATTTTCCCCAAAAATATTCATGTTAGAGAAATTTTCAAACTTTTAACAAATTAGGTAATTTAAATGACCGTTTCTAAAATCTGCATCAAAAATGCATTCAACCGAGTACAAACATGCCAAGTATTGGAGCCTTATTGGTTCGGAGGATCATGAGAAAGGACATGCATGCGTATTTGCAAGGAACTGATGACTTAGGAACAGTGATGCTTCAATCTATTTACAATGTTTTAAAAATAGAAATGTTTCAAGAAAACATCAATGGGAGGACAGATGATACATGTATGTGTAGGGTTAATCATCAAGTATTACTGCAAAAACAGACATTTTTGTGTTGTATTTATTTTCAAAATTTTCAGCATTCCTAGATGCTACCCCGAAAATAACAATGCACAATACATATTCCTTTTGTGTGTAAGTCAATGTAACTTGTAAGGAAGCTTTTTTTTTTTTTTTACAAGGGAAATAGTTCAAAATTGGCAAAGCACAAAAAATTAATCACACAAAAATTTCCATTTTACAATATGTAAAAACCAGATGAATACATCCATAGGTAAGGCCCTACATATAAAATCAATTCAGTATTTGTCATTCTTTGGTTCCATAATTCAAAAGATGGGCAGTGCATTCAAAGGTCAAACAGATGTTATACTAATACTTCAGAATTAAATATTACAATTTTAAAACAATGGCATTTTGTAGGCATGATCCACTAATTAGAAGCATTTGAAAATCTTACTTTTCAATTTGTATTTATACCGAAAAATTATAAGAAACAATGACATTGGCTCACAAAATATTATTGTATCCACATTGATGCAACGTTATTAATAAAATACTTTGATTGACATTTTTGATATTATCACAATTAAAAAATTAATAAATTTTTGTATATTAACATGACTCAAAATCATCCAAAACATGCATGTCATTTGTTGGCAAAATATACCTTACTAAATATAAATCAGTATCAAAACTGATACTCAATATTATTCAATATTTATACCTGGGTAAGAGGATTAAATTTTGTCAAGATCCCAATAAACCCTATCATGGTGGATTAAATATACATGGATTTATGGCTCAATGCACTTTTTCCTTATTTTGGGTTTCTTTTTATGGCCCTGAAATATTGCAACACTATCTCAAAATTTGAATGAATATAATAAAATGCGATTTAAATTTAAAAAAATGTATGACCACACATAATGATTTTAATGAGGATTGTGCATCTTGTTTACAACATATTGAATCATTTCTTTTTTGATTAAATACATTGGAATTTTCTGTCTCATTCTCACTTGATGCAAAAATTCTAATGCTTATAAAATTAAAAGATTAGATGATTATGTCACTTTAGATCTGAAAAAAGTGACAACAGGAATGCTCAAAAATTAGATACAATTGACAGCTGAAACAGTTTTCATCATATTTGCCATTCTTCTTATTGTACTGTCAATCAGGTATACCCAGCCCGCGATTTTTGTAGCGAAATTGGCCAACTTTTTTAGATTTTCCCTATTACATGACCAGAGTTGCCATTCTTCTTATTGTACTGTCAATCAGGTATACCCAGCCCATGCGATTTTTGTAGCGAAATTGGCCAACTTTTTTAGATTTTCCCTATTACATGACCAGAGTTGCCATTCTTCTTATTGTACTGTCAATCAGGTATACCCAGCCCGCGATTTTTTGTAGCGAAATTGGCCAACTTTTTAGATTTTCCCTATTACATGACCAGAGTTGCCATTCTTCTTATTGTACTGTCAATCAGGTATACCCAGCCCGCGATTTTTGTAGCGAAATTGGCCAACTTGTGTAGAGTGTCCCTATTACATGACCAGAGTTGCCATTCTTCTTATTGTACTGTCAATCAGGTATACCCAGCCCGCGATTTTTGTAGCGAAATTGGCCAACTTTTTTAGATTTTCCCTATTACATGACCAGAGTTGCCATTCTTCTTATTGTACTGTCAATCAGGTATACCCAGCCCGCGATT
This sequence comes from Amphiura filiformis, assembly GCF_039555335.1. Taxonomy (NCBI): domain Eukaryota; kingdom Metazoa; phylum Echinodermata; class Ophiuroidea; order Amphilepidida; family Amphiuridae; genus Amphiura; species Amphiura filiformis. The sequence goes on from NC_092636.1 coordinate 53,995,790, forward strand.
TTTGTAGCGAAATTGGCCAACTTTTTCTATTACATGACCAGAGTTGCCATTCTTCTTATTGTACTGTCAATCAGGTATACCCAGCCCGATTTTTTGTAGCGAAATTTGCCAACTTTTTTAGATTTTCCCTATTACATGACCAGAGTTGCCATTCTTCTTATTGTACTGTCAATCAGGTATACCCAGCCCGCGATTTTTGTAGCGAAATTGGCCAACGTTTTTAGATTTTCCCTATTACATGACCAGAGTTGCCATTCTTCTTATTGTACTGTCAATCAGGTATACCCAGCCCGCGATTTTGTAGCGAAATTGGCCAACTTTTTTAGATTTTCCTATTACATGACCAGAGTTGCCATTCTTCTTATTGTACTGTCAATCAGGTATACCCAGCCCGCGATTTTTGTAGCTTAAATTGGCCAACTTTTTAGATTTTCCCTATTACATGACCAGAGTTGCCATTCTTCTTATTGTACTGTCAATCAGGTATACCCAGCCCGCGATTTTTGTAGCGAAATTGGCCAACTTTTTTAGATTTTCCCTATTACATGACCAGAGTTGCCATTCTTCTTATTGTACTGTCAATCAGGTATACCCAGCCCAGCGATTTTTGTAGCGAAATTGGCCAACGCTTTTAGATTTTCCTATTACATGACCAGAGTTGCCATTCTTCTTATTGTACTGTCAATCAGGTATACCCAGCCCGCGATTTTTGTAGCGAAATTGGCCAACTTTTTTAGATTTTCCCTATGACATGACCATATTTTGTGTCCCATAGAAACCAACGGTTAAGAGACAAACTGGGTGGCTTTTAACCCATGATTTGGGCGGAAATTGTTTGGAAACCCTGCAAAAAAGAAAAGAATTTTAAAAATACTTCATGATATTAGATGAATCAGTAGTTTCAAAATTCATTTTTTTTTAATTAATGGAGGTATTTTTTGGGTGTGGCTTTTGGGTTGTTGAATGGGAGGTACAACTACTTGCAAACTGAATCAAAGGGGACAATTTGCCACTTTAGTTCAATTTTACAGCTGTCCCAAGCAAGCAATTGAGGTTTACTTTAATAGTGGTCTGAACCACACCACGGAACAGTAAGTCATACATCATTACCATATATCCAACTTGGAATTTCCCAATAGCAATACATTGAAGCTGGTGTTTGGGCCAAGAAAGAACAGTTAGCTAAGATAAATATTCTGTGCTCCCATACCCTCTTGGACCTGATCAGCAGGACCTGTGCAAAGCATATGCTGGTTTCTATTCTTTTAACTGGTACAATATATATGAGGAACACAGGCCTGTTTCCATCTCTTCGCTGTAAGAACTTCGCGTCAACTGGTAAATTTGTGCACATATTTTGATGTACAAGCCTCCAAACTAATTAAGCCATATCTCAAGCAAACCGAGCAAACTTAGCACAGATCGTGGAACCATTGTTATTCTTCTTCCAATTTCACAAACCTTGCTCCAGGCTTGTTGTAACCAGTCTGGTCCCTGCTTATAACCAGTCTGGTTGCATCAAGTAGACAAAAGTCCAGTCTTTGAGAAATGTTTCCAGGTTGGAAAACAGTATAATTATTCAAAAAGGAACAATTTAACATTGATTTTCATTCTTTCTACCCCGATTTTACTTACATGTACAAGAACATCATTTTGCCCATGCTTTTGCAAATGGGCATTTCCTACCTGCAAGCCACTGCTGCCTTGATCACAAAATCCGACAACCAGAAAAGCTCAAAAACACCACCCTACTGCAAGCAAACACCTGATACACAAATATACTTCTTTCTACCTTGTAACAAGGGGTAATTTCAAACACCTTTTTCAATTCACTTTTTTTTGGTTCAGCGTGATAATCTTGTATTATGATTAGAGCACTAAGAACAACAAAGTAACTTTTTGTCAAAATTCTATTAACCTCAGACACCGTATTTATAGTTCAAAATATGAAATGCACATATTTAGGACAATTTTACACAGCATTTGAACAATTTGTATAACGTGGTTATGTAAGTTTATAGAGCCAGTGTTGCCATATTTTGCCAAAGTGCATTTTTTGATGATGAAAACGGTCAATTTATTCTCAAACCATTTTATACCAGTCACACATTAGGGTGGGGCACTTGGCTATGACTAAGTACAACTTAGATTCTATGAAAGCACACCTTGATGAAAAGGGAGGGGGAAGCCATCAAAGTATCCGAAATTAGCAGTATTGGCAACTTTGGTGAGAACTAAGGTAGGCCTAGTATTAATTAAGTCTAGCATTGCTAATTGGGCAAGTTATTTCACACCTGCGATGTAGAACATTTGTTGACTGAGTAAACAAAGTCAAAACAGGTCACATCGAGTACGCTGCATTCAAACACAATTCCAGCATACATGAGAAACCTGAATCTATACCATTCACTTGTACTGCCAATAAAACAAAGTAGGTATCCAAAATAGAAGTTTATTTCTCTTTCATACTGGCACGATTCCTGCCAGACAAGACAATTTGTCATAATATGTGTTGGAATTTACAAATGTCACACCTGGAAGCATAACATAAAAGTACATGCAAGTACACTAAATAAGGGGACAAAAAAACAAAACAGCCAAAATACCCGTTCTACGGCTAGACGGACATATCAAGTAGGTCTGCCACTGTCAGCAGTTTTTTCCTTCTTCGACAGTTTTTTCCTTCTTTTCAAATGTCTGAATTGACCCTTAAAAAAATCACCCAAATCTGTTCCAATGGGCCTGAATCAACAATTATCAGAATTGATTCTGGATCTGGTTGATTTTGAACCATTGATTTAAACAGGATGAACTCTGCATCATGAACCTGTATATTATGGATCAACTTAAATATAAATCCCCTGGAACTTCTAACCCATAGGATCCCTGCCCAAAGTCCCCAAGTAAGCCCTACATTGTTGAAGCACTGAAATACTAGGTGTCACACACACACACATGCATGGGCTACCTCATGAGGAGGTGGATCACCGATGTCAGTGTCTACACCGCATCGCTCCAAACCGATCCGTTTGATCACTGAGCACATTAATCAGTAACACTCTTAAACTAAACTGCATCACCCGCCAACTTTTCCCTATCAGAAATATGCAATATAACAAGCTTGATATGACCAAATTTGATTTTGAACTGCAAATCCTGGGTGGAACTGGAAACAAAGTCAAATCTGAATTTGTTTTGTTAATTTGCTTTTGATTTAAAGGGGGAGGGTGTATACTGCCAGCATCAGGGCCTGGAAAATTTATAATGGTATAATAGTAACTACACCAGCCCTTTCAAACAAAACATTTACACAGTATTTATGGCATATGACAACAGAAGAGCAGCTCAGTCCATTAGCATGTTTTATGTCACTGAAAATACACACAACTAAAATGGATCCATTAGATGAAATTCAAGTTGAAAATGTTTATGTTTGTCAAGTCTCCTCTAAGAACTTGAGTAGACTAAACTTGGGAAGTTAAGAGGTCTTTAAAACCTCTTTATTCCTGACCTGTTTCTGGAGTAGAATGAGCAATTTCACTGACATTGTTGAGCCCAGATCATATGCAATTAAAGATGCAGGCGCTGCAAACAGTTTTCAAAATGTTGCGTTTCTTAAGGAGTAGATGACCAAATTTATGGACATTTTGATATTAAATGCTCAATACCAATGGGTGTATACATTGTATATATATTGCACACAAATATTCTGAGGCCTTAAAAAAAGTTTTGAATGTTTTCACCCTAAATATTTATCACAGCTATTATAAGGTGCAATGTTTATCATAGGGTTCTAGAATTACTGATTTGCCACCCATGAGCTAGAAAGTTTTGAAGTGAACATTATGGCTCATGCATAAAACATCCTGAATCTAGAAACGAAAGCCGTAATTTTTCTATCCCCTTCCCAAACAGAAATGGAATGTTTTTGTTGTATGAGTGGATAATTTTTGGGTGATTACACCTCAAATCAGAAATTATTGCATACTCTAAATATTATGTATAAAGAACTTGCTGTAAATGTGGAATTTTAATTTCATCCTCTATTTAACTGTTTCTTTAGTGTGTAAGTCGACATGTATGTAAAACACTTCAATTGGCATACATGTTTACATTTTTGCAATACAAAAAATAATAGCATGAAAATTACCACTTCAACAGTAATTGCTAATCTTTGTGCAATAAATGAAATATTTTCTGTATGATTGAACACTTGTTATTAACATTCAAGTGTCCATATTACAAACTTATCCCGCTTCGTAAGGTACAACAAAAAATGTTTCTTCTTTGGTTCTTTCTTTTTCTTATTTTTTTTGACAAACCTCAATAATGACAAATGTCATAATTAGTAAATTAATATCATGGGTCATTTGGTTGAATTTTCACAGATCTATTAAAGGCCGTGGTAACAAAGAATTCTTTGATATATCAAAATCAAATCTTTGTCAAATTCTTGTCTTAACAATGGGGTCCTCATCAAGCTTGGTTAAGATAACATGTCAATGAACAAGTAATACAGGGTCACTTAAACTCTGCTGCAAATGATAACGAGCCAAGATAATTTTGATATACTTTATCTACAATTTGCTACAATGGTAATGGGTCAAGGGAATCAAAAGAATGCCTTCAGGAAACAAAATATACATCTAGTCAATATACAAATAATTGTTATCTTCTGTAGACAGCAGTTTTTAAACCATTGACCAGCTTCCAATCTTCTGTAGACAGCAAAATTACCTAAATTTCTTCTGTAGACAGTAGTTTTTAAACCATTGACTAGCTTCCTATCTTCTGTAGACAGCAAAAATTACCAAAAATTACCTAAATTTTTACTTTCACTTGGTCTGAAGAATATAATGTTGCTAGCCAAAAGCCCACCCCTCTGATGTATCTAGGGAAAGATCAAAACTGGAACTTTTAAAGATTTTATAGAACTCTTCCACTGAGTCAGTACCCTCTGATGCTCTCTGAGAGAGATTGTTACCCAGAGTGGGAAGAAGGGCTTGTTGGGTGCGGCTGCTGACTTTATTCACACTATTTGAAGGGCTTCCCGATCTTCAAACTTAGCTATACTAAGATTTTGAAAGAGGGCATTTTGACAAATCTAGATACACTTCACTTTGTACTTTCCTAAGCAGCTAGACACATTTATACATGTATCAATATTCTAGAACGTACAAAATTGCCAATCCTTTTCAAATCTGGGAATATTCCACTGACTAAAATACCAATTTACCAACCAGCTAGTTTCACATGCACTCCTTAATCCTCACACTCCATATTACTGGCACTGGTTTGTATGCTAAATAATGTTAACTCATGACCCCTAATGCAAGCACACAATAACCAAACATGTTTTTCCTCAAACTTCCAATACAATTCACCAACCGAAAGAAACAGAGGCTTTGCCAAGTATCACAAACTCAAACACTTGAGGGATGGCTAAGCAAATCAGACCTAACCAAGTGACCTCTTTGGTTGGCTCAGGCAACCCTGTGCCCATTTTGAAGTACATTTTGTATGCTAAGTTCAGCTAGACAAAAGCCTCCAGGTCAGAGAAATGGTTAGGAGTTGATTGTTCTCGTTTTCTATGTTGTAGCGCTAGTTCAAACACTTTCATGACTAGGCGTTCAACTGCTCTCTGGTTTGGTGCGATTATGTTGTGCATGCACACATAACATTGAATGAAAACAGGCTTAGCTTAACTGCCAGCTTTGACCTGACATTGTAAGCAAAGTGCGTTTAATAACAAGACTTTGGAGCTCTTTCAAATTTCAGAATTGACATCAAATTGAAAAGAAAATTCAGTCCACCTATACCAAAAATTAAGAAATATCTGGTATTTACTTCACAATTCATATCACAAACCTGACATTGTAAGCAAAGTGCGTTTAATAACAAGACTTTGGAGCTCTTTCAAATTTCAGAATTGACATCAAATTGAAAAGAAAATTCAGTCCACCTATACCAAAAATTAAGAAATATCTGGTATTTACTTCACAATTCATATCACAAACCTCACTAAGACATGCTGATTGGAGCGATTCACCCATAGCTAAAATTTTAAGACCCTGCCTGCTCCTTGATTTAAAAAAAAATCCTATCAAACAATAAATTAATGATGTTCCTATTACGGAAATAGGTTAGTGAAATTCACTTATATGTGTACATGTATGAATCTCTATAATGATATTCATTTATGCCTAAAAAAAAGTTGAAGAACCTTCAAGTATTCAACTTGACATGTCATTACCATTTGCCAGTATTGTAACAAAAAGCAAATGATACATGCACACAAAGTCAAGTGTGATAAACACTTCCTAAACATACCACCTTTTGAATATTTATACCCATTTCTATTGTTCCTTAATGGCAATTGGGATGGTCAGTTGACACAAGAAGTGGTTACAGTTACAAACCAAGCCATGGCCTGAGCTTGACCATCTCTGTTAAGGGTTTGTCCAACCATTGAACTACAAATGGTCCAACATGGTCAAGATCTCAACAAGGCATGTTCTTTGCACACTTCACAATCCATTATTTACTTTCTTTGGTAAATGCTGAATGCCTCAGTTTTTAAACTTAACAATATCCAATTTCAGACTCAATTTTAAAGAGTAACATTTTTAGCACAACATATGTTCAAATAACATTCGTATGTACACCACAATTTGAAGCTTATGGGCAAAAGTGCATTAACAAAAAAATAGGCAATCCTCCACCAAAGTTTTATTGACAAAATAAATCACATACACTATACTAATGTTAATGCCATTTATTATCGGAGTAATGTTACAAACTCCTAAAACTGATGATTACCAAAATTGTTCTAGTCAAATGGTTCTTGGCAGTGTCCGAATTAAGAAAATAAAAGGGGTTGTCCCACGGACAACCAGGTTGTAATTTCTGGTTGTCCACCAAAGTTTTTGGTTGTCCGTAAGCTGCCACAATCTGAAACAACTACATGTGACCAATAAAGTGGAGTGAGTGTAGTCAATTTATGAATATTACTCTTGAATATTTAACAATTCATCAGTTGTGTCAGGTTTGAGCAAACTAACATGCTGAAAAAGTGACTTTTGGCTGCAGTAGATCTTTGGTTGTCCGCCGGACAACTAGAGCATTATTTTCGGTTGTCCGGTGCATGTTTTGGTTGTCCCAGGCGAACGGACAACCAAAATTTTGGGACCATTTCAGCATGGGCTCACTAAGCTTTTACAATAGATTCATTACAAACACACACTAAGCTTCAAAGTTTCAACAACATCCTAGCAACCAAAACACCTGGATAAAATGTTGTACACCAAGAACTTGAAGTGACCATTGAGTGACCAATTGACAGCTAATTGACCACTAACTTATCCTTTTGGTAACTACCACCTCACCTATTAGCAAATTCCCTCAAATTGACTTAAGTATAGTTTGAGTACGCTGACCCACAAGATTAAAGTCATTCAGTATTTAACATGTTTTAGGCTTTCCAAAGTTAAGGTAATGTTTTTCTGACATTGGCACTTTCACTGTTTGCTGTTGACATAGCTGCATATAGAAGCTTAAATGAAGGTAAATACTGTAAATACTGGTTCATTAACAAGGTTCAGGTTGGCCCTTGAAAACCAAATAGATACAATAACCAAATTATTGGTTACATGAGTATCTGAAGGGTACGTGTCAAATCTGTAAATTGTTTACTTATTTTTCTGGAATTTATTGAGGTTTGATCAAAAATACAAATATTAGCATCCCAACAAGAAGACCTTCATGAATTAAGTATAAGAAGCACATACATGTATCCTACATTGTTCCTGACTGCATGTACAATGTACCTGTCAAATTCAGCAGGTTTGACATTGCAGATAAATAAGACTTGACTGCTACTTTCACTTTGTGTTATTTCAGCTCCTTCGCATAATATTTGTGTAACTTTTTCCTCCTCTCCATCACCCATACACAAAGAGGAAACAAACAAATACAATGCAACAGATGAAACACAGATGAAGGAACATGCTCTCATCTCCTGTTTCCTCCTCCAGGGCATATTTTTATAACTAATAGCAAAGCATTCAGAGGATGGCTTCCCACTGCTTTCTGACGTTACCTGGCATGGGACAGTATCCGTAAAGTGTTGAAAGATAATTTCAACTACTATTGCCATTCACGAACCTGATCTTGGGAGTAAATTATTTTTCTCCGCATCATCATTCTCATCATCATTCTCCGTACACATGTAGCAGGATTTGTTCTACAATGTACTTACTATCAATGAATACGGTTAGGCCTAGTATTTCACTTTTGACACAGTAAAATGAAAATTATATGAGTATCCTCTTTTTCTCATTATTCACTGATCTGACTAATTACGATTTATAAATAAGCAAACACTGTAAATTACAAACAATATTGCATTCATATTGCTGCTGGTGCTATACCATTTGCAAGCTCGTAAACTTTATCTATAGACAGAGACATGGTAACAGATGGCAAGATGGCAACAAGCTATTTACAAACAATTTTTATGATGATAATTCTAATTAATATAGCAAAGAGAACTAGAATCACAACAAAAACTCATTATAAATCCAAAATATGTGCAATATGAGACTGTGGAGCATTGTTCAATTTTCATGCATAAAATGTATAGAAAACCAACAATTATTTATACCCCTTCTATGCACCTAAAATATAGTACATATAGGCAAAAGGTCAAATGTCAAAAATGTAATTTCATTTTGTTGCAAAATCTGCTGATGAATGATGCATTTTACTACATTTTATAATGTACAATAGAGAAACAACTTCAGTTGTGTGTTTCAACATAAATAATAATTAAGTCCAAAATCAACTTGCTTGCCAATATTTTTAAGCTTTTTTAAACATCTTGAATATTTATGAGCACAACCCTGCTTAAAAGTTGCCATTCAATACATCTGAGAAAGGTGTGCAGAGAATGCAAGGTGTTTTACACAATGTTTACTCAGAACAAAAGAATACCTCCTAAGGTCTCCTTGAATTTCTGCATAAATGTTTACAAATTCATCCCTTTACTTTTACTGTCATGATATAAAATATTTTAGTTGCTGTATTTATATAAATTCCTCCCGTGGGATGAGCACCAAGTTCAAAGTCTTCACCTTTCCTAGTTGGATCATTGAAACAATGTAACCTATCTACCAGAGGATACCAATTTACATCATGTCCAACCATAAAATGGTTGCATTTTTGCAATGAAAGAATTTACTGGAGAAGTAATAATTTTTGTGTGCTTTTTGCCCTAACAATTTCAATTTGCAAACATTTCTGCTTGGTTTCTACATATTAACACTAGAGTATAAAGTGGGACTTTAGCTTTATTAATTTTGCACTTTTCGCAGTTTATTTCAGACTTGCATGTTTAAAAGCCCGTAAAATATTTCAACCTATGTTGCCGATTGAAACTGTGAATAAAAGATATGAAAAATGATAAAGCTAAAATATCTCACAATAATTTGTTGAGGGGGCCTATAGGTCAGAGCTTCTAGTAAAGTTTGAAAATGAATTTAGCCTGATAATTGGTCCAAAACAGAAATGTTTTGTAGACTCATAACCGGAGCGATCTTACCTTTCCGATGTTGATTAAGATACTTCTTGCAAGAAGTATCTTATCAACATTGGAAACGGTAAGATCGTCCGGTGTACTGAGTCTAGTCCAAAACAGAAATGTTTTGTAGACTCATAACCGGAGCGATCTTACCTTTCCGATGTTGATTAAGATACTTCTTGCAAGAAGTATCTTAATCAACATCGGAAACGGTAAGATCGTCCGGTGTACTGAGTCTGTATGTTTTACAGTATTGAAATTCCTTCTTTGGCATGAGCACCAAGTAAGACAACTTTGAACAAACTCACACCGACATGAAGTGACCTGTTTAAATATGAGGGTAGAAGCAGCTAAATACAATGTGAACCAGAATTGATGAGCCTAGGACCGGGGTCTAGGATACTGCAGGAAGACTTAAACCGCCTCATCGTAGATAGAGGGTCTGCGATGCAAAACAACCTACAAAACTGGTGAACTTTAGGTATAGGTTGCCAACACATTATAACTGTTACAACAGTCTCATCCATTTTCGTTTCAAATTACCACCCAACATATCGCATTCCAGCCTACAATTAAATGGCTGTTACATTTATACATTGTGCTGATCAAACCACTTCCCTGATCAAACAGACCTATAGCATTAGAATTACATCATACCATTGCATTCACATTTGGCTCTTTCATCCATCACAGTCAGTCAGATAAAAACAGGTATACCACAAAATATATGAGTGGTACATTTAACTAGGACATTTTAATAGTTTTGCACACTATGCATTTTTCACACACCACCGCTGGCAATACCAATAGATCATGACGGAATGTATCCATGTTAATGTTCACTAGATTTTCTACCATGCAAATGTACTTTTAAATTTCTAGGATTTGCCAAGCTTGACATGACAGTACATGCAATTGGTAATACTGTACAGGGTGTCCCTGAAAGAACCTTATCATTGGAAACATTCATGTTTGGGTATTTTAATGCCAACCCCCCCCGTTGCCCCCAGAAAAAACCCAAAATTACAAAAATTTCCACTTTTTGCGGTAATTTTGCGCAAAATTGGTTGATTTTGCCCCCCTGAAATTCACTTTTTCCCCTAATGCCCCCCCCACGAAAAAAAAATTTTCCTGGCGCTGCCACTGCCAAAACTAAATAGTTGATGTGGTTACGGAATTTTGACAATCGACCCATCCGTTCTTGAAATAAGAATTTTATGAAAGCACTCATTTTCAATCTGTTCGTTCCAGAGTCAAATACCAAAATGACAATATACATGCCTCATTCGCAGTGATTGGCACTCCTAATTTGAATCTGCAGAATGGTTTGAAAATGAAGTGAAGTCTTATTTTTCAAGAACTGAGTGGTGAATTGGCGTAAGTCAAAATGTATAACTGACATATTCCTCAACTACATTTATTTAGTTATGTTGGTTTGGGCATTAAAATACTCGAAAAAATAAGTTTCCAATGATACAGTTCTTTGAAGGGCACCCTGTATATTGAATTCATAATGATACTAAACTAGATACATGAAAATATAATTAAATGCAACCCCTTTTTGTTTTTCACTTACCTATTTGAATTTGATCATGATACACAGTATTGCCAAACATCACAGAGAAAAGCGCCATAGGCAGGAAGCATGGAAGATAAGAAAAACAAATGCACAAATTAATAATGTAATTTCAAAGGGCATAGAATAACAATATATCACTTTTAATTCACAGGCCCTATATTAAATAATATGAGCCTCTATTTCTTTCAGCAAATATTTATCTAAACCTGCAGCATGCCTTACATCACATATTGTACTTGGCGGAAATTCTAAAGTGAATTTAATATCACAAATTGTGTTTCATGTGGTAGGCCTATACACTTAATTGGAAAACATTAAATCGCATATTACACCATTTGTAACACATTATCTCCATTTTTTTCATGCTCTTAAATACCGGTACTCATTAGAAGGGTAATATCATGATAATCATAAACATTATATCTCATTTCTAAATGGCTACATAATGTTGTAATTAGAAAGGATGTATTTTTTCACTATTACATACATGTAAGAGAGCATTGTTACACACAGAAATAGTATAGTGATTTTGTTCCAAACATTTCTCTCGCTTATGAATACATGTATGAAGTCATAATTTCACACAATTAATTGTACATGTACATGATTGAACTTGAGGTAAAATGTCTATCAAGTGTAATTTTGAAAGCAATAAAGGGACAATATCAAGAAAGTTACAGAATATATAACATTTCACCTCATGACAGAAATATTGTTTTGCATCATGTTTTCCTCATCCTTCCAATATTAAATTGAAGGTTTCTCCTTCTCCTTGAGATCACAGATCCTGGACAAACATCTTTCCTCCTCCTTGGGAGATGAAAACCAATTCCTCATTATCACCATTATCTCTACATCTTATCTCAATTCTCTGATAGGGGACCAACCATGATGACCTTATAAGGTCACTCAGACCAGGGTTAATGAAGCTGTTGCCAAGACAATAAGGGTGGGTGTCAATCATCATTAAACAAGTTGGGTAATTAGCATGATTAGCAGTGTTTCTTTCAAAAATAGCTCAACTTGGTTGTAACAAAGAACTAACAAATCAGCTCCATGATGATGACAGATTTACATTTGAAAGCTTGACCCATCATTAGGGTATGTCAGGTAGGCCTGGCATTTTCGGGTAATTTTGTACCGGGTACCACCAAGAATTTTCAAGGGGTAACCGGTACCTAAATTGCAAAAAAAAAAAAAAAAAAATTGAATTGAATTTGAATGCATTTTGAAATCATTAATAGACTATGACATGAATACAAATTATCAATTTTCATATTAAAAATAACAAAATATCTTGAAATTTTTTTTTTTTTTTTTAGGTCAACCATGAATGATCCTAGCATTTAGGTCTAGGTCCAGGGACACTACAAAACCGATAAAAATAAAAACTTAAAAAAATAAAAAATAAAATTTTTTTTTTTTTTTTTTTTTTGAATTTCGGTACCAGGTAATGTAATCTCGGGCGGGTACCCGTTTACCCGACCGAAAATGCCAGCCTTAATGTCAGGGCAGTGTAATTATAAACATCTCTAAACATGACTGCATGATAATGGTATAGATCTTATTTATCATGTTCGGCAGGTATTAGACTATGCATCTGACTAATTAACAAAATAAAAAATGTTATTTTTGTTTTTACATATTGTATTATCATCATTTAAACAATGTTAAGGTGCTGCAAAGTTTTGTCATGTTTCCCTCAAATTTAGTTAAATTTGGATGTAAATTTCTTTATTTTTCCCATAACTTTTTGTCAATTTTACAATTTGCTGTGCCGAAGCAGCCAGAGGATGTTTAAAGACATTCCCACAACCCAATGGGGTTTCTGACCTTGTATGTCTGGCTTTTGTACACATATGGTACAGTTGATCATGCCTTGCATTGGAATTGTGTGCAAATATCTGGTGTTTTCATCCTATTATTTAACATTCATAACATCGAGACTTAGGAATAAAATTAATGCAGTGGGACAATATGAATGTTTCCTGTAAGAAAATCAAATATCAGTCCTAAGTCTCAACTATTAGCTCGTTGGCTGCAGTTTTAAAATGACCATTTTGTGTGTGTGGCAATGGGGACTTTGCCTTTAAAATTAGGTTATATTGATCAAATTTCCCAATCATAGTGCATTGTAGGAATGCCTTTAAGCCTCCTCTGGAAGCAGCATAATTTGAACTTGCAGTTTGAACTCAAATATAATTACAGGGCCTACATATACATTGGTGGCAATACATTTTATTTTAGACTACAGTTCAATAAACTTGAAAATGTTAGAAATCAGAACTTGCTGTTAACATTTGATGAGATCATACCACAAAAATGCAGCAACATTATTACATGAAACATCCCACATATTAAAACCAAAGTATCAAGATTTTTCCAATGAAAAAGTCCCTTTTTCTATGAAAATGCATAAGAGAACCTTGTTGACACCTTCATGGTGAGTGACCATATGATTGATTCTTGCCGCTTCTGCTGTCATTTGTGTAAAGGGATAATCATCTTGATATCTAACCCTACAGCAAACTGGGGTCAAGGGTCATAATGATTCCTTTCTTTGGGGTGTTTTTCACACTGTTTTGGGCAGGTATTGAGCGAGTAAATCCTGTCCCAGAGCTATATGGTGAATGCAGGTGGAACAAATGCTGGTTTGTTACTCTGCCAACTTGGCTTGACCCATTATGACATGGACAAAAAGAAAATGCATAGATTTTGTGAATGGAATAGAAATGACAAGTATCGGAACAGGATTTCTTGTGGAAAAAGTTTTGTTGAAACACATTGCAAGTATTTGGGGACAAAAAACATTTCAAACGTACTTGCAAGAGGGCCAAATTACTTGGGTTCCAGTTTCTGTGAGTGTGTGGTACCGTACCCAGTATTTAGTTTCTCATCCTATATGGATAATTAATATAGGTCTAGGTACATGGTCAGTAGCACAGAATATCACAGGTGAGCGCAACACAAATCGATACATGTAGGCCTACACAAATGAAATAGTGGTAAAAAGAAGCACAAATTGTTTCGCCAGTATCATACAAACTAGCTCTTCAAACTTGCATGCGCACTTCACACAGTACATGTTTTTAAATTGTTATTGTGTTGGCCACAGTTACAGCAGCCTAAAGTTAAAAGGTCATAAGTGCTACAATGTGTATTCAGATGTTGAACAAGGTAAAGCACATGTAAGTTGTTAATAAACCTGTCCCAACATTTCCATTTGCTACTTTATAACTAAAACTTATTCTATCCTTGCTACACAGTTCAAATTCACCATGACCCATTCTGGTGAATGCAAGCCAATGGAGTTTTTAATAATTGCTCAACTTGAGCCTGGGACCCACAGTGAGCTGACACTAGCAATTAATGCCATACTGCGCTGAGCTATGCAACTCATCTTGGCAGGGGGATTGTCACTAGGAACACATACGATTATTACCACCGTGAGCAATTTAATATCACCGGGAAGAAAAGCGTGAAGAAATCTTTTCACAATCATTCGTTGCGAAAAATCTATTAATTATTTGGGCATGATGACAAGTTTGTGGTATCATCACAAAAGATTGGTTTCAGCAGCATTTCTAGAACCACATAGTTTCCTCCTATACTTGATACACACAGTAATTAAAATCTGCAAGCAAGGCTCGATCAGACAGAATTTTGAAAACCCACATTAATCAGATTTGCTCATTCCAGATCTAACTACAAATGTTGAGGTTTTCCAATCCTGATCTAAAAATGTTGGTTATTTGAAGAAATACAGAATTTAGTGGAACAATTCTTTCAAAACCATTATATGGCGTTATAATTCCTAGAAGGAAATCAGGTCATTCAAAATATTGGTTACATGCAAATACTTTTCAACTACATGTAATCCAAGTTTCCATTTTGTACTCTGCGAGTATTTGTAGCAAATAGCCATTCTTTTCCCCCATCTTAAAACATTCTCAACTATTTAATACCAATACGATAAGGGTGAACTCGCACAATTGAGGACTTTTCAAGGTGTGTTCGGCTCGGCTATTTCTAAGTCGTTCACTTCACCATCACAAGCATGTAATGGTATGTCAATCTCAAGTTACAGGTGTACAAAGCCGATCCAATCCCTAAGGAATGGTAGAATCAACAGAACAATATCACCACCCCTCTGGGGGAAATCAAATGAGATGTACAAAATAGAGGAACGGTTTGGAAGCGGGAGTCTACAGCTACATGTGTACAGCTGTGGTCGTTGACCCAACGCTTTTAAAAATACAAGTGTTGTGATGTAGCTACAGGGTTGTTATGTTTAATATTTCTTTGCGTGTAAGCAGTAGGGGGAAAGAAAAACTTGGATCGAGTTGGGTGGGGTTAGCCCTTGCATGGCGTATACAACAGTGCTGGGTCGAGGTAGAGATGGCACACAGCATCCTAATATCCCTACAAGTTATTTATCTGTGCACAATCTGCATGGTATTTAGGCCATATCTGATATCAAAGCATGATCAAAATGACCAGTTCTTGCATCAAAAGAGCAACTACAAGTACTAGTATAGAGTACGTGCACAATAATGGCCAAGACTTGGGGTTCCAGAATTGACAACATTTTATATTCATGTTCTATAGTCGTCATGGAAATGTATACCAGTAAGTCAAAGGTTACCCCTCAGTCATGCAATGCATAGTGTATGCTAAGTCTGGTTGCCATAGTACATGAGCTCCCTTAAGACTTTGGCTTTGTTAAGTTCTGATCATGTCCCCTGATAAAATACATGTATGAAATGAGCCGCATTCCAAAAATATCCGTCATGATAATTTGCTTAGCCGCTTTTGTATAATTATACACAGTTTTGTGGCATTCCGGGCATCATATGAACTTAGTTTCATGAAATTAAATTTCCATAAATTGATTGGTATGTTTTTTGGTAAACAAAGAACACTTCCTGAAATTGCCATTTTAATTGTCAAAAGTTTCATTGTTTCTTTCTTTGATAAGTTTTCCCTTTTCACCTGCATTTCTGTCTTTCTTGACACAATCTCTTTTAAAAATTCATTTGGATGGTTTCCACTCATTTCCATACTCATTTCACAGTTGGTTTACAAGAACTGAGTGATCTGTCAACAACAATAGATGAAGGTCTACATTAAGCCATAAGTAAACTCAACGGAGTAAAATAACAAAAATGAAATCAATATTTTGCTTCATTTTGTCATCAAGGAGTTGCATTTTATAGGCACTGTCATAATGATTGGATGAATAAAGAAAGGGAATCAAATAGTTGATAGATGGCACACAAAACAAAAATCCAATAACACATGAATAAGTAATGAATTTCATTGGGTTATAAAAAGTAGTAGTGTACATTTTTGTAGCATAGCTAAGCATCTTCAATATTTAAGTCACATTGTACATCTAGGTGCTATTTTTGCAATGTAGCAATAGCTGAGCGATGTGATTGCTCCCTTACTATATGACCCGAGTCCTAATCCTTTGAATCGAAAGAAGGTAATAATCCATGAAACTGCTATTTTTGATGAACAACAGACATCAAAGCTATGCTAAATGAATGATAACACTTTTTAATTCATGAACATAAAATGTGGGTTAATAATTTCTTTAGTTTCAATTTGATGGCATGCTCTCATTTTTCGAAACCGAAACCCAATACAGGTAGTGGTATCCTGTGCCATCTCAAGCACTACACTTCCACATTGCCACATTAATCTTTAACCTTTCACGCTATGGCTATTGCTAACCCAAAACAAAGTAGCAATATTAACATCTCAAATATGCTTTTTTTTTTTTTTTTATGTGATTTTGTTGGATTTTTGTGTGATTTCTTTGTTTTGATAATAAAAATACATGAAGATAAAAAAAAAACATCTCAAATATCTGGAAGAAAAGATGATAGATTTGAATCTTCAGATAAGCTCTTAAATTTGATTTCATTGAAGATAAATAGATTTGAATTTCAAATGTCTATGAGTCAATCACAATATCATAACTTGATACCCCCTCCGCAGAGTAAAAGTCCCTTCCCAGAGCAATACATCAATTGGGCTATTCCACTTAAAATCCATACTGCCACTGTGGAAGATTTAGCCACAGTCTTCCACAGAGGGAGTACAAGTTGTGAATAGAATAGACAATTGGGCAACTTCCATTCGAAATACTCACTCCAGTTGTGAAACATAAGCCATAATACAGGGGGAGAAAGGGTTTCAAAATGATTAACTGTGACCAATTACATTTGAAAAACATACTCCCCCTGTGGAAGATATTTCCAAAATCTTCCACGGGGTAGTGTGAATTTTAAATGGAATAACCCATCATCTTACGTCCCCTCAAATCATCCCCCTGTCTCATCTCACCTTTCCCCACCTGGACCAGGACTTTGCAAATTACCTCCCATCTCTCATTTCACACAAACGTGCAAAACAAGACAGATTTAGCTATGTGGATCAGGTATGAATTACTCGCAACTCTGTGAGTGTCTAAAGCCTAGAGTTAACTGTTACAGCAAGAGGGACATCATCAACATGTATTGGTTCTTGTCGTGACATAAAATGACATCTGATGAAACACCAAATCAGAAAATAGCCTTAGGTGTCTTAGCACACATATTTGTGTATCTTTTTTTTCACCTTCATCCTCCAACAATCTCTTCAGCTTGTTATTCACAGCAATTGCAAATACCAAAAGTGGTCTATTTTTAATCACAGATCTATATTTGAATTGCAGTTCAATGGTGAGTGACATAAAGAACTCACATTACAGAAAAACATGATGGAAGATGTAAACCTGTGATCTGTGCAAGATCACTACAAGTACAGTATACCAAGTCATTATCTTTGCAAGAGACTGGAAGAAAATATTACATTGATTTGATGGAGAAAAGTATTAAAGAGCCAGCTCAATCGCAAGTGGAATATATTGCATTACAAATACGGATTGATGCACACATATCATTTTTGATTGCTGAACTCCCGACTTGAGTTCAAGCCCAATATACTTTGGATAAACACAAACAAACAAACAGACAAACAAACAACAATAATCAAACAAAATGAAAATGGATGGAATTCAAATACGATTACTCAGGTCAAGATGGCCACAGGCTTGACAGCATTAGATGGCATATCAAGTGTACAAGCATGATGATATGGTCTAGCAGTAATGAGTGCCAGAGTGAATAATATGGGAGATATGGGTAAATAACCAAGAAAACTGATCAAAAAGTGTCACTATTCAACCAGAACTAGTTGACAACAAATTGCAATTCATGTGAAACAACTGAATCAATTCAACAGCTCCCTTGCGATGCAAAATGATTCTAAAGCAAGAAAATGTCTGCTACAAAGTACAAACCTACAATGTCTGCATTGTGCAGATGCTGAACATGTGCTAAATATTTAATAAGACAGACCTGACTTTTCAGGTGAAAACACACAGATTCCAAATCTTTTGCAAATCAACAAGTATAATATGCTCAAATCAACGACAAGTTTTCAATAAAATAAATACAAAATTAAAACCTTCATTTTGCTTGATTGGTAAGCCGGACTAGAAATAACTTCCGAAAACAACATCAACAAGGACAACTAAACATTAAGACCCATTCCATATCAACTCCAGGGATGTGCACGCAGCACCTCTTCAATTTTTCTTTTTCTGTGTGGTGGTAGATATTGATGAGAAAGTAAAATCCGAAAATTTGAGCTTCATACTCCATTTCATTTTCCGTGGCATCAATTTGAAATTTAGGGGGTCAGCGTAAAAATGTATGCCATAGCTTGAACAACGTTGGAGGTCCATAAATGTATAAAGGGAACCCTTGTACAACTTATAAAGTATGCATCCTGGGGTACTGATTTGTGTAGAATTCAAATCTGGCATCAAGCCAAACTTGTAACTCATTTACTTTAAAATGATGTAGGACCCTCAAATACCTGAAGTTGATCCATCAGGACCAACTTTGGTTTTCAGGGGGGTCAGAACTCCAAAAGTAAAAATAATTTTATTGTCCATTTTTTTGCCAGTCAGAGCCCTTTGGTAGGACATTACTCTTATCCAATATTGAACCTATTAGAATACTTTTAGCTGAGATATTACCCATAAAAATTTTTACTTTTGTACATTTGACCCCCTGAAAACCTGGATGTCAGACATTTTGAGGGCCCTATATCTTTTAGGTATGTTGAAGATATGTCCTTGGACAACATTTCTGATATTGGCTTGGGGTCTTGAATTCTGCACAACCAAGTACCCTCCAGGTTACATACTTTAAAGTTGTAAAGGGTTCTCTTTATACATTTATGGACCTCCATATGTCAAAAATGCTCATTGGAGCATGCACACATTTTTTACGCTTGACCCCCTAAATTGATGCCACGGAAAACGTAAATGGAGTATGAAGCTCAAATTTTCAGGATTTTACTTTCTCATCAATATCTACCACCACAGAAAAAGAAAAAAAATTGAAGAGGTGCTAGTGCACATCCCTGGAGTTGACATGGAATGGGTCTAAACAAGTACTGAAAGGATAGAAGTTATGACAAAGATTAATAGAAATCTTTTTTCAACAAGGCAGCATTTGAGTTTATGTGTTATACTATTATCACTTTAATAACTGTTTTTGTTGTCTGTGATTTTTTGTCTCACATGGTTAATGATGGGTGGCAGAGCTGACAAATGAAATGAAAATTAAAAAAATGCCTACAAAGCATGCTGTAGCTTAGTACTATATGCTTAAATGCAAGTCTAGTGTCCCAAAAATGAATGATGATCTCAAAAATTCAAATCATATCCCTGTTCAAATTTACTAAATTTCACAAGGGCTTCATCTCTTTTTGATATAAAAGCTCAATTGCTATTCTGTCCCATTCTAAGAACTTCTTCAACATGGTTGATGAAACAACATATCATTCATTCATCAATACAGCAAGTCAAGTTGATTTATCAAACCAATTTGAATACTGTATGATAATAACTTGTTTGTCACAGCACATTCTGGTCACTGCAATATGATGCGTGTTGTTTACAGCTAGGTGACCGATGTACAATTTTGTTAATTAAGCTGTTTTGGTGTTGTTAATTAGGAAGGGCATTGTTGTTAATTAGGAAGGGCATTGTTGTTAATTTAGTAGAACAGGTTAATATCTTTCATGGCATGCGTTTTTAGGAGCAATCTACATGTATATCTTAAACCACTCTTTTCAGAGCCACCACATCTTCATGGGCAACACTGGGAAATAGGAAGCCCACATGGAACTACAGATAGACAAGGGTAAGGGGCAGCCTACATTAGTACAAGTACATCTATACGTCCCTGTACATGTATGTAACTCCTTGCAAGTCTTGTCTGAGGGCTTGTACCGCGAATATTATTGCAATCATCAATTGGTAATTTGTTTTCTCTGACTAACCTGGTTTTAAATGCCATACAATGTACATAAAATTCCTATGTTTTTGATTAAACTATGGGTCAGTACAAATCAGGCAATGGAACCTCATTCCCAGGCAATATGGTGAGGGGAAAATATAAAATAAAAGAAAAATTTTGAATTCATATTCCTGGGAAATTTACATTTTTGATGCAAGTTTTGAAATTGGGCAACACAAAAAAACTTACTCTACAGCTGTAGTCAATATCAGGAACCACTTAGTTCAAGTTCACCGGACAGATTTATACTGCAATTGAGCGGCATTTACTTACACCACCCACATCTCAACGCACAAATTCAAATCACACAGAGCAGATAAATCACCAGCTTTGTTTAAATGTTACGGGGATTACCACACAAAGAATCAAACGGTACCAGGTTTTCTTGATGTAAAATGCCTCATGTAATTGCTGGAATGTTGATCTAATTTTAATTGTTTTGTTTATGCGGGTCTTTATGATCATCAATATTATCTGTCTCTCAAAAGTGGCCCCTTGCTCAAAAGGAGAGATGGTTATCGCAAAAAAATAAATTTGTTCCCATATTGACCCGCACTAAGGACATAGATGAAAGTGCTGCACAATCTTCTTATCATCACTCGGATCAAATGCATTCATATTATTGGATTGGCCATGCCCAATTCTCCGCCTTAAAACCATATTACTTCAGCCTGGTTCATACTCGGATTAGCGGATGCAATATTTTACACATAATATTCGCAGAGGTCTCTTCAAATTTATTCACCTTACTCAAAGTACATGTACGTATACATGCACTCTATCAAATTACTTTTAGCAGGTTTTTGCTTTCTCACCAAATTAATTGGAGGAATAATTAATAATTTCCTTGATGTTGACTGCAAAAGGAGCCGCTAATTGCTTACGTCTAAAAAATTCTTGGCTGTTAAATTCTAATGCAATGTTTATTACCGCAACAAAAAATTAAATTTTGCGTGTATAAATCGAAATCGTTCATAAATGACATCATGTACGTTTTTATCTTACTTGTGAACAAAGGCCTTAAGAAAAGGGCATGCACATGTACACATAAAATATGAAGAAAAATAAAGTTTTGTTTATTTTTCGCTTTTGATTGTGCCGACAAAGTCTCATTGCAAACTTATGTTCAAAACATCCATGGTGTCATTATAAAAAGTGTTGAAATAAAAGATAAATAAATAAATGCATGTCCTGAATGTCAAACAGCAGTGAGCCATTTTTTTTTCAAGTTCAATCCTACTAAATTCACCACCCCATGCAAGATGTGATTCAATGTCAATGCTGTTTTTTCTTCATTTTTTCCACAACTACCAGTAGTCTTAATTTCCTTTTCGGCAAAACTGAACACAGTGGTTGCTCACACACTACAATGAATTCCTCTTTGTCATTATTACTTCATTAGTACACTCTGTTAACTACTGGTAAATAGAAAACCTGCATCTCCGCCATGTAATGCCATGGTAAAGAGACACTTTATGTTTACTTAGCTTTGTTTTTGGTCAGTGGCTAGAAAAAAAGGCTGCCAGTCGGGTAGTCTTTGATCTGGGATTGCACCTTTTTTGTATGACCAGACACGAATGCGGTTTGATCAATGATAAAATAGTATCATAGTGCTGTGCCATAATATTGAGAGAAAATATTTTCCATCCAGTAATGCAACCAATGAGCAGGTCTGTAGCTGGGCTTTTTTTAGTGTATACAGTAGGACTTCTAGGCCTAAACCTTTTGAGCAATTTCACCCTCTCAAAAGCGGACTTTTTATTATTATCTTTTTTTACATTTTCTTTCAAGATGGTGCACACTCAATGTGCAATGTATGAAATTTCTTACTAATTTGGAACTTTTGCCCTTGTTTGTGGCACATTTCAGCAAATGTTCCATATTATAGAATGTAAAGGGGTGGCACTCAAATCCCTTTATCCCTGGCTACAGACCTGCCCATGTGATGTCTTTAAAAATAATATTTGTTGTTTGTAGCTAGATTATAGGGTCTACGCCCGCAACTCTTCACCTTCTTTTGGGCTACATGTTGGCCTACATGTAGATACATGAAAGAGCTACATTCTAAGCTAACAAGAGGTAAGTAAACTGCTTCAACAGCAAGTCAACAACCCATGACAGTTGAAAATGACAGATCATTCAACAAGGAAAATATATCATTTTAATTCACCAAAATATATAATTCAACACATGACAAAGGCTCATAGTTTGAACTTAAGAATGAAATTGTATTTCACAAGGAACCCATTTACAAAGACAGGGTAGTGAACAAGGTATAAGACTCAATGATGCAGTAAATAGATGTCATTGCAACAAGGAACACATCAAAATGAATTACTGCATTGCACTTTGCAGAAACTGTGTATATTAACCTCCTATGTGTGTGCACCAGACAGCCACATTTTGTTGACTCTCAAATTGTCAAGAATTTACACAATTTTTACTTTAAAAAAAAAAAAAAAATGCTTAAAATGTGTGTAAAATATGCATGCAGCACAGCGATCTCAGGTGTTTAACCACTAATACAAAAAGATAGAGATATTAATTATCTTTTACAGGTGGAATCATTCAATTACGCTAGACGTCACTCAATTTTGAAAGTAGCGAACAAATTAAGATTGAAGAGCAAATTCAGTACAAATGTAACAAAACCATAGAATCTTGTTTAATTGGAAACTATTCAAACCAAACTATTCTTAATTTACTACTCCTGTGCACACAAGATATGCATGACACAGACGGACAACTTTAGCGCCACAAATAATGAAAATCACAAGAAATTTGGATAAAATTACATTTCATGGTTGACAAAAAACGTTTGCAAATCTTGTTAAAAGGTTTGACAAATTAACAACTGGAATAATGAAAAAGGAATGTAAAAACTATTGTGATAAGAAGGGGTGGATGCGGATTTACACTTGTTTTCAAAACAAGTGTTGATATCAGATTAAAATTTTTGGAACAACAGATTCACATATTTTCAAACAAAAATATGTTTTAAGTATTGTAAGTATGATAAAGTGGTAAATCTATTGAAGCCATACTTTTGGCAAGGTCAAAAATATCTTTAAAAGTACAGAAATTTATACGAAAAAGATTTTTGATTTTTCACACAGTCACAGAAATGTAATTTCTGATGCTGCTGTCCCTTATTACATGTACATTTGCTATATGAATCTAGACCTGCTATTTGTAAATACGCACTTGCATTATTTGCGATGCATACAATGTAACACATTTTAGTTCCAAAGACGTTTTTTGACATTTGGGAAAAAATCAAAGTCACTGGACCTAGAGCGAAGTGCTAAGATCATTCTTGGTTGATTTTTAAAATATAATTAAAAAAAAACCCCATTAACCCTAACCCGCCTGTATACTACAAAATACTACTTGATATATGTGCTGTTCGTGCGTGCATCCCACGTAGTGTGATGACGCAATCGCCCTAAGTGATATATAGGCACGGTTTTGCTGGCCAGCGAAGCCCAAGACCTGTGGCAAAGTGTCGCCGACCGAGTGCTTGGCATGCGAGGGGTCTCGGGTTCGAATCCCACCCAGAGCAAACAACTTCTTTCTTTCTTTTCTCTCTTTATTCTTTCCTTCTTTCCCTTCCCGTCCGCTAAAAGCCCTTAGGGGTTAGGGATAATATTGCAATTTGTATCCACTAAGGGTCCGGAGGGGCAAAGTTGTTTATTGTATTTTAAGAAATGCATACAAAACCAGTGTTGTGTTTTGGCCCCTTGACACCCACTGTAAATCTCTACAAGTAAACTTCCTTTAAAAGTTGTTTTGTAAACAACATATATGAGACCTGTTCCCACTAAATCAGAAGACAGTTGCAAATTTTGATTTTGAGTTATGTCTTGATTCATAATCAGTGATCACTGGATCATAAGCTTTAAAATGATATATAACTTGTCAGGATTGCTTAAGAATATTTTTGTTTGTTATCTGTTGTTTTCTGGCATATTCAATGAACCACTATACTTCCCTTTCTTCCCTGGTAAGTTTCCACTTATTTTGTGTGAACGGGACACATTTATTACCCTAGTTTCAATATGTTCAACTTGTCTTCCACGGTCTACCCCATTTTTGGTAACCAGTTTATCGGTCGCAAAATTCAACTACTCCTCCCGAAATTGTGTAACTTGAAATCAAATCAAAGTAACTGTTTGTATGCGAATCATAAAAGATCAACTGAAATTCCGACCCATTTTGATTATAACATGTACATTTGTGTAACAATTTGACTTTTTACTTGCCCATGCAAAAAGATTTTTGATTTTTCACACAGTCACAGAAATGTAATTTCTGATGCTGCTGTCCCTTATTACATGTACATTTGCTATATGAATCTAGACCTGCTATTTGTAAATACGCAGTTGCATTATTTGCGGTGCATACAATGTAACACATTTTAGTTCCAAAGACGTTTTTTGACATTTGGGAAAAAATCAAAGTCACTGGACCTAGAGCGAAGTGCTAAGATCATTCTTGGTTGATTTTTAAAATATAATTGAAAAAAAACCCCATTAACCCTAACCCGCCTGTATACTACAAAATACTACTTGATATATGTGCTGTTCGTGCGTGCATCCCACGTAGTGTGATGACGCAATCGCCCTAAGTGATATATAGGCACGGTTTTGCTGGCCAGCTGAAGCCCAAGACCTGTGGCAAAGTGTCGCCGACCGAGTGCTTGGCATGCGAGGGGTCTCGGGTTCGAATCCCACCCAGAGCAAACAACTTCTTTCTTTCTTTTCTCTCTTTATTCTTTCCTTCTTTCCCTTCCCGTCGCCAAAAGCCCTTAGGGGGTTAGGGATAATATTGCAATTTGTATCCACTAAGGGTCCGGAGGGGCAAAGTTGTTTATTGTATTTTAAGAAATGCATACAAAACCAGTGTTGTGTTTTGGCCCCTTGACACCCACTGTAAATCTCTACAAGTAAACTTCCTTTAAAAGTTGTTTTGTAAACAACATATATGAGACCTGTTCCCACTAAATCAGAAGACAGTTGCAAATTTTGATTTTGAGTTATGTCTTGATTCATAATCAGTGATCACTGGATCATAAGCTTTAAAATGATATATAACTTGTCAGGATTGCTTAAGAATATTTTTGTTTGTTATCTGTTGTTTTCTGGCATATTCAATGAACCACTATACTTCCCTTTCTTCCCTGGTAAGTTTCCACTTATTTTGTGTGAACGGGACACATTTATTACCCTAGTTTCAATATGTTCAACTTGTCTTCCACGGTCTACCCCATTTTTGGTAACCAGTTTATCGGTCGCAAAATTCAACTACTCCTCCCGAAATTGTGTAACTTGAAATCAAATCAAAGTAACTGTTTGTATGCGAATCATAAAAGATCAACTGAAATTCCGACCCATTTTGATTATAACATGTACATTTGTGTAACAATTTGACTTTTTACTTGCCCATGCATGCATGGATTTCCATAGCACAAACCCTCCCAAAATATAACGGCATACAATATATGATATCTGAAGCCAGTAAACCACGCTGCATGTCACTGGGCCAGCTAGCCTCTAGATATATTGCATGGCGGATCTGAATACTTCTTTGAGAATAAAGTTCACCGAAGGTATAGATTCCATAGATCTTGTATTGCGCCAATCACAAGAAGCACGCTTGATTAAGCTGCCTACCGTAGGTTATGGTGCTCCAATGCTAAATTAAGCCCTTTGTTGATTGCGGTGCTTTTCACTGGTTATTTCACATAGTTTTCAATATAAAGTATGTACGGACTGAGCGACAGTGGGGGTATTTTAAGCTTTCATCTGCTGTCCTTGCTATTAATAATAGCGCAGATGATAATATTCACACTTGAAATTGAGCGATTTCCATTTTGCTGCATGATTCATCACAGCAGGAGTGAAAACATTGAGTACTTTGGTTGATGATTTAATGAGATGTGAACCCAAGCAAAACGATAACATTCTTTTCAAATGCATATAAAATACATGGATTGCTTTCAAGTTCAAGAATTCTTTCACATTCATAATTAATGCACACTTGCACTCGCATATAGTGATGTTTTAATCCTATGCCATGCAACTGTGAAGAGCATATTTGTAAAATTTGTACATTATGCCAAACAAAAACATATTTTGTGGTTGTTAGATTGCTTTCTGTACTACGACAGACTGTATTATTCAACTACATTGTACATGTATGTACATAGTTTGAGATATATATTCAATTCCTCGAAAATGGAGGTGGGAAAACTTTTGAGTTATGTACATTAGGGCCGGTGTCAACACGTCTTCTGTCGGAATCCTGTCGACATTTAAGTGAATTATGTCAATATGTCCACAGAGCTTCTTCCAATGGCGACATAGTGCTCATGAAATGGCCCAGTAAAACTTCATCAGGCAAGTTCATTTTCACTCAAAATATGGGTCATTTCCAATGTATTTTCAATAAAATGCAATGCCAAATCTTATCTTTTACCTACTTACTATTTTGCCAACTTTTTTGTTATTTGCCTTCAGGGGTCATACTTTTGGCAGTATTTTGCCTTGTTTTCTGGTGTAAGTGTACACTTTATAGCTATGTGATCACTATTAAAATGGCCATCTTGGATTTTGCCGATGGTGTTTCTAGATATTTTTAGGTTTAAATTTGTACAATTTTCCTAAAATCATGAAAAAAAAGTCTTGACATTATTGTTGTAGCCCAAATGTATGTCGACGTCGAGATACAAAATATATAGACATCAAAAAATCGGTACCAACGTTGGCCCTAGTGTACACCTAATACATGTAGTTTTGGCATGGAGGCAGGCTGTCCCCTTCGAAAATATGGGAAAATTCAATTATCTTTTTGCATCTGATTTAGTGTTGAGCTGCAACATGCAATATTGACTTTCAAAGACATAGCTTGGCCTACAGTTTTATCAACATTAAAGAAAATGAAAGGATTTATTTTTGAGGGGGGAGGGGGTACAGGAGCTAAAATGTGGACATTTATGATTTTCAACATTTTTATAAAAGAAAAAAATTGACCTTTTATCGGATTGGCATTTGGGGCATGTGCGTCGTAACCCCACCCACCCACACACCCCTAGCTCTGATTGTACAGCCTAAATCCCCACCAAAATCAACTGTACATCAACTGTGTATAAATAACTAATCATGGATATGTGCAATAAATTTGAAAATCCCCCAAAATGGTGCACTTTTTGTCTATTACACCCAGACATTCAGTTACAGAGCAAAACATGTTTACGTCTGGGATTTAACAATTTAGCAAATAAGCGGTTTGACGATTAAGGAGGGGAAAACAGCAATTTGGAAGAAAGTTCAGGATGTTTGTCCAGCTCAACACACTCATAATCTTTTGTTATCATTCTCTTCTGGGATAGGTATTTAGGATGGTCAAAGAAAGTTTAAAGAATGAGCTCTGGTTATTTAATAGGGCCTGGAGCTACATAAAAAGGAAATACCTTTCATGCAATTTTTCAGATCAAACATGCAAAATCAAGTCTGCGGTCAGTTCTGTCAAACAGAATTTGTAAAAGGACCATTTTGTGCTCATTCAGGGGTATGCATATGTTTTCTTACTGATTCAGAGGGCCTTGCACCATCTTTGCACTCTCTTTATCCACAATAACAATTGTTCATTTCACTACCAAATATTGACCTAGCTTAATGAATATGTGAAAACTGGGTCCAATTTCATTGTTTTGAATTTTCTAGCTTAATTAACCCTGGTATTTGCCAAGTATTATGAAACAGAAATCTAATTTATGCATTGTTGAAGCTATTCAAGCTATTGAAAAAAAATGCATTCATATATTATGCACTTTGACAACAGGGAGACCACCAATATATTGAGTAAAGTTTATATTGTGGTTCATGCAGCATTTTTTGTCTTTAAGTTTTATATCAGTAGAGCGGATTAAGTAGAAATGAAATTCCAAAAGTGTAATTTCCATGTAACAAGTTAACAAAGGTTGTTGAAGATTATATTTCCCATCAATATCAGCTCCGAAACAGCAGTTACAAAGAACTTGGCCCTGGCAAGAGCCACAGTGTAAAACTGGTACGATCCAGATCCTTGTGCCCAGGAGAGGGTCGTACAGCACACATGACTGCTAAGTGGCCTTCAACTGTGCAGCCGCCTGCAGCGCGAGATATTGTGTTAGGCCTGGTGGATTTTGTAATGTTAAGTCCGATCCTGACTCCACTTTGCAGCGCGCTGCGAAGCTGTTCAAACATTGCAGCATCGCGCGATGAAATTAAAATGTACATTTTAATTTCATTTCGTGATGTTGCAAAGTTTGAAAATCGCTGCCCGAATTCCACCCCCGCAAGCTGCGATGAGAATTTTCACCGCTGAGCTCGTAAAAACCTGGCTCAGATTACAGTTTTTATAGCATCGCAGCATCGTATTGCGCTGCAATGTGGAGTCAGAATCAGGCTTTAGAGAGGGCCTATCATGATCCCCCGCACTGAGAAAGTACTACCACACCCGGAACAACACCTACAAGACAGATCCCACACTTCATGTCTTCCAATGTACATGTGTACATTTCTACTACATGTACATGCATGCGCTCCCAACTTCCTACATGTAAGTGCAAAGCAATTGTGATCTTCAGGAAGGAATTGTGATCTTTTGAGCAGGTTCAACAAGAAAACTTTGGGGTCTCAAACCAAAATAAGGTTTTAAAGTACAAAATGTATATCTTGTAGTTTGATATGAGCTCTAACTTCTAAGGCACAAAAATGTAATTTACAAGTACGAGGAGTTTCAAAGACTGGCTCCAATACAATGTGGGATAACTTGGATTTATCATACGTTTTAAGCTTTCTTATTTCAACTGCAAACAGCAAGAACTTGCCATTCCTGTCAAATCACAACATTGCATTTAAATTTTGCAGATTTTATTTTAATTCTTGATTTTCAATAAAGTAATACATAACATAAACATGAATGATATTCAGCAAAATGACCTCATCTGACCTCTGCAAACATGGTTTAACACCCACCTGCATGGCTAGAGGCACAGTTTGAAAATGTTAGGTCAGCGTTAGTTTATTAGCGATAGAAAAATTACGGAAACTTTATCCAAACTCCGTCAAAGTATGGGATTATTTCTCACAATAATCCTCACTAGCCCCTTAAGGGGAAGCTGTGGTCATGGTGGTCAAACATAAACCCGGGAACAATGGTCTGGAACAAAAACTTCAACAATCATAATTGTTTGAAATTTTATTTCTCTGGAGCATTTGTAGCTTCAAGCTAATTTTGTAAATTACATGCACATAGTGCTGATGACCTACTCAACAAATGGCATAAAATTGTCTTACAACTGCAAATCAAAATCCATTTTCATACTGGTACCATTGAAAGACAGAAAAATTGGTTGTTTCCCCCAATTTGTTACTTTTTGGAATTCAAAAGAATGCTATAAAATTTACTCAAATATATGTATTCAAAAATAATGTGAAACACTTCCAATTTATTCTGTTGTTTATTTCCTAATTTAATCTATGTTGGAAATTGAACAATTTTATACTTCATTTACATACATGTGCATTGTTATCTTCAGAAGCTAAAAATAGTTAACAGTATTAATTTTTTAAATACACAACTTGATACAAAACAAATAAAACCTCAATTTAAAAGTTCAACATTCAAAAGATCACAATCCAAGTAAGAAATGCTTTTAAAACAAATTGAAACTCAAAATACGGAAAAAGAAAATTCTCTGTGTAAATGGTGGTTTTTGGTCATTAGTCTTTTGGTTTTAAGGTCATTAGTCTTCAGGTCTTAGTGGTCAGCTTCTGACATTGTTTTTACAGACCCGGTCACAACCAAAGAATCCCATTTTCTGAAAGCAATTTCTATACCCATATTACATGGTCCATTCAGATGGATGTCACTAACAGTTCACTGATCACACTTGGTTCAACACCACTGTTGTTCTCTCTCAATTAAGACCAGGCAAACCCATCAGCGAGTGGCCTTTTAAAAAAAAAAGTTAATTTCTTTCACTCCCTTACTCCCTACTAGCTTTTGACAATGGCCTTAGGGGTCTTTTGGTTTAAGATTGAAAAGAAACACAAAAGAGGTTTGAATAGTTTTTAGTAACTAGTAACCAACCAATGACATGATAACATCGAAACATTAATAGGAAGGGCAATACATAAAAACGCCCTTGGCGGATTATAACCTGTTAAAATCATCATAATTATGCAAGTTGGTTCAATGGATTTAGGTTGGGGTTCATTAACTGATATGTCCTGAGCATGACCCTTCCTGTAACTAAATGAGTCTGGAACTTACAAGCGTTCTACATATAGCAATTATACTAGTATCACCTGTAATCGATGAAACCCGAATAAGAAACACATGATGCCGAAGACCAACACAAAGCAATATTTAACACCATATTATTTGCAGCCTTACTTTTCTAACCTACATGTCCTTGCATTCGCTTACAGATGTATTCAAAGAATATTCCTAAACTCCACGCATGAATGAAAGAAGTTCATTTCTAAATACTGTAAGCAAATTTATATTTATGTGTGATTAGGAATAAAATTGTACACACATAGTACACTTTTATGGAAGTACGGTACTACATGTGGTCGTAGTGTCTTGAGCTCGCCACCAAAAAAGGTGGCGACGTTACATTTTGCCAAAGTCGACTCAAAACAAATGATGATATCTCTGTCAAGCAAGAAGTTATTGTCATGCTTGTGGTCTCATTTTATTGCTAAATAAAATGCACTTTCAACCCTGTAAAAAGAAATACTTGGAACTTTTTTAATACTGACACTGTGCTTCATAGAATTCAGAATGGGCAGGGTGGCGATCCGGTGGTGGGGGATGTGGTGGGGGATGTGGTACACACAAACTCTATGGGATTTGTATTTTTAGTGCGTAATCTGCTTCTGTAAAGGCTGTAAATTGGATTTGGACTCTATTTAGCATCTAAAAGACTAATGTCCTTACAGCTAAACAATTCTACTAATTGTTTTTAATTATTTATGATTGGTTCAGTCTAGAAAATACAAACTTTTCCATACAAAACTATCCGTTGTCATATTAAACACTGTAGTAAGTAATGCAGATGTCTTCAAAATCTAAAAGTTACTGTAAAAGTTTAATTACTTATCCTATCATAGTCAAAGTATAGATTTTCTGAAGGGAAATTTGATGAGGAATCTAAATATGGACATATTTTTTCTGTATGGGTTAGGGGAAAAATGTTTAGGTTCAAAATATGTTGAATTGTAAAAAAATCCAACATACTTTGGGACACCCTAAATTCCGAGATTACCAAACAGCTGTGATTTTGGTTTCTTCCAAAGTCAGTTGGCTCTCCATATCCTCTAACCAAATGAATGTTGTTTAGGCCTACTAAAAATAAAATTCGGTTTCCGGTAACCCGCCTGTCCCTCTTTTTTGGTGCAAAAAAAAAAATTTTATGCCACTTTTGGAAAAATAAAATTTTTCAAGAGTCGTCCGTGTCGAAATTCTGACATGAAGTTGTTGGAAATCACATATATTTTATTTTTTCCCGACTTTCTGCCATTCAATGATTAAAGAAATACAGTTGAATTGATAGATAATATTTATCGCGATATAGGCCAATGCACAACTTTTTTATTTTATGAAAACAGCGTGCAGCAGGCCTACAACTATTGAAAACCACTGAACTATTTTGTCTGTGAAAAAATTAAACCACCAAACATCCGCACAAAACCAACCAAATAGTAGCATAAAACCCATAAAAATTTAATAAAACGGTAATAGTAAAACTAATTCCCATAAAGCTCAGTATTAAAAAGAGCAAGTCCCGGGGCGCAAGTAATAAAAAAGTTAAAATGTTACAAATGATGTAGGCCGAAAAATTGTGTAATCTTCCTTGTCCTAGACACTCAACGATAAACCCCTATCAAGTATGAATAAAAGACTGTTCATTGTCCAAATATTTCAATTTATAAACGTTGAGGAAGTTGTGCATTTTGTTAGCACCAAATAACAAAAATTAAAATAACTAACCTGGCAGATTTCAGGATTAACCAACATTTATTTTCTCATGCCGCTCGCCCATGCCTGCATATTATCCCGTTAAGAAACTCAACCCTAGGCCTACATTTTTCAACATGTAAATATAATTCCATAGTGATAAATAGTGAACGTTGCATTGGAGATGAGGATGCTTGGATGATAGAGATATTAAGCACATGTTAATTGGGGGTATGGCAGGGTTCGCAGGTTTTTGCCGCAGGTGGAAAAAACCGCGGTTTAAACCGCGGTTTTAACCACTTGGCAAAAACAGTTTTTGCCAGTTTTTGCCGGCAAAAATGGCAAAAACTAAAAAAGTGATTTATATTTCATTTTTTTCATCTCAAAACAAATTATTAAGTTACAAAAATAAGTTCCCGAGTGTAACAAGGCCAGATTTTGTAATTATCAGCAATATATTCAGAAATTAAAGGCATGCATTTTCATTGCTCAAGTGCATTTAAGGCATGTATAAAATTCAAAACTTTTTTATTTCAAGGACTTGAGACAAATAATATGTTGGTGATTCATTAAAAGTTGTGTGCTGCTGTTTATGAGCTTTCTGTGCCACTTTTTAATATTTGAGTGACTATATGTGAGTTTTTGCCAGTTTTTGCCATTTTTGCCGGTTTAAACCAGGCAAAAACTGGCAAAAACAGTTTTTGCCAGGTTTTTGCCACTTTGCCGGCAAAAACAGGTTTTTGCCGGCAAAAACCGAACCCTGGGGTATGGGGATGTCCCAGTTTGTTTTACAAGGGCAATTATTATTTGGCCAAAACTTGGTGGGTGTATCTTGACCAGAGACAAAACAAGTTTGTATTGGCTAATGGGTCAAGGTCATCCAGGGGTCATCTGAGGTCAAATTAGTAAAAACTATCATATGGGCATGAAATGATAGGTGTAGATTCAACATTTAAAGCCACATTTGTGGAGGGTAATTTCGGGGTCACCAAAGGTCAAATTAGTAAAAACTGACATATGGGCATGGAACTTGGTTAGTACAGTCAACATTTAGAGCCAAATTTTTTGAAGGTCATTTGGGGTCACCAGAGGTCATTTGAGGTCAAGTTAGTTAAAACTGTCATATGGGCATGAAACTTGGTTAGTACAGTCAACATTTAGACCCAAATTTTTTGAAGGTCATTTTGGGGTCACCAGAGGTCATCTGAGGTCAAATACGTAAAAACTGTCATATGGGCATGAAACTTAGTTAATACAGTCAACATTTAGAGCCAAAATTTTTTAAGGTCATTTCGGGGTCATCAGAGGTCATCTGAGGTCAAATAAGTTAAAACTGTCATATGGACATGAAACTTGGTTAGTACAGTCAACATTTAGAGCCAACTTTTTTGAAGGTCATTTGGGGTCAACAGAGGTCATCTGAGGTCAAATTAGTTAAAGCTGTCATATGGGCATTAAACTTGGTTAGTACAGTCAACATTTAGAGCCAAATTTTTTGAAGGTCATTTTGGGGTCACCAGAGGTCATCTGAGGTCAAATTAGTATAAACTGTCATATGGGCATGAAACTTAGTTAATACAGTCAACATTTAGAGCCAAATTTTTTGAAGGTCATTTTGGGGTCACCAGAGGTCATCTGAGGTCAAATTAGTTAAAACTGTCATATGGACTTGAAACTTGGTTAGTACAGTCAACATTTGGAGCCAAAATTGTTTAAGGTCATTTTGGGGTCACCAGAGGTCAAATTAGTAAAAACTGTCATATGGGCATAAAACTTGGTGGATACAGTCACCATTTAGAGCCATATTTTGGTAAGGTCATTTGGGGGTCATCAGGGGTCACCTGAGGTCAAATTAGTAAAATGTTGTATTGGCATGAAACCTCTGTCGAGATTTGATCAAGTCAGGTAAACTTAAAAAATTGGTTTGATTTACACTTGGATTTCACATTCAAGTCATCAACTGGTTACAAGTTAATATATTGGACTATTTTTGGATCCCAAAAGTTTGGTTATGGACCCCTAATTTTTGGATTTAAGATAAGAGGGTCCATTTGGACTCCTTACTTTTTCTACCCCTGATTATGGTCATTTCAAAATATTATTTTCACAAGAACAGTGAATGACAGAGGGTAGCTAAATGATATTGGACAGTACGGCACACTTGTGAAGTATGAGAAGAGCTTTTGCAATTGAGACCCTGAGTCATACTGTTTTTCTGTTGGCTAGCCTTCAAGTGTTAAATTCGGTCGAAATTTCAGTATGTGCAAATAAAAATTTTTATAAAATAAAATTTTTTTCCTTCCTTCCGTCCCAATTTTTTCAGAGCATGTTACCGGAAACATCATTTTATTTTTGTTTGGCCTTACTACCAGTTTATTACTGTAAGTTGGTAATAAGCAATGCCTCCTCACTTATAAATGTATTAATGATCTTGCACCTGTCTATCTACAAGAACTCATACAGCATTACACGCCTCCAC
Organism: Amphiura filiformis; assembly: GCF_039555335.1. Lineage (NCBI taxonomy): Eukaryota > Metazoa > Echinodermata > Ophiuroidea > Amphilepidida > Amphiuridae > Amphiura > Amphiura filiformis. The sequence goes on from NC_092636.1 coordinate 54,030,862, forward strand.
GTAGTCTTCGATCGTCAACACAATTTCGCCTAACTAGCTCATCATATTCTACTCAGTAGGGTCATCGCTCATTTTCTATTGGTGACTCTGAACTTTGGAACAGTTTACCATTACATGTGAAAAACTCTCAGACTGTTAATCAGTTTAAAACATCTCTGAAAACTTATTTATTTAAAATTGCATACTAATGTTTATTTGTTATGTTTTTGTCTATGTATAATTTGTTTAAGCGCTTAGGGACTTTGGTGTAAAGCGCTATATAAGCATGGTTTATTATTATTATTATTATTATTGAGTGGCCAATTTTTTATCAAAATATTTTTTATTCCACCCTGTATATTTTGCAGGTCACCCTGTATAATGAGTTGAAATGTATATATTTGAATTGCTTATGCCTTCAGCTTTCCAAAAATGTATACTTTTGCTAGTTTAGGGTTGATGATTGTGGAGATAATCTAATTAGAAACCCGGTTGGTGTAAAAATTCATAATATTTGTCATGTAACGCTAAGGGTGGCGAGTTCAGGACACACGGCCATGTACATGTACAATGTACATACCTAAAATTGATCTAGAAGAAGCCTTCATGCAAGTAGTTCTCAATTTTCATGGCATGTTGTCCTGATTACAACCGTGTGTCTGTTTTAGTAATCTTCTAATGATTTATTATACAAGGTACATCACATGTGTGAGCTGCAACATGAAAACAGGTTAATTGCTATCTACTGAAGACAGAAATAATGAACTGTGGTTGCACTTGCAGCCTACATGTAGTTCAATAAACATTTGTAAGTAATATTCACATGATGATGACTGTTTAATAACTTCTACAATCTGGCGTGCCCTACATTCATCTCATCAATATTATTTACTTCTACTGGTTAATTTTATTACAAGGCAAAATATCTGTTTAATTTCAAAGGATTAAGAAAACAAAGTGGTACAAAGTGCTGAACTTAAACAAGTCCTTGTATTGTGGCAATTAATCAAGAAAGACTTGAAAAGATCTTTTAAAAGCCTAAATTTGAAAAATTTAGCACATAAATGGCACATTAATCCAAAGACTTGATCCTTGCTAATTGCTTCTTCTTTTCAAGAGTAGTTAATCAAGAAATAAATTATTACAAATAATAGCACTTGAAGGAATTTTCTTGACACTTTGTTAAATTGTTTTTATCAAAAGCTGCTATAATTCTGGCAATTTCATGCATGGGTGAAAGTTTTCATTACTAAGGTGTTATTTACGGGGTTATAAAGACACATCCGTACGGCCTAGGTCATTAGCTTCTCTAATATTTTAATTTGTTCCCACTTTGTAATGACAATGATAAATTTTTGAAAATGGTCATGAAAAAAAACACACATAAAAGTTACCTCAAACTACATAGGCCTACATGTAGAACAGTATGGTAAGGTGTATGTCACATGCTATCATTAATTTTGTAGATTTGTAAAATGAAACCTCCCAATATTAATGAGTCTGGTACATTTATATCAAGATACACAAAAATATTACACATTTTCTGAATTGTTTTGGATGTTGCACTTTTTTTCATAATTGATCAGATAGACAGCAAAACAGGAATGAGCTGGATTTGGATCTCATGAATGTGATTCAGTTCTCCTTAAGAAATAATGTGTTCTCATCCCATCCATCATCGTCATTATTTTGCAACCAGCTGCCATGTGGCTACATTGTAGCCAGTGTTTCCTTTTAAGATTTTCAGCTTGGGCCAATTGGTAAGTTTGCCTATCATAAATTTACAAAAAAAAATGTATTTTGCCCAATAACTTTCAAAAATAAATTATTTTCCTAATTTTTTTCTCAAATTTTGCTGGGTCAATTTATACCATTGAGTTATATCTTGCTGGGCCAACCAAATGAGTATCATAATACTAGTCTTCACAGGGACACTGTGATTAGAATGATCACAATCACAATGATCAGATGGTTTCTTGAGATGGGACCAGTATCTGAAAGAAAGATTTCTTGCACTTTTGACATATGGGATTAGATTTATTCAGTTCACTGTTTTATCAAGATTACTCTCTGAATTTTCATCATCATCAGTTGTATAGATATTCAATTCTCTATAAAATGTGCAAGACATGCATACATGTAATTTATGAGCCCAAAATGGTTATCAAATGACAATTGAAGTGGAAATAATTTTAACTGACACTTTGTCACCAGTGTACAAATGTAAAAGGGAAAATTTGAGTGCCTGAACATGTCAGCTACAGAAGTCGCTGGATTATGTCACTTTCTCTAACACAAACCCTTGTTTAAAAACAACACCTTTATTAATGATAGGCACATTATTTTTCACTGTCTTTTTATCAGTGGCAAAATGAATCGTTCTATAATAGACAAGACATACAAGTACAAGTAAATGCATGTGCATAAAAAAATGCAAATGTGCACATTTTTACAGGGAAACAAACATCAGTCATTTTGCCTACGTGCCAAAATCTTAGTAACCATTTGCCACAAAGAGAGCTAAAGAAAGCAATATAATTTCAAAAACTTTTTGAGAACTGAATAAGAGTCAAAGGTTAAAAAATGTGACACTATTTAATGGTAGTCTGGGACAAAATGTTCATTAAATTGGCCACACAAAAGAATGTGTATTGTGACAGTAAAAAATCATACATGTATAGGCCTACTCATGCTACATACAATGTAAATTCCATTGAACAACAATTTTATACAGGTACAGCCAAGTTAGAATACCATACCTGTTTTCACAGCATAAAATGTTTGCAATTTGAAACAAACCATAATATTCGCAGCATGCAATTTTCTTGAAATTAATATTATACAGGGGAAAGAAGAATTACGCATCGCACACTAGCACATTTAAACATGAATTTACCAATGAAAACATAACATGCATCTAGGCAGATATACCAGAAAAAAACTCCAGACATACCTACCTGTGCGGGGCTTGAACCCCAGACCTCTCGTTTGTCAGGCGAGCGCGACACTGAAAGTTTCACACACGCGAAGTTTAAGAACTTGCCTTGTCTTAGTGGTGAAACTTTTTTTTTTCCACAAATGTTATTAAAAATGAAAATCTATAATGTATTTGAAATGAAAATTTATTTTGCTGGTCAACTCATAAATTACTTAATTTACATATTACTGGCTCCATTTGAGCTCCATCACATCAACATGAGGTCCTCTTGTCTGAAAACCAGTTAAATGTGGTAAAAGAAATCCCCATTGATGAGAAGGTTACAACTTTACTCATCCAAGACCTATACAATTTATGCAAATTCCTTTGTGATGATTTCAATACTTGTCATACAGCAGTCAATTGATTATTGATCTATTTGGGATACTATAATGAAATGATGAGTTTCAAAGCAATATGATCAATGCCTTAGATCCCTAATTCTTCATGGAGTACCAAGCAGATCTATAAAATCTATCAACAGACACATTTAATGGGTGGTATATGGTTTTGAAAGATGCTGGCCTGAAAAGCAAACATGAGCTCAATCATTCACCACATTGCATAATGTATGTGTGTACTTTATGTATTGTAGGGGGCTACATGTACATTGTACATTTTGATCATATATATATATAAATCATCTTTATTCAACATAAAGAAAAACACATAAAGCCCAGATCTACTGCAACCCATTCCGGTTGCAGGCAAGGCAGGACAAAAATACAAACATTTAAATAAATAAACAAAGCTGGAAATACTCATGGCGGGAAGAGAAAGTTAAATAATTTCATTTACATTCCAAGATGTTTCATATCTGGCGATGAAAATGGAATAGGATGACATTAGCGCCGATTTAATCAACTGGGTCTTGAGATCAGAATACTTTGTGGGAAGATTGAGATCTTTTGACAGACGAGTCAGACTATTCTTGTTGTCGGCGTCAATGAAGCCTCTTGAGCCTACTTCAACAGCAACAAGTGAGCAACAGTAACCGGCGTTAGTGATGTCGGCAACCAGGGAAGAATAGCGATCAAGTTTGGTGTAATGAGCTTTACTGATGTTTGGTTCAAATGGTACCGACAACTCAAAGAGAATGACTACGCTTGTCAGAAGGCCAGTATAACACAATGTCCGGTTTTTGAGACGTGGAAATGATATTGAGTGGTATGGTCCCCCCTCCTATGGTATAATTTTCCAGATCGGCATAGATTTTAATATGAGAATTACGAAATGCCTCCGACTGTTGAAATGTGGAAAGAAAAATACGGATGAGGTTGTTGTGTCTCCATAGATACCTGTCCAACATATTTTGGCAATTATTTAAAGTGTGCAGGAGAGTACCTTTCCCCTGACAAAGGGGACAGCTGTCCGTAAGCCTTTTTCCCCATCTTTTCAAATTGGTGTTGTTCTTGTATTTCATTGCAATGTTCTTGTATTTCATACATTTTTACATACGACAGAATTCTTACCCACCTTCAATTAGTGAAGCCACATAGTACCTTCCTTACAAGTTACGTGTACATTTGTACATGTACTCACAGATCCTGTGACGTACCCAAACAATTTGGCTTTCAAAAGATGATGCCACACCTTACCAAAAAGTTTCAAAGCACAGAACTTTTTTGATATGAAATTCCAAAAATGTGGCTGATTTATGAATCACCAAGGGGCTAAATTGCCGTTTCAAGTGTTTTATTACCAAATATTAAAACACTTATTGATCGATCTTGAAATCTTGAACTACACAGGAAGTGTTGACTGTTCTCAACTAATATCATAGTCCGACGAGTAGGACCTGTTTTTTTCTTAGTTACCAACTATACTTTGACTCTGATCGCTCAAGAAAGACTAACCACAAAAATCCACTAACTGCCCCTCCCGATGGGCGGCACGGTCACTGGACTTTCGCGATTCGTCTTTCTTGCGCCATGTGAGATAGTGATCATAGTCTGAGCTGAGTAAAGTCTGGTAACTTAGAAAAAAAGGTCCTACTCGTCGGACTAACTTATCATGCAAGTGATTATTGGCCCAAATGGATAATATTTCTGCTAAATACCACAATTAAGTACCGTACCCCCAAAGTAAGATTTTTTTGCTTCACATTTTCCTTTGCCCAGCAATTTGGCTACTTTTTTTTCCAGTGTTGCAGCATGAATTTGGTCTGAAAAATGGAAGCAAACATGCCTTTCCTTCCCAGTTGTAAAATTCAACTTCAATTCAATTAATTATCCATTTCAAAAGCAATTAACAGTGATTAAAAACACAAGTGATTAAGCCACAAGCTCACACAGACCAGACTAGACTAGACTAGACTAGACTAGACTAGACCGTTGGGCCTAATTTATTTCTTTTGTAACTACATGTATTGTAAAATTATTTTGCTTTTTGAAGTATTTTAGCCAAAGTTGTAAAATACAAAATAAATTGAAATAAAAAAATGGTAAAAATTATTTTTTTAAATTAATTTGGGGCATGGGTAGAGAAAATAAATAAGACTGTATTGGAATTTGAAAGAGAGAAATCTGTGCTAAAACACAAGTGGCTATTGGACAAAAGTATTCTAATTGCATTTTACTGTTGTCGCATCAATCATTTCAAAAATCTGCAACACTTTCAAGCATTACTGCTTCTGAATTCTATTTGTTTGCCCACAAATCCCATTCTTTAAATGCAAAATCAGATTATAAAATTGAAGTATGCAAACAAGGGGAATTGATGGCAACAAACAAATATTTTAATCACTTCTATAAAAAATAAATAAAGATGCTGTGATGTGTTAATACCATAGTGGAATTAAGAACTCAATTTAAATATTTAATCTCAGCAAGTATTTGATGGACTAAAGGATCAGCTTCATTGTGTGGTGTATCAAATGAAAACAAGATTGGGAATAATACCCATTGAATGATACTCTTCAATTCAGTTTAATCATACCTTCATATCTATGGTTTAATCATCCAGCGGTATTCAAAAACCTTGGAATACATTTTAATATGAGTGCAATACAATGCAGTATCATAAAATTTGGAGTAGGGATTCTTCAAGACAGAGGGTTGGGTAGATATTTGGATTTTTATTGGCCTTTTTTTTTTTTAATATCAGTTACCCAGTATTCAAAACCATTTAACATCTTTATGCCATTTAATTTATCCATTATCAACATTTCTTTATTTCTACGGTCTACTCTGGGAAGAAACCAACCAGAGTAACTGGGAGAAACCTGCGAGAGCAAGTTTGGAACAAACCAAATGCATAAAAAGCTACCTGAAGAGCAAGGATTCAGATCTGAGACAGCAGTGATGCAGAGCATAGACCATCGGTATGTGCAAAGTGTGGACAGAACCACTGTAGACACTAACCCACTCAAGACTAAAGCAATATTAATGCTTTACAATTCTCTACCCTTTACTCAAACTTCATGACGATGTGTATGATGTGTATGATGATGCCCTCTAAATACTGAGTGAAAAAAGTACCTACATGTCGTAGAATTTGACAAAAATGGCACACTACAAATACATGCCAACTACTTATATGGAACATGGGGTCAATAAAATGTGGGTTGTTCAGCGATCATCTTTTGAATCCTGTTGATTAGAACTCAAAATTTAACTAAAAGCAGCTGCCTTTAGTGATGGGCAATGTAGCATGTGTGTAAACATAGTGAACAAATGTAAAGCAGGATTGGTATGGGAAAAGTGTTAAGATACATTGAAAATGCACCATGCTTAATTAAACTCATTCTTTATTGCCTTTTATTATGTGGTATTGAGCAATGAGCACTGGTGTATTGGAAGCTGGGTACTGAGTTGAATTTGGGCGTATAGTTCTCACAGAAGCCTAACATTCAGTATGGTTAGGAAAGAATATTATCTGCACCCAGAGCTGCACATAATTTGAGATAGCAATACCTGAAAAAAAACCACATTTGAATGCAGGAAGATCGTGCTTTGTAACTATTCTTTGATTCACCTCAAGTTCAGTAGTGACGTTAATGCTTATTCGCTATTATGCTGCATGCATGCCGATAAACTTACGCACTCTGCGTGATTAACATTACATGCACGATTCGATACTACGACCAGCTAAATACGCTCCTATGTCACTTAAAGAACTTGAGGTAAACCAATGTATGCACAACACACTCTTGCATGTTACCACTACTCCATGAAGTACAAACCAGTGAACCATACTTACCGTTAGAAAGCATGTCCCAGTGCTAATATCTTCTGGAATGGTAACATTATAAGCCGACATCTCAAATCTGGGCTGGTTATCATTTACATCTCGTAATGTCACAGTAACAGATACATTCCCACTTAGAGATGGTATTCCAGAATCTGAGGCTACGATAAGCAGCGTCACAGTCTCCGCAATTTCCCTGTCTATGAGTTGACTGGTTGTTATCAATCCTGAGTTCTCATCAATTTGAAACCAATCTGAATGACTTCCCGGCTGGTGTTGTATGGCATAACTCAGTGCTGCATTCACCCCGTCATCTGCATCAGTAGCCCTTATTTGAAAGACGGAGGATCCTATATCCGCAAGCTCGAATACCGAAGCGAAATATCCGTCCGGTTGATCAAAGATAGGCGCATTATCATTGATATCGGTCACCGATATCACAACGCGTTTTTCTGCTGATAACGGTGGTACACCAAAATCATGAGAATGGATCACAATTTCGTAACTTGATTGTTCTTCTCGATCTAACTGTTCATGTACACATACAAGATAAATAATGTTATCTCCAGTTACGATGCCTAAGTGACCTTGGCCACCACTTAGTGTAACATTGACATCAGTTAATTCTCCTTCGCCTGGATCATTCACCGATACACGTGCAATGAACGCTCCTTCTTCTGCTGCTTCTGACACTTTAGGTGTGCCATCATCACTTAGGAAGAGAATGTTAATGTTAGGTGGATTCTCGTTTACATTCAAGACGTATATTGTCACAAAGGCGAAGCTTGCTTCTGGTTGTGTTGCATTGTCTCTTGCTGTTATCAGTATACTATGACTTGTTTGTGATTCATAATCTAAAGGCTTGTTAAGTGAAAGGACACCGGTGTGTGGATCAATTCGAAAGTATTCATTTGGATCTCTCTGCCTGTTGATTTCAAATATGACTTGACCATTGGGTCCATCGTCAGCATCGGAGGCAGTCACTTGCAGAATTGGACTTCCAACTGGTAACGTCTCATGTATTGTTGCAGCAAAGGTTTCTTGAGTGAATACTGGAGGGTTATCATTGATATCTAATATATTGATGTTTAAAGTTAAATTGCCAGTTCTTGGTGGAGAACCCCCATCAAAAGCTTGTATAAAAAGAGTAAAGTTTGGAGTAACCTCACGGTCGAGTTGCTGGTTGATCACAAGATCAAGAAATAAATCCTGATTTGGTCCTGATCCCCGATATGTTTCCAATGCAAATGTGTTGCCCACATTTCCAGAAACAATAGTATATCCTTGCGTATTGTAATTCCCCTCATCCTTATCTTTTGCAGAATCAAGGCTACGTTTAGCTCCAACAGGAATAGCCTCGGACAGATCAAGGTACACAACAGGAGATGGAAATTCAGGCAAGTTATCATTTGTGTCGATTACATTCACTGTTATAGAGATACTACCTCCAGATTGTGCAACAGCATAGAGACTGTGTGTTTGTTTATCCTCATAATCCAAAGGCACCAAAGTTCTAATTATGCCATCTGAATTTGTTTCAAAATAATTAGTATCAGCGATGAAAAAGAAATATGATTCACCCTCTGGCCCAACATCTTCCCTTAGATTGGCCACTTGCGCTTGAGCAGGGCGTTCTTCCTCAATAAAATACGCTTTTCAATGTTTTGGCACGAAACAAGAGTTACATGTAAAACAAAATAATATAGGAAGACAAACATTATCTGCTGTGTAGTCCGAAGACGTCCTTGTAGCAATGGTGGAATCATTTTGGAGGTTAATTTGATCCAGGATCAGCTGCCTAGAGCACCCGCTGGAAGCTATCTTGTCAAATATTTCAGTGGATAGAGAACTAAAGTAAGGTGAAAGCTTAAAAATCAACTGGTTGATGGAACGTAATCCATGTTCACCACTTTTCCTGAACTTGAACACTACATGGTATCATTCAGATGCAATTGGTACCTAAAATCTGCAAAATAAAAATGAAATATTTGACATTTAACTAAGGAAAATGTTAAGTGGTTTTGCAGTCTTAAACAATTGATACACATAATTGACAAATTACACAATTCAAATTAGGAATGGGTTAGTCTGTTTATTTTCCTACTCGTTTAACGCATCAGTAATACGTGCGTTTAACGTATTAACACACATTGATCCAGGCTTCCAGCCCCGTCTGGCGGCAAGATTTAGGTGTGGTGCACCTCAAAAAATAAATCTGCAAATCCAGCTTGGATGCAAGTTTATATAATTCTCAGATAGTGACTTGTAAAAATGTCAATCTATATTTGTTTGATATAGTGTACCACATGGTTACTTTTGAAAGCTAGCTTGACAGTGTAGTAATGCAAGAGCACATGAATGATGAACATGGTGGATCTTTCCAGCATTGCCAGTGACTCACCTCTCATTTTTCAATATATATCTACGACTACGTTTGATATCAAATCTGACAAATTCTCTGGTAAAACAGGTTTGTGACAGCAGAGATATATTATAACTACAGATTAGTAGAATAACCATGTTTTAATGTTTATAAAAACCTTCATAATAAAATGTATGAGAAGTGAACAAAGTTCTGTGGATCGGCACTGCAGGCAGGTCAATGTCGTCATCATGTCAAGTGTCAAATTCAACTTGATTTGGATGGTTTACACAATCAAGTATGTCGGTCTTGATATTAAGATCCATGTGGTCACGATAAAAAAAAGTAATAAGCAATAGCTAACATTAACAAGCTTTTTTTTAAATTTTGCACTACCCAAGTTCTGCATGCAAAATGCAAACCATCTTCATTGGCAATACACATGCCGATTGTCATGCTGATGTGACCCGTTGTTTACTCACTACTGAAAACCAGACCACCACTCATGACAAAACAACTCTTCGATCGTTACTTCAATGCTCTCTTTTCTGACTTAAATTACACTTTAACTCTTTCACAAATATATCGGAGGCTTGAAAATGTTCTTACCTTATGACTGGTATGTTGTTTTCCGTCATAAATTCAAGAAAGTGCCTAAAACCGTGATTTGTGGTTCTTCATTCTAGGATAACTTTCATCAATGCAGTCGCCACTGAGCTGCGTCCATAACATTGAGTCAACACGCATGCGCACTAGACATAGCATTGGTAATTGATCTGCTTATGAATTATTCAATAACTTCCACAGGGGGTGAAGTGTAAATATCAAAGGGTTAGGAGATTAAAAAGTTGATCACTTTTTTATTGTCCAATTAACTTTTTTAAAGGTTTTGGTCCCAGGCTTTTGCCATCAACTGAAACCGATAGTAAATTATTTAACCCAGGGAAGAAAGAGAATCTTATCTTTTTCTTCCATGTTTAACCTAATCCACAGACCAATAGGCCTACTTACTTGTTTTTCAACCAAACCAAAAATGCTCAAAAGGTAGGCCTATATTGTTTTGTCATCTGTTTTTCTTGTTTTTTATTTCTGGGTTTAGCAAAGCAAAGCAAAGCAAAGCAAAGCAAAGCAAAGCAAAGCAAAGCAAAGCAAAGCAAAGCAAAGCAAAGCAAAGCAAAGCAAAGCAAAGCAAAGCAAAGCACAAAAACAAAGCAAAGCAAATCAAAAACCAAACTAGACCTCTATGCGGGTGCATAAAGTAAAGCAAAGCAATTCTCACCTTCTCTGCTAAAACACAACAAATGAACTAAAAAAGTTAGTAAAAAAAAACAAAAGAAAAAAAAGTAAAAGAAAAAATCAAAAAAACAACAACAACACCATAGGCCTAAATAGTCATGAGCTGAATAAAAGTAGGCCTATATCATGGGCCATCTCATCAGAGGCCATCTCGGCTATATTTGATTGCGCAAAAGGGATGAGGGCCCGGGGATGACGGCCCATCGTGAAGCCTAAAGGCATTTCCCCTAAAGATAGTGAACTTCATGATAATCTAGGGGGTGGGAGTGATTGGGGATCCAGGATGAACTTAGAACCCAAATAGTAGGCCTACTGTTACAGAACAATTGTAAACATTCTCTCTGTGAACTCTGTCTAGCAACTAAATTTATGCTGAATGCAGTTAGGGAACCCCTATCAAATGAAAACAATTTACATTGGTAGGCTAGAATAAAATAGTTCATATCTTCAAACCATATGCCATTTGACAGTAGGGCCTATAGGCCTACATTCGGAAAAGGAATAACATTATTTTGATATAGGCCTAGTAGGATATTAAAATCCCAAAAATTAATTTCCATTAGATTCCGATCATGAAGTGCTCAACGTTCAAAGATTGAAATATTTTAATAGGGCCAAGTCAATTTAAAGAGTGTCAGTAGTTTTTATGATACACGTAGGCCTATGCCTATTGTAGGCCCTACAACGATAAGCATTGGACTCCAGGAAGACAACTTGTACTGACCAGTATTATTAAAGTATTTGAGGGCGCACACCTTACAAATTGCTGGTGCTGGCCAGGTGGTGGCCGCATTGCATTCTCTAAATTAAGTAAATTTTCATCGTCAACCGTGTAATTGAATGGGATTATTTTGAAAATTTACGCTTGAAATATCACAAACAAATAGGCCTATGTTGATAAATAATATAAATACAAGCTAAAACCGTTGGGGTTCGATAATGAACCCCACAAAACTAACCGACTATATTGGAAAATGCCATACAGCCGGGCGGTTTCACAAGTTGTCGGCTCGATCATGTCATCCGCCGCCTGGGTGCTGGCCAGAGGATGATTTAAGGAAGCCCCATCATGCACTGCAAACGTGTTATCACCAGAGTTTCAACTGCCACTTTACTTTTCAAATCCCATTGAATTCTGTGCAAAAGACGTTGTTTAAGAATTGTGCGTGTGTCATTATTAGTTGGTCGATTTCAGATCTAAAGTGATGTATGCATGAAGGATAATTCACACCATCTGTAGGTAACATAAAATGTGAAATCGACCAGCATTGTGAATGCGTTTTTATTGTAAATATACCAGTCCAAATTCAAATTTAACCATGGCCGCCAATGCAGTGTGCGAACAGTCGTGTCATGTTCACTCACACAGCTGTGCTAACCGCAAGTCAACACAGTGGCGTGGTGGGAAGTGCTTAAATCATCCTCTGGGTGCTGGCCAAGGTCTGGCTTGGTGTTTGCTGGTACTGGGCGCTGTGAGGGGCACAATATCCCCGGGACAATTTCGTTGAATTTCGTTGAAAAAAACAACAACTTCGACGGGCACACTGGTCCACGAAATGGCTTCAATTCGGCATCCACCCTCAGACACCCTCCCTCCACGTATGGATAAAGAAGTCTCACTTTGGCTCTCAGTTCTGGACATCGTACACTTTCTGTTTTAAGAAATGATGACAACTAGAGTGTCAAAATGAGACAAGGTCACACGAAATGGCTTCAATAATTTGCATGGGCCTTTATTTTGAATCTTTTTCACCCCCTGGTGGAGCAAGAATTCAAGAATTGTCCGGTTTGCTTCTGTTTGGACACAAGTTCTTGTTTTACATGTACATGTTTTTTCAAAACCTGTAAAACATTTACTTTTTACTTAAAAGTAAATTATTATAATAACATTAGTCATGTCATAATGGTCCACGAAATGGTTTCATTGAGCATTTATTTTGAAATCTTCCCAAATAGGCCTACTCATGGGGCACATCCCCTCAGACACCCTCTGAGTATGGATCAAGTAGGCCTATTGTCCATTTTGGCTTCTGTTTTGGACAACTTTATGCGATAATTTCTCTGCTTCAATTCACTAGCCTTTATTTTGATTTTTTTAAATAACCCCGTTCGTATGGACACCCGCACACTTTAAAGCAATGATGTTAACAACACTTGAAAACGGCTTCAATTAGGCCGTCAAGTTATTTTGACCAAGTTTCCAATACACTGAGGGGGCACATTCCCCTTCGATGCCATTCCTTCTGAGGCGAAGAAGCAGAGGCCTATACTGATGAACTTGGAAAAGCTGGATGGTGCCTATTGAACTGTGTTTTTTGAGTTTACGCATGCTGAACTGAGATTTTAGGGTCCTAAATAACTGGAGTATGCTGATTTAGGGACCGTTCACAAACACTTGTAAGGGGGTGCCTGATGCAAAAAGGGGGGGGGGGGGCCTGAATTTTTTTGCCCCTCTTAGGGGGGGCCTGAAAAAATGACCACAAATTTTCCTGGAAAAATTGAGTTTATATGCTTTTCTATGGGGTTGACCCATAATTTTCATGTCAAAGAGGGGGCCAGGGGGGCCCCTGAAATTGTTGAGGTCTGTAAAGGGGGGCCCTGAAAAATGTTCGTGATGAAACTTTTTTGCATCAGGTCCCCCCCTTTGTGTTTGTGAACGGTCCCTTAGGCCCAGAATGGGGGGTCTTACAGAGCATGCTGGACTGATGGGGTCTTAAATAATATAGTAGGACATGCAACTGTGTAGGTCATACAGAGCTGGAGCATGCTGCGGTTTTAAAGACAGCATACTGATCTGAAGACCAGTCATAATTATAGCTGGAGCGATTATTGAACGGTATTGAGCTGGATCATGACGAATGTGGGTACTAAAGAGCTGGATAAATACCATTAATATAAGTATGTTTTAATAACTAAAACCATGTGATTCGTGCTTGATAATTATTTTTCTAACATATACCCAGGGAGCAGAGATGGTCCACCTGCATTGGGTATATATAAAAACCTCATGGGTGTCAAACGGTTTAGTGGGGTCAAATAAACACCCCTAGGGTGGACACGTAAAACAATCTTCTGCACGGGGCCTACAACAGGGGGGTCACGTGTGTGGGGGGTCCATTTTAGTAATTTTTGCTCAAAGTATATTGTGTTTGGTGTCAAATGAAAGGAAATTTAATTTTAAACACTGAATGTGGTGTTGGTTTGGTCAATTTATCATCCTGCAAAGAGTTACACTTAATTTAAGGTGTACATGTAGGCCTATACTATATATTGACGAATGATTGAAACGTTAACATGGTTAATGAGGCTATATATTGTATACCGCAGTGGAATGTTTAATTCTTATAGGAACTATTTCCTGCAATGGTACCTCTAATACCCCCATTGGATGTCTTCTTCATCGCTTGACTCCAGTTTACTTGCCAGTTCCCTTTCCGAGTCTTCTTGCAGCTTCGCTCGACTACAGGTATCAGGATGTCCTCTGCAGATACAGCCGATATTGCAGCGTCTGGATACTTTTGAACACTTGCAGTTTCTTTGGTACCCTTTCCTGCAAGAGCAGTTGGTTCCTTTTGACACATTTGGTGGCCATGGTGGATTTCTCATTGCTTGTGGAACTACGATGTCCCCCTCTAAAGTCCATCCGCATTCCTTGGGATCTGGGAGGAAGGGCTTAGCGATGTGTGCTGTTTTGTCTATGATGCATGCATATGATGCTCTCTCCAGGTGAAGGCGAAATGCATCCTCAGTTGGCGGTAATCTCTTTAAGTTAGTAGTATCACTCTTCAGAAATTTGTGAGCCCTGAGCTCTGTAAAACTATTACACTGGGCGATGTCATTGCTAGAAGAGTAGAATCGAATGAAATGAACAACTGCCGCGCCTGGTCAATGTCGTCATCTGTCAGGTTGTGGTCAGCCTCTTCAAAACTAGCAAGATGATCCAGTGGAACAGTCTTGCTTTTCTCTAACCATGTAGGTTTTCCGATGAAGAAAGGGTAGCTGGTAATGTCTGGTATATACTGATGTCCAAGGATGTTTTAGGAGTACCAGGAAACAGGTTAGGTGTACCAAGGACAGGGTAACGGGTAACGAGGGTCACAGGGACAACAGTTTATGGGTCCAGGTGAAGGGGTTAAGGGATCCAGGGATGGGATTATGGGTACCAGCAATGGGGTTTGGGGTACCAAGGTTAGGGGTTCAGTGGACGGAGTTAGGGGTTCCAGGAATGAGGAGAGTCCCATAATCGGTATTAGGGACCCAGGGATAAGGTTAGGGGTACTAAGGATGGATTAAGAGGTCCCAGGGTTTGGGTAATGGGTACCGGGACAGAGTTAGGTGTACTGGGGATGGAGTTGGGAATACGAAAAGTATGTTTAGGGGTACCGGAGAGGGGCTATAGGGGACACTGGACAGGGCAAAGGGTACAACAGGTTATGGGTTGAACGGGTTAGGGGTTTCAGGGATGACCGGCCATGGGATGTGGGGTACCAGGGACAAGGTTAGGAGACACGGCAGTTAGGAGTTCCGGGAATAAGGTTAGAGGTCACATTCGTGTTAAAGGTCCCGTGGATAGGGTAAGGGATACTGAGAATGGAGTTATTGCTCCCATGGTCGGGGTAAGGGGTACCGGGCATTCGGTAAGGGAAACCGGATATGGGGTTACAGGTACCGAAGATGGGCTTAGGGTCCCAGGGACGTGCCGTGGGTCTCGGGGACGTAGTTGGGGGTTCCAGGAATGAAGGTAATAGTTGGTGTTATAGGTCCCAGGAATATATAGAGTAAGGGATACAGGGGATGGAGTTAGGGGTATCGAGTATTGGGAAAGGGGAACCGGATATGTGTTTACATGTACTGAAGATGGGGTTATGATACCAGGGATGGTTACCCAGCTACCAAAGATGGGCTTAGGGTCCCAGGGATATGTCATGGGTCTCAGGAATAGTTAAGGGTTTCAGGAATGGAGTTAAAGGTCCCATAGTTGGTGTTACAGGTGCCATATATATAGTGTAATGGGTACAGGGTACTAGGAATGGTGTAAGGTGTATCGACATTGGATAAGGGGAACCGGGTGTGGGATTACAAGTAATGAAGATGGGGTTAGGGTCCTAGGGACGGGTCATGGGTATCGGGGACGGAATTAGGGATTCCTGGAATGGAGTTAAAATTCCAATAGTTGGTGTTAGAGGTCCCAGGGAATAGGGTAAGGAGTTGGGGATGGAGTTACGGGTCCCAGAATTGGGTACCAGGAACAGGGTAAGGGGTACCGTGGGCATTGGGTAAGGGGAACCTGATATGGGTTTACAGGTACTGAAGATGACCCCAGGGATGGTCATGGGTCTCGGGGACGGAGTTAGAGGTCTTTCTGTTAAGGGTCCCGGGGATATGATTAGGAGTATGGAGTTCGGAGAGTCCCAGGGGGGCGTTAGGGGTACCGTACTGAGGACTGAGTAAGGGATCAAACTCAGGGTCCATGCGCTTGCTTGTGGTCAGAGAGAGAGAGGTGAGCAATACTGAGAGACGCAGATATGATGCTGCATTGCTACATTAGGCTATATGGCTATTATAGCTGGTTTTGGTAAGTCGGGTAACGGTTACTAAGCAGAGGGTAGGCCCCTATTCAGGATAGAAAAAGTGGTCAATTCTATAAGTAGGAGTGGGTCTACAGGAACCTAAATCGTGAAGATTAAGGTCTAGCTACTTGTTATATATATCCAATATAAGAATGTGAAACAGCACATCAGAGTAGTGTATTGACTGCAAAATTTAACGAAATATGATACCACACATGCCATATATGCGCAGCTCTACTTCATCTGATAACCCCTTATCCAACCCCCACCACACACACACACACACCCCCACACCCACCCACCCCAACATGGTGGCCCAGTCCAATCAAATGTATGGCATAATTTTAAGCATTACATGATGCAGTCATGTCTACAGTAGAATTCATCTCGACCTTTGCAGGACTTAACCCCATTAAAAGCTATTAAACCAAGATAGCACTCATTGAAACAGCTCAACTGATTAAATCGGATCTTCTCTGGTTGTGCACAAGTGTCTGTTTTCATGTGCAATATCGCAATAAAGCTGGTGATTCATAGCTTCAGTTGGGTAACCGATTATAAAGGAAACGAAAGGAAACAATGGTATGTGTACCTTTGTTCACGAAATGAGACAATGGCGTGCTTTTTGTAAACCAGCATTCTTGAAAATGAGCAACATAATGATTGTTGACTTAACACGGTTTGGAAATAATTTCTTCATATTCTTGGTGTTATCTGTCGTTTACATGTCCTTCCTAAAACACAAAAGTGCGACCCTCTCCAAACACCTAAATTAGCTAAAAATTTAGGACATGTTACAAAACTATATTGTCTAGAATTTTAGAAGAGTACTTTTAATATTGGCCGGTTATTTTTCACACAGCGACGTTAACTAGGCAATGTACTATTACCTATAACATTAACTAAAACACCAAAGTACGAATATTTCCAAACATTTAAAATAGCTAAAAATTTAGAACATGTTAAAAAACTAGAGTTTATATAACTTTGGAAGAGGTCTTTTAATAATGGACGGTTATTTTTCACACAGCGACGTAAACTAGTCATATCCCCATACTTTTAACGTAGGGCTATTTGTAAAGGTCACGCGTCAATGGGAAAGAGCACTGTGTATTGTGTATAGGAAAACGGACAGTAACTGCAGTATGAATTTAATCATCTTTGTTTAAATAAAAGGTGATTTTGTCACATTTAGTGTATTACATTAAGTATTACGCTGCAAAAATGGGTTTCCGGGGGGCAAACTTTGCCCCCCCCCCCCCCATAACACCCCCTGTGCAGCTGATTTCAGAACGTGTCCACCCTAGGGATGTAGCCCATAGTCCATAGAATCCATCTATATAGGACACATTTTTATATCTTACCAAGTCAGTTTGCATCAAAATATGTGGGTTTGCTCCCTGGGTAATAGGCATGTCGTTAACTTTAAGAGCTAGAGCATGCATGAGCTGAAAGATGCTGGATTGCTGAACTTGGGCAATGGGCATGGATCATGCTGAACAGGAGCTGGATCGCGCTGAACGGGGTCTTGCCAATTTCGTTCTCATTTTGCCCAATATGTCATGTTATTTCCTTTTTTTTTTAAAGAATAATATTAATAAACTGAAGATTAAAAAAATGCCTGGTCTATACATTGTTTGATAATTTCTGGTGACTCATGTGAAGCACACATAATTACTACAAATAAGACCAGTATATAATAGAGTATTATTATGAGTTTATTATAATAATTGGAATTAATATAGAAGCATCTGCAAACATATGGCTATTTAAAAAAATTTAAATACAATTATTGCATTGATTTAGGTACATAATGTATACAAATATACATGTACAAGTATACACATCTGATACAAACATCTACTAAAAAGTACCCCCCTTTATTATGAGATAATAACTCAAAATCTATGTATCAAAACTTAAAACTGAAATTGCATAAGGAAACCCAGTTTTGTTTAGCAAATTTTAGTGCCTAATTTGTATTAATAGCCCCAAATTTGTAGACATGGGGGATCCTTTGAATGAAAAAGATGCCTATTTAAAAGTTGCACCAAAACCCATTGAAAATGTAGTAATTTAAAGAATATAATGGTACACTGACTTGAGCAGTGATGCCAACGCCGCGCCTTAGGCGCACAATTGGGCTACTTGGCGATCACTTGCCGCTACTCAAAAAAGCATGCCGCTACTTGTCTAAAATTGGGCTACTTTTGCCAGTCTCAGGCCGCGGCACTAATTTGATGTATTTTCCTTTCAATTTAGCCGATTTATAAAGGTTTTGAGTCTTTGAAGCTCCAAATTGAAATTACAATGGGTTTTGTGACCATTTATTGATCGGTCAGCCCTCAGCAACTTCCCATTAAGTACCGGAAGTTTCAAAGTTAAGTGCTTTTCCACCCAATTGGGTGTTTTGCGTTCTAAATTCGGGTAAATCCGCCCAAATATCCGGTATTGGGCGCTTTTTTGGAAGCTTAAAAATTGGGCTACTTGAGAATCCTTTACCGCGGCCTGGCGAGTCAATGCGCCGCGCCTTGACGCTGAAAAGTTTTGGCAACACTGGACTTGAGTAGCCTTTTAGTGCAACTTTTGAAAATGCATCTTTTTCATTCAATGAGTCACAAGGCTACACATTTTGAGCTATCAAGACAAATGAGGTGTCAACATTTGCAGCATTATCCCGAGTTTGTTTTTGCTATATGAGTTTTTAAAAATTTGATGCCCAGATAGAATGAACCAAATCTGGTCACAATTTATGACGGAGGTATAAAAAGACTACTTTCCATATACTTTACTACCGTAAACGTTCGCCTAATGGCGCTATGGGCTCCCTTGACATAACTGGAATTTTAGACACAAATTTAAAGTGCCCTTCCATAAAAATCCCACCGGCAAGTAAGGGCACATACCCTTAATTCTTGTTGGGATGTTTAGAGGAGGGAGCTCTCTATTTGTACATGACATTTACCCCAAGGCAAAGGAGCTCAGGTGCGCCATTAGGCGAACGTTTACGGTATTATGTTACTTACAATTACATAGAAAAACAAAACAATATACATATATGTTGTACAGGTGATACATTGATAACACAAATGATATAAAGATCATACTCTTTGGTATATACATCCTAACAGTGTATAAAAACAGTAATACTTCAAATGCAAATATAGTTCAATTTATACAAATTTATGTACTATTACTGTTCAGTGACTTACATGCTGCATTTAGGAAGGTAAATAATATCTGTAACAATTCTCTGATAACACTGCAATATTAGTAGATTATAGCTTATATTTTTTGTGATATAAAAACATACAGCAATTATAGCAATAAAAATATTATATACGTTTGCATAGATAAATTGAAATTATGTACCATAGTCGAACCTCTTTTATCGGGCCATGATGGGACTAAGCATTGGCGAGAGAAGTGAAAATTCCATTCAAAAGGAATTATGTTTAATTTTGCTTTACATGTCTGAAGTTGTATAATTGGTACAACAAAATGTGTGGTAATAAAACAAGAAGATGGATTTGAGAGCAGTGTTGCCAAACCCATAATTTGGTAACGCTTTTGAAGATTTTCTTTGCCACTTTTGAGCATTTCCTGTCATAGAAACCAATGACTAAGAAAAAAAATTGGGTGACTTTTCGATGATTTGACCCAAGATTCAGCATGATTCAGCAAGGGTGTTACAGAGCACACTCAGCACAGTCTGATAATAGAGAGGCTCGTATAAAAGAGGTTCAGATACAAAAGGTTGGACTGTAGCTTTATACACAGTCCATGTAGGAAGGTGCTAGAGTGGGAATATACAATAACTAACTGCTGAGACACTTGTGGAGGGAGGAATGACTTGTAAGTTGTTCCTCAACATGGAATGGTTTTGCACAGAAATGGAGAGTGTGCTGATATGATTCATACCAATTTTCCCCTCAATATAACTTAAATCAACAGCAGGCCAGGATTGTCTGGAAAAATATAATATCTAAAGTATAACCCATGGAGCAGCAGGAGGTAGTTTATTTCCCAAGTACACCAATGTACAGTCAAATGATATAGCACTCAAAATCCCAAGATTTACCCACTTTATTTGAATCCTGCACATAAATTACCAGAACTAGTATTTACTTTGCACGTTCCAGGATCTGTGCTTTGCACTAACCTCCACTAAATATGAAATAAACATTTATAAACATATTCATTTACTATAGAGCACACAATGATTTAGAGCAATTAATGTTAAAACACTTCTAAATAAAGTTCTAGAACAACTAAAAATACAGTACACATTCTGGGTTTTTGAAGCAGCGCCCGCAGGCGATGCTTCCCTATTTAATTTGAATTTCACCGAAATGGCTTGCATACGATAGGTGATATGCCTCAACTTTTGTTGATACACCATTCAAAATACATACGATAATCGAGCTCAAATAAGATCGAAAATGTAGGTTAAGCGCATGCACATTCTGTATTTGCTATGAGTTTGTTGTGTATGGCAGTACATGACTGAGAAAGAGATTAAACATTATTGGTCTTTTTAACAGTCATTTGTCATGGGTTTGTTTTACATATGTCAGTAACTGACTGAGAAAGAGATTACATGAGAGTGAAACCCCATAATGCATTGCGAGTCAAGGATACTAGCGACTGATCAACAGCTGTTACGTCATCATTTTGATGTTGGTCGTCACTCGATCAGCATGGTCAGTTGATGTAATTAGTCTTATCTTTCACAACTCCCGTATTTTGCGTGTGAGTATAGGCCTAGATGTAGTTCACACAGTATTAAGTGGAATACACGAATTCACGGAGTCGACAACAGGGCTGTCAACTTTTTGGAATTGCTTGGCGTGAGACAGAGGCGTGCCGGGGTTTGCCGACTCAATGTTCATTTTGTACCATGATTATTTGAGCCATGGCGCTCGAGAATGTCGAAAGCGGGGGTAGGGGCCCTAGGGGGGGTAGGAGCAACAAATTATTCATGACGATGCGGGGCTCATGATTGTAGTTTGATGGAGACGATGGGGTCAAAACTAGGTTGAAAATGTTATTTTATCGTGCCGCAAGTTCATGTCATGTCATGATTATACTTTGATAGAGGACGGGAGTAAAAACTTTGATTAAAAAGTGTTATAAACACAGGAAAAAGCAAGGTTATCCGAAATATTCAATTTTCATGCGGGTTCTCATGATCATACACGATACAAAATACACGTGGGGGGGGGTCTCCCTGGTTGGAGGTATACGGGGATGTGCCACGGTGTTAGGGTACCGTACCTTTCAGCGATTTTGGTATATGATTATGGGTGGGTTTTAAGTGCATTGCACCAATATTTAAATGATAAATCCTTGGTGCTGCTCAACCCTTTAAAAGGGTTTTTTTTATTGGTTATTCCTTCATGTAATTTTACACAAAATTAGGGTTAGTGTTAAGCTTAGGGTTAGTTAAGGTTACATTAGGGTTAGCTTACAAAAAATATTTACATGAAGGATTGGCCGGGTTTATATCAACAAAATTGGCACCAAATACAATCCACTTATATAATAAACAGTTTGAGTACAGAGGTCATCAGCCTGACATCACCTGTCAGCCTTCTTGACATTGTTACATGGTATGCATACACAATTAGGGACCGTTCACAAACACTTGTTACAGGCATGAGACTGCACTTTCCTAAAAAAACCTGAAAATGCGCGTGAAATTGGGCAAAAAGTACCAAAAACAGGCTGCGGAAATTTTGACTATAAAAAAAACTGAATTCAGTTTTTAAACTGAAAATTCTCATGCCTGTTGTTAGGGGGGCCTGATGCAAATTTGTTTTGACCCTCCTAGGGGGGGCTGAAAAAAATGACCACAGATTTTCCTGGGAAAATTGAGTTTATATGCTTTTCTATGGGGTTGACCCATAATTTTCATGTCAAAAGGGGGGCCCTGAAATTTTGAGGTCTGAATAGGGTGGTGGGGGGGCCAACAAATTTTCATGATGAATTTTTTTTTGCATCAGGCCCCCCTAATAAGTGTTTGTGAAGGGTCCCTTACTGTATCTGGACACCATTCCATCCATACATACTGTATAGAACAGGTAAATGTATTTGATACGATACAGGGCACAGAGGGTAGCCATCGTTGTGATACAGATAATATAACATAATAATTAGGGTTAGGTTTGGATTAGCTTACAAAGTAATTACATGAAAGATGGTCATGGTTTTATCGACAAAATTTACATTAAATACAATTCACTTATATAATAAACAGTTTGAGTATAGAGGTCATTACCTTGACATCACCTGTCAGCCTTCTTGACATTGTTACATGGTATGCATACACAATTCATAAATGTATTTGATATGATATAGGGCACTGAAAGCAGCCATCGTTGAAGTACAGATAACATAACATAATAATCAGGATTATGGTTAGGTTACAAAAGTAATTAAATGAAAGATGGTCATGGTTTTTATCAACAAAATTTACATCAAATACAATCATTTATACAATATAGAGGTCATTTATAGCCTGACATCACCCGTCAGCCTCCTTGACATTTTTACATGGTATGCATACACAATACACTGTATCTGGACACCATTCCATCTATACCTATAATAATTAATATATTAAAGGTGAATGTATTTGATGATGATAGAAAGGAAGCCATCTTTATGGTACAGATAACATAACAAAAATCAATAATTAAAAAAAAGAGTAAGAGTAATACAATTGAAAAGTATTAACACTAGAACATTTTTTTTTTTATTTTAAATTACACATCAGTAGTGTTACCTCTAGAACTCATACAAGTCCTTTAGTGTGATCCATCCCCCCGGGTCCATCCCACACTATTTTGTTAACAAACTGGTCAAATACTAGGCTTACATTATATCTGCCTTATTGAAGTAAGAATTTCTTAGTTGAATATGTGTGGAAGAAGATGAGACTGCTTAATATACAAATATTCAATTTCCAAAGAAAAACGATATACAAACTATATAGCAACAAAAATAACTGTGATACCATTAGACAGCGTTGCAAATAAATTCAGGTGGTTAAATTCTTTATGAAGAAACATATACCATATTCTCTCCTATTACCCCCTCCCCCCAATAAATGCCTCCACCCACCATTTTTTCAACCAAACTGCTGCATAAATGCTGATAAAACCATATAATACCATACAGTACCTGCATTTTCAAACATGCGATCACCAATTTCACATAATCCATGGAGGACACGACCTTAATCTCCCACAGATGGAGTGTAAATTTAAAATGGGTTTAAACCTGCTAATAAATATTTTGAGTTAAATACACACCCGAGTTGACTTTTTCAAAACATAACTAATTGAATTAGATATACAAAAGTGGACTCTACCATGTCTGCATATCAGCCAGGGAGGGCCAAATAGTGTACCTATAGATATCAGCATTTTTATAGTACCTTTCCAATTATTGTTAAAAGCTCTTTACATTTATTCTACTGGATATATCACACAGCGTGGCTGTCAAGAACTGGGTCAGTATGACTTCCCTTTACAGCTCCCCATTGTACACTGGGTGGAGCAGCACAAGTAAAATTAAGTATATTGTCTATGGACACAAAACAATGGCATTGATGGCAGGGCAGCGAAAAATAATTTCCTTTCTGGGAACGTGAACTGTTGTTTGAAATATTTTCAGCGAGCGTGGAGCCGGAGCGCCAGTATGAACACAATTATTAAACAGGTGGGGTCCAGGGGCAAAGCCCCAGCGCAGTCTTAGAATTAATTTGCTTGCTGAAACGCACAAAAATTGGCACTTTTTATTTTAAAATGACCAAATATGGGGTTAATTTTGGTTAGAAACCCATATATAGGCGTCAATTTTGTGGGGATGATTGTATGGACCATCCCTAACAATATATTGGGGGATTTATTCCCCTCCCACCCCGGATCTACCCCTATGTCATTAGCTAAAAATGACTGTTTGAGTTATTACTCATTGGAGTAATAGTGTTACACCCAAATTGTAAAGTGCACACATTTTGTTGATTTGTAGCTTGAGATTACAAAATTGAATACTTAACATTCGTGCTTGCTGAGCGCAGCAAAATTTTGGAATGTACATGCCTTCTTGTACATTTTACTCCGGAATTTTACCCTCGAATTTTTTTGATCCCCCTCTATTAAAGACTGAATTTTTTTTGATCCCCCCTTTTTAGGACCCAAAATCCTAGTTATTGAACATTAATTTAGTTCCAAAGATGTGAACAGTTGAAGTTTTTCCAAAACAATATGCAACAAAAAAATAATTTCCCTTGGCAAATCAATGAAAAACCTGCTTTTCTGGGGAACGAATCCTACTTATGCTATATTCATTCCTGTCACTGGCGTTTAGTTTTATTTATCAGTTATCGTCGCAGAAAGTTCGCAGAAAATATTTCACGAGTGATCGTGTTCACAGAATATTTTCAGAGCTTCAGAAAAATGATATTAAAGATTATTTTTCCGTCTTGATTTTTTTCTGCGACTCTGAATTTTTTTCTGGGAACGCCGGTACCACGATACCGGTGATTTCGTAGCCCTGATTGATGGTCTCAAACCCACAACTTTGTGATCATTAGTCAAATGCTTTAACTGTTAGACCACTGTGCTCTCTACAGATTGTTTTGGTAAACTTTTAAATTTTTTGCTTGTGCATGCTATGTTATCAAACATAGGTTACAATCATTAATTATTGTATAAATAATGTATTTACAAGGCTAGATGCATAATTTAGCATAAACATTTGTGAATAAAAAGACTAGTCTGCATCTGATGTCAGGGCAAAGGCACGGTATGATTGGTTGCTGACCTGCGCAGTACAGCATGTTTGGTCTAGTTGACAGGACGTCATACGCAAACTAGTCTTTTTAATTTGGTCTTCAATTATAGGGCATACCAAGCTGGCACTTATTTTCAAATGGGCCTTTACCTAAGACTGCTAGAGGTACACTATTTGGGTCTCCATGGTAACAATACAATATGGCTGATATAGATCCCTTAGTGTATAAGAAGTCTCATCTTTCCCATCTAATTTCTTTGAGTTGAATACAGAGCCTACAATCAAAGAAATTAATGTTGGCACACTCTGGCTGGCATACTAAATGTAAATCACCACCCCTCTCCCCCAGTTTAATGTTGATGAAAGTACTTTTTCCATTAGGCTCTCCAGTCTCCTCAACATTGATTGAGGGGGAATGGGGGAGGGAAGGGGAAATGAGACGGTTTGTACTTCTCATCAAACATACTAATTTCACTGAACTATCAGAGTGGCAATGAAGAGTTGCAACATATTGTCAAGGTGTGTCAACTATTAATTTCGTTGATCATAGCTTTTCTTTTATCACTTTCAGACAGTACACTTTCAATCACAAGGTTTAACCAGCATGCAACTTGCATTCTCATTGACAAACATAAAAAGCTTACTCTCAATGCGCATTACGTCATTATTTCATATTTCATTGGAGTTGAAAGACTGCAAAATATACTGCCAAATAAATACTGTTTCAGATTCACATGGAAATTCAGTTTGCTGGTAAAAGCTGCATTGTAACATTCAGCACTAGGCAATACTCCCTAAAGCTATCTATGTGCTGTGTAAATATATATGAGTTCATCTCTAGCAACAAATGTCCTTTTCACCCAGCATTATGTGTATGAAATATGTACATCACAAGGGCTTAGGTGTACTATAATTTGACCTAATGCTCATATCATTCTAAGCAATCACAAGAAGCAAAGCGTTGTTTTGTGACGTAACTTCTGATTGATAAGTCGGTAAGATTGGCCTTTGTGTTTGCCATTATGCAAACATTACCAGTATGTGACCACTAGTGATTTTTTAATTGCACGCTGTGAGTACCAGTATGACATGGGCATAATTCAAATTATTTTACCCATTTTACATCTATTGAGTTGACAGTAAATCTTCATTGTCACAAAATGTAGGTTACTCCAATCCAAGACAAAATTCTTATGTATGAGGTATATAATATGTTTATAAGGTTCTTGCTTCATCTACACCTGAATACCTGTTCTCTAACCTTCACACCAGTCATTCTGGGTACTCATTGTGCTCTACTGCTGCAACGTGCCTTTCCATTCCCAGATCTCACAGAGCATTTTCCATCATTGCCCCCATTTAATGGAATGGCTTGCCATCCCACATTCGTGACTCTGCCAATGTCCAAACCTTAAAAAACCTGAAAACTCACCTATTCACCTGATGTTTCCTCCCTTTTGCATTTTTCCTTTTCCATAGCGCTTTGTTTCTTCATTTAAAAAGCGCTCCCAAAGTCTGTGTATTATTATTATTATTAATACTAGTTGACTACTCCACTTTATACACTAACTGTAACATGGAAGTGAATCATCGCTGCAAATGCGGTGCTGTTAGATCCTAAAGATTGGCCTATGTTCGCTGGGGCAATGTTCCCTACACCCCTACTGTGTTAGTACTGGTTAAGTAGTTCTATTTCACACACCATAACATGGAAGTATATCATCACCACTAACTGTGGTGCTTTGGTTAGAGCCCTTTTGACCCATTGGGCCAATAACTCCCTAGGGTTAATACTAGCAAGTTCCATATATTTGTATGTACACAGTTACTGGTTAGTAGTTCCATGCTATAGGAGTACTGTGACATATAAGTAAATAAATCATTGCAACTGCTGTGGTGACTAACATCATTGGGAAGCCAACTCTGTAAAAGGAGAGAAAATAGGGAAGAAACGGTTTACCAATCCAGTGATTTCCAGGGAAGGTTCATGTATGAGGTTTGAAAATTTCCTTGGACATATTTGCAATTTTCAAGGGATATCTTTTTCTCAATTTAAAGTTCACTCATTAAAAATAAAGGGACAAACATCAGTAAACAATATAATATGCAGTACTTTGACAATTTCTTTCTAATATCTTCTGGAAAATCTGAAATATCTGACTAAATTCTAAAATACTCAAACAGTTGCTGTCAAAATGCTGCTCTGATTGACTCATTTTAGTAATGACATGTTCTCATCTTATTGCATCTGTGCACCAGTGTTTACTCTCTCTAAAAATTGAGTGCACCAAATGAAGCATTTTCCCCCAAATTGGTCCAATTTTGGCTCAGTAATTCCTCAAATTGACTAATTGTAATACAGAATTAGAAATTCTTATTTTCACTGGGCCAAAATCACAACAAACAGCCTCGAGTAAACACTGATCCTGACCAAGCTGAATTTCT
The DNA here is from genome assembly GCF_039555335.1 of Amphiura filiformis. NCBI lineage: Eukaryota > Metazoa > Echinodermata > Ophiuroidea > Amphilepidida > Amphiuridae > Amphiura > Amphiura filiformis. The sequence continues at coordinate 54,058,481 of NC_092636.1, forward strand.
TCACAGCTACAGCCTCTTTTTAGATGCTTACCACAGCCACAGAAAAAGAGAGGGAGTGTCAAGATTTTAATTCAGGCAAAGGGGAATTATTGGAGCGTTCATGTTTTGCTTAGGGGTGGTGCAATAATTATGTGTACCCCCGGGGTGGTGAATTCTCAAAATGGTCTGCCAAAAATCGCTTGACCCCCCCCTTTCGACGTGCCAAAAAACCTTTGCCCCCCCTTTTGATGTGCCAAAAAACCTTTGCCCCCCCTTACCAATGCAAGATTTTGGGGAACCTGAATTTACAACCTTACCATATAATGCGAGCGCAGCGAGCAGGAAATTTTCAGCATATTTGAACGTGTTCCTAACGTTTTCCTACACCTTTTTAGGGCATAATATAGAAACGGTGCCCAAAATATCTGTGCCAAAAATCGCTTGCCCCCCCTTTTGACTTGCCAAAAATCGCTGACCTCCCCCTTCGACCTGCCAAAAATGCTTGCCCCCCCTTTTGGCCTGCCAAAAATCTTTGCCCCCCTATAATTCACCACCCCGGGGGTACACATAATTATTGCACCACCGCTTAGATTGCAGCAAAAACTAATCAGCCAACATGTGCAGGCCATAGGAGCAATTTGAAACACTGAATGGCATGATGCACTGAGGCCATGATATTTGATGCAGAATTGTTTTCAGCTATTAACAGATACTGCAGGTAAAGACCTGAATACCCCTTATTATTCCCCAGAGCTTGCGCCCCAAATACACTGCGGTATAGAGAGTCTGGATTCTCCTCTATTTCTGAGATCACAGCGCAGGTGTCATTAATAATGGGGTTCAATAGATATTGCAAGCTTACCTAAAGAATTCATAGAATGTGAATCTATAGCCATGTTGTTCTGCTATTCCGGCACACACCACATTAGCGGAAGCCCCAATGAGGGTACCATTTCCCCCTAAACAGGCCCCAAATGCTAATGCCCACACCATGGGTTTTAACGGTAAGCTGTCTTTAAGTTCTGGATCTTCAGCAAGGTTTACTATTACTGGTACCTGTGAGAAGACAAAGAACAGAAGAGTAAAATTATAAATAAGCCACAAAAATGTGCAATTATAATTTAAAATGTTAAAGTCATGAAATGTTGTATTCTTTTCACAGACACATACAAAGGAATCATTTTTAAAATCTGAAGATTTAATAAGGCATAAAAGGAGGTGTTTTCTTTAGTTCGTAGTTTGTACACATGTCATTTTGGAGAGCAGCCGTAACCAATTCCATTTCATATTATTTGAGAATTCAAAACAAAAAATAATCATAAACAAAGGGCCCACATAAAAACAGATTGCAAATATTTGTTTAAATACGAGATGAAACAACACCTTAAGCTTCATTTACACTCAATTGCTGAGCATTGAAGCAGCAAATACATATCTCTTTTCTTACCATAGCTGTTGTAAAAGGAATGTTGTCAATGAATGATGACGCAATTGCTGAGACCCATAAGATAAGGATGATGGCAACCGTCAACTGACTTTCCTCAGGAACACCCTGAAACAATAACAGCAAAAACATGACAAGCAAAATTGATTTGCAATCTGAATAATTTAATAACAAGTCATTAAAGAATCTATAAATGTTATAGATCAGATTGAATTGCAAGTTTTTTCACTATGCCAATATCCCCAATAAGAGACCCCAAATCTAAATAGACGACATACAACAGTTGGTCAAGTCCAATGAAAACTGCTAAGCATATTATATTAAATTGCGAACCAGCCCAATGTATCATTACCAATATACTTACCCTGATTAAGTCAGCCACCACATTGCCTATGAAATCTATCAATCCCAGCTCTGTAAGACCCTGCAATATTAATGAAATCAAGCGATTTATCATTCAATTGATCCATGTATCAATACCCATCCACTCTCTCACTCAAAAACCTGATCACTCATACAATCAAACACCAACCCACCTGCCCTCAAGCCTGCCTACTTATTCACTTATTGATTTACTCAATAATTCAACAACTCGTCCTATACCTTTGTACAGGAGCCAAACCTTGTTAAACGGTGATGAATCCACACTTCCAGTCACACGTGACGCGAACGCAAATAATAAAGTTTATTGTATCTATATACAGTAAACAAATTTACCCCCTGTGGAATAGACTAGTCCAAAACCAGTGCCTGGTCAAATCCAATTGATTGATTTATTGATTGGTTGCCTAGGAATGGCATTATCCAAGGGCCAGTGATGTTTAGGATCTATTGTTTGCGGTGGCCAATGAGAAGTGGTCAATGACATTCTTGCCCTGCCTAGTTTTCCAGGATAAGGCCATAAGGATATCTGTCTTGAAAGGAGTAAGATGTTTCTGGAGTTTGGTAATGGAAAAATTTTTGGTCACTTAGAAATTTTCTGAGTTTTACTGTCGGCTGATATCGAGTACTTTACTTGATTTGAAGTTTGACTGTAGTGAGAATTCATCTGAAGTATTACTACGGGAAAGAAGAGAATGGTTCGTCGAAGAAGAAGCGATGGAAGCATGATCACAAAATATGTCGGCAACTAGTGTCTAGAAACACCGATGACATTAATGGCGGCTGTCATGAGAGACACCAAAACACCACATTGGTAATACCATGGAGGTAAGACAGGATGAGCTTCAAGTGTTACAATGACTGTAGAAAGCTATAGCACACGGACAAGAAAAAAAAAAAAAAGGGTAGATACTCAACTCAAGATGGAAATATATGTCAGCGAAATACGACCCTGGTGTATTGTGCCATATCATTAGTAGGCCTATATACTCTAAAGGGTGCAGAATTTTGAACCATTACAGGAATGCAAGGCATCGCTCATCAGTCAAAAAGCTGCAGCAGTCAAGGTGGTTATAAATTTAATACTGGATGCTGAATCTTTCGGCATAAATGGAGTATATGGAAGTGTAAATGAAAACATGGTCGAGCATCCATAGCAGCAAATCACAGCAACGAGTGGGATTTGTCACAGTCTGATGGCGAAATCTGCGTATTGGGAAAAGAGTATTGCAATTTGGGAAGGCCAGCCGAGTAAAAACCGGCGGAACATCTGATTACGTATGTGGATACTTACTAGGACATGGACAACAATACAGGGTGAGCAAGTTTTAAGTAAGCTTACATTTCAATAAAAATAAACATCAACTAGAATTTTGAAACTTCACTACTTGCGGAATAAACTAGGTTCTGCGATTGATCAAATTTCAATTTCATGAATGATTAATTAGTTGCAATCATGTGATCATAACATCTCCTTTTACCAAGTTTAACGTTTACAGGAGATATAAATTTATCACGAAGGAAAAAAAATAAATAAATAAATACATTAATTACAGGTAATTAGTATCATGAATAATTCAGATGGTTAGATAGGGAGAATTGGTCGGGTAATTAAACAATTTGGCTAGGGTGGGGCTTTTGGAGAAATGGGCGTGGCAAATTGGGAAAGGATGGTGTCACTGCCGCTGTGACAATTTGCGAATATTTAATTAGTTGCAATCATGTGCATGACATTGTTGTTTTTTGAAGAAAAAAAATGAGAAAACAAAATAAAATATTGGGCAAATTGTTATGTTAATTCATTATGTCAGGTAGGGATAGTTTGTCAGGCTGTCAAGTATTGGATATGGTATGTGCATGAGGTCACTCAGACCATATTAAGTAAGATTTTATATTGTTTGGTAATTTTAGTGGGGTTAACAGCTTCAGTTAATGGGGTGCCTTGGAGCCTGGGTTTTACAGAACTGGGCAAGGCAAAATGTAAAGGGGTGCCACCACCACGGTGATGATGTTTACCAAAAATTTGCGAATTTGTATGTAATTAGATGCATTCAGGTGATCTACGGGACGCATGTGATCATGTGAACATCTTTTCAAGGGGAAATTTTATATTTGTACAAATCAATTCAAAATAAGCAAACATCGAAACAAGATAAAGAGGGCAAGGTCAATGTGAGGTCATTTGGGGTCAAACGCCATAGTGTCGTTGGTTCATGAAGTTGGATGGGGGTGACCACAGAAATGGGACAAAAATGTCAAGGTCAATTTCGAGTCATCATTCATCAAATTAGGTTGGGCGACCATCTTAAGGAGGAAACAAAATTTTCAAGGTCAATTTGGGGTCATTCAGGGGCCAAACCGCATGGATTGTGGGTTGCGTATCCAAAAGTAGGATCGTAATTAGGAAGTTATTGGTATCGGTCATCTAACTCTGGATTTCAAAAAAGACTGGAAACGGTGCGAGACTGGTTATAATTTACAAGATGTTTTTCAAGGGTAACTTTTTAGCTTGGGTTTTACATCACTCCTCGTTATGTTTTTATGGTCAGTCAGGGTGATCGTGAGGTGTAGTTTTTGCCACTTTCTTTGTTTCAATATTTATGGTTAATTTCAAGGTCTTATGGGTCCGTCCGGCCTGGCAATCGAGGTTAGATCGTTGGATAGAAAAAAAAAAAAAAAAAGAAAAAAAACAAAACAAAACAAACAACAACAACAACAACAACAACAACAACAACAACAACAACAACAACAACAACAACAACAACTAACAAATAAACAAAACAAAACAAGTTCATAAGGTAAAAGTGGGATTTTCATGGATTTTGGGGAAGTGGAGGTGCAACCAAGTCAAAATTTCTCAGGGTCATATCTGGTTATCAAGTCAAATAGTGATCATGTTCAGATTGGTATGCAACTCAGTGTAATGGGATTCAACAGAGTCTAACATAAAGGGATACATAGGATAGGTTTGTGGAGCTTGGTCAAAAAAGGTAGCATGATAAGTTATAGATATTAGAACTTTTCGCTTTCCTCAAGGTCATTTCGAGACCAGCATGTAAGCCAAGGAAATTGGAAGTGATCGAGATAGGCGTGATTGGGAAAATATAAGTAATTGCAAGGATAGTCATTTGGGAGATCATTCGCCCGGATCATTCGATGTTAGAAAATTCATGAGGCTTGGGTATGATCAGCATTGGAAGGTAGCAAAAATTAATAAGATCAATTCCGGCACGAAATACGGGAAGTCGGAAGCACACGTTGTATCGCCATCAAGTTCCGTAATAAATAAATAGAAATAAAATTCTTAATGTACGTGTGGTCAACTAAAGCAGCAACAACATTCCTGTTTATCTGTGGTGTATAAGGATTTTGTTTTATCAGTGATTTCTACAAGTCATGAATGTGTAAATTGGAATGAAATAGGGATTTTGTGGAGTGGTAGGCTTTGCTGTACTGTCGAGTTGCTTCCCTTTTTCTGTTTTCTTTTTCTGATTCATTTCAGGTTGAATAGACACATTGATGCTGGCAGTGATAAACGAAGGCGGGCAGGTCCTGGACTACTAACACGTGGATTACTAGACGTGAGCAGTATAAATAATGAACACGTCTGGCGATCAAAAACTTGGGATAGAAAGATATATAATATGTTTGGAGCATTATTTCGACAATTTCTCCCACGTCCAAACGAAATGATAGCAGAGAACTTATGGCATGCAGGTGGAGACAAAGTGGGATGCATGAATTAAATTTATATCATATATGATGACTCCAATCATTGGATTTTCACGAATCTGGTTTTAAATTGCATTTAAGGTTGAATCAACATGTTGATGCTGGCAGTTAGCAACTGGAGCCCTGGTGGGTTCGGGAACCCGTCGGACTAATAGTCATGGGTGATAAACAATGAACATGTTTGGCGATTAAAAATATTGAATATAGACAGGGATAGAAGGAGCCTATATAATATATCTAATGATATATTCGCCCAGTACATTGTATTTTCAAAGCAAGCCTATGGCAGGACAAGACAAAGTTGGATGCAAGCACTTTTATTTGTATGTGGTCAATATGGGTTAATTAACATTATGGTTTAATTGCCAATAATTTGTCTGACAACATCGTTCCTTGGGAACAAATGATAGATATGTATGCAAGATGGGTCGGATTGACAACCAGAGCAAAGCCAGGTGGTGCCATATTGGTGTTGTAATTATCGAGTTCGGCACCGCAGGTAGCCTAACTTGCTATGTTTCTTCCCGTTTCTTTCTTTTATTATATGACTATTATGCATGAATGCTGTATACAACGGTCACAGGGTTTTGGGGACATGAGTTAATTTACTTTTACCAAAGTTGCTTTAAATCTTGGGCAGTATTATATTTGTCCAGCTAAATTATAGTCAGTCTGCTCACTTCAGAATTTTATCATTAGTGGATAAAAATATATCCATTTGGAGCGCCTTCTGCAAATTGGCGGTAAAGGTAATTGGCTTGTTACATCATTAGAAATGGGTTATGTGGGGCTCTGATACACGGTCAAAGTGACAGTGGTCAATTCAGGTCGGTTTGCACTTCAGAGCAGACTAACCAATGCCGGGAACCAATTTAAACAGTTCAAATAAAAACATCAACTTGAGGAAAAGCTTTTGTGTCAGCTTTCAAGTTGCCTTCTATAAGGGTGTCGGTGGTCCAGGGCAGGGAACCGGTGTCGCTTTCTAGTAGGAAGAATTCAATCACCAGGGTGCCATGGGGTAGTAAGCCAGGGTCATCCTACGCTCTCAATTTTTCTCCTAAAAAATAAATAATGATAATAAATAGAGGAGTTTTCGTAGCCCGCTGCTACCAGGATTGTTTTCTTTAGGCTCAAAGCCTTAACAATGTGAACAATTTGGTATACAAGAGTAAGTCTGAAATGCACAAATATAGTACGGGGGAAGGGGGTCAGACACGTTCGTGGTCAGATGTAAATGACAAAACATTGGGGCTTAAGGTTGAGATAAATTATCTCAAATACTAGTGTTGTGTCAATGACCTCCCCGCCCCCAATCAAGGGTGTGCATTTTCTGCAAGGGCCTTTACGGGCGTTAATAGGCCTGGGGTTTACAGGTGATCAAAGGAAAAGGGTGGTTCATATTAAGTCTCTTACTCAAAATTGGAAGGTAAAAACAAAAACAAAAACAAAAAAAGGGGGGGTTGGGCAAGTTTCTGTGCCATAAACTTGTTTGGCGGTAAAAAAGGGACATGGCCACAAAAAAATTCATCTTAAAGCCAATTATATGAAAATAATTTGATCACCATAGGTAATTGCATAAGTGTTTACAAATAGTAATAATTTGTTACTAATATATTTGAGAAATAGTGCATGAGAAGTTGAACGAAATTATGTCAAATATCAAGATTACTTTCCTGAATGTTCCCGGCTTCAGGAAAGTAGGATTAATGTTATGCACTTTTCTAAGGTATTTATATTAAAGGATTGACTCAATAAATGTATGTAAATTTCTCTTGAGAAATTTTCTCTTGAGAAGTTAGGCTACGTTTGATGTATTGGAACGGACCCTTTTGGTCCGTATTTTATTGGATAAGCTGAAGTTAAATCCAATTCTGGATTACAAATAAATGGAGATACTCCTGACGGATATGCGTAGCAAAACTTTTGAGTAAAATGTGCTTCATTTCATCTGGGGGTAATAAAGTTTATTGTATCTATATACAGTAAACAAATTTACCCCCTGTGGAATAGACTAGTCCAAAACCAGTGCCTGGTCAAATCCAATTGATTGATTTATTGATTGGTTGCCTAGGAATGGCATTATCCAAGGGCCAGTGATGTTTAGGATCTATTGTTTGCGGTGGCCAATGAGAAGTGGTCAATGACATTCTTGCCCTGCCTAGTTTTCCAGGATAAGGCCATAAGGATATCTGTCTTGAAAGGAGTAAGATGTTTCTGGAGTTTGGTAATGGAAAAATTTTCCCACCCACCACACCCAAAATTTTTTTTTTTTTCATATTTCAGTATTCAACTTTATCGGGGAGCAGTAGTCAACTGGGAGGACCCCATATTGTATGAGATATTGAGGATCACATGTATACCAAAAGTGTATTGAAATATGAGTTTTTAATGGTAGCCTCTAGGTAATGGCAAACTGCCAGGAAGAGAGGGTGTTAATTGACCAAGGGGTTGGATTCAACAAGTTCACAAGTTATGAACTTCTTTTGGGAGGGAATCCTCATTTGGGTACACAGATCTAGGGATTCAGGAAATCTCTGAAAAAGGGTTTTGTAACTTGCCGGTTAATACATTGCTGTTAACTTCTTTTTAAGAAGTTGGGCCACACTTTGAGCATGTTTGAAATTTCATGGAGGTCCCGTTAGTTACAATAAATTAATTTGGGCTAACTTCTCCGTGAGAAAAGCGGTGGGAGCACACGTGTGTGTGTGCAATAGGGCCGGGAAATTCCCTGGAGGGCCCCGTATCTTACGAGAAATAAATTTGGGTTAACTTCTCTGCAAAAGAGAAGTTGGTCCACACCTTGTGTGTGTGCAAAAGGGTTGAGCAAATTTCCTGGGGGCCCCGTAGCTTACGAGGAATTAATTTGGGTTAACTTCTCTGTGAGAAGTTGGGTAACAAGTGTGTGTGCAAAAGGTCTCGCTTAAAGTCGTGGTGTGCCCCATATTCATTCATTCATTCATTTTTCATTTATTCATTCATGTAGTCATTTCTTTCATTCATCTATGTATCTTTCTAGGACTTAATTCGGGTTAACTTCTCTCTGAGAAGTTGGGCCACATTTGTGTATCGGCAAAAGTGGTTTGTGGGAAATTTCCTGGAGGGCACCATGGTCATTCATGTTTCATTCATTTGTTAATGCAATCATTCATTTCTTCATTTCATTCATTTATGTACCTTACAAGGATTTAATTTTGGTTAACTTCAATGCGAGAGGGAAAATTAGGCCACACTTGTGTGTGTGCAAATTAAAGGGCTCGGGGAAATTCCCTGGAGGGCCCCGTATCTCATAAGGAATTAATTTGGGTTAACTTCTCTGTGAGAAGTTAGGCCACACCTTGTTCTTGAGAGGCCCCGTACCTTACGGGTAAGTAATTTAAGCATGGGCTCGGGAAATTCCCTGGAGGGCCCCAGTATCTCATAAGGAATTAATTTGGGTTAACTTCTCTGTGAGAAGTTAGGCCACACCTTGTTCTTGAGAGGCCCCGTACCTTACGGGTAAGTAATTTAAGCATGGGCTCGGGAAATTCCCGAGAGGGGTTAACTTCTCTGTGAGAAGTTGGGCCACACCTTGTTCTTGAGAGGCCCCTGCACTCTTACGGGTAAGTAATTTAAGCATGGGCTCGGGAAATTCCCGAGAGGGCTGTATCTTACGGGTGAGCAGGCACACTGTGTTTAGATGGTTAAAAAAGGTGGCGGTAAAAAAGGGACATGGCCACAAAAAATTCATCTTAAAGCCAATTATATGAAAATAATTTGATCACCATAGGTAATTGCATAAGTGTTTACAAATAGTAATAATTTGTTACTAATATATTTGAGAAATAGTGCATGAGAAGTTGAACGAAATTATGTCAAATATCAGATTACTTTCCTGAATGTTCCCGGCTTCAGGAAAGTAGGATTAATGTTATGCACTTTTCTAAGGTATTTATATTAAAGGATTGACTCAATAAATGTATGTAAATTTCTCTTGAGAAATTTTCTCTTGAGAAGTTAGGCTACGTTTGATGTATTGGAACGGACCCTTTTGGTCCGTATTTTATTGGATAAGCTGAAGTTAAATCCAATTCTGGATTACAAATAAATGGAGATACTCCTGACGGATATGCCTAGCAAAACTTTTGAGTAAAATGTGCTTTATTTCATCTGGGGGTAATAAAGTTTATTGTATCTATATATAGTAAACAAATTTACCCCCTGTGGAATAGACTAGTCCAAAACCAGTGCCTGGTCAAATCCAATTGATTGATTTATTGATTGGTTGCCTAGGAATGGCATTATCCAAGGGCCAGTGATGTTTAGGATCTATTGTTTGCGGTGGCCAATGAGAAGTGGTCAATGACATTCTTGCCCTGCCTAGTTTTCCAGGATAAGGCCATAAGGATATCTGTCTTGAAAGGAGTAAGATGTTTCTGGAGTTTGGTAATGGAAAAATTTTCCCACCCACCACACCCAAATTTTTTTTTTTTTTTTTCATATTTCAGTATTCAATTTTATCGGGGAGCAGTAGTCAACTGGGAGGACCCCATATTGTATGAGATATTGAGGATCACATGTATACCAAAAGTGTATTGAAATATGAGTTTTTAATGGTAGCCTCTAGGTAATGGCAAACTGCCAGGAAGAGAGGGTGTTAATTGACCAAGGGGTTGGATTCAACAAGTTCACAAGTTATGAACTTCTTTTGGGAGGAATCCTCATTTGGGTACACAGATCTAGGGATTCAGGAAATCTCTGAAAAAGGGTTTTGTAACTTGTCGGTTAATACATTGCTGTTAACTTCTTTTTAAGAAGTTGGGCCACACTTTGAGCATGTTTGAAATTTCATGGAGGTCCCGTTAGTTACAATAAATTAATTTGGGCTAACTTCTCCGTGAGAAAAGCGGTGGGAGCACACGTGTGTGTGTGCAATAGGGCCGGAAATTCCCTGGAGGGCCCCAGTATCTTCGAGAAATAATTTGGGTTAACTTCTCTGCAAAGAGAAGTTGGTCCACACCTTGTGTGTGTGCAAAAGGGTTGAGCAAATTTCCTGGGGCCCGTAGCTTACGAGGAATTAATTTGGGTTAACTTCTCTGTGAGAAGTTGGGTAACAAGTGTGTGTGCAAAAGGTCTCGCTTAAAGTCGTGGTGTGCCCCATATTCATTCATTCATTCATTTTTCATTTATTCATTCATGTAGTCATTTCTTTCATTCATCTATGTATCTTTCTAGGACTTAATTCGGGTTAACTTCTCTCTGAGAAGTTGGGCCACATTTGTGTATCGGCAAAAGTGGTTTGTGGGAAATTTCCTGGAGGGCACCATGGTCATTCATGTTTCATTCATTTGTTAATGCAATCATTCATTTCTTCATTTCATTCATTTATGTACCTTACAAGGATTTAATTTTGGTTAACTTCAATGCGAGAGGGAAAATTAGGCCACACTTGTGTGTGTGCAAATTAAAGGGCTCGGGGAAATTCCCTGGAGGGCCCCGTATCTCATAAGGAATTAATTTGGGTTAACTTCTCTGTGAGAAGTTAGGCCACACCTGTTCTTGAGAGGCCCCAGTACCTTACGGGTAAGTAATTTAAGCATGGGCTCGGGAAATTCCCTGGAGGGCCCCGTGATCTCATAAGGAATTAATTTGGGTTAACTTCTCTGTGAGAAGTTAGGCCACACCTTGTTCTTGAGAGGCCCCGTACCTTACGGGTAAGTAATTTAAGCATGGGCTCGGGAAATTCCGAGAGGGGTTAACTTCTCTGTGAGAAGTTGGGCCACACCTTGTTCTTGAGAGGCCCGTACCTTACGGGTAAGTAATTTAAGCATGGGCTCGGGAAATTCCGAGAGGGCTGTATCTTCGGGTGAGCAGGCACACTGTGTGTAGGTGGTTAAAAAGGTGGCGGTAAAAAAGGGACATGGCCACAAAAATTTAATCTTAAAGCCAATTATATGAAAATAATTTGATCACCATAGGTAATTGCATAAGTGTTTACAAATAGTAATAATTTGTTACTAATATATTTGAGAAATAGTGCATGAGAAGTTGAACGAAATTATGTCAAATATCCAGATTACTTTCCTGAATGTTCCCGGCTTCAGGAAAGTAGGATTAATGTTATGCACTTTTCTAAGGTATTTATATTAAAGGATTGACTCAATAAATGTATGTGGTCGAATCCAACGAAAAGTGTACACGGCATGTTAAGGGCCATAACTTAAAAGTATTAATCAATTGGCATTCATTTTTGTATTGTGTTTATTCGCTTTGATCATACGCTTTCATACCATATATAATAAGACCCCTTCTGTGAAAAACTTAGACACAGAGACCCCAAAACATGCTATTTTTACCCATTTTTTCAAAATATTTCTTAAAGTATTTTTAAAAACGTCTAAATCAGTCATGAAAAGAAGTCATTGGATTGAATCTAAATTGATTTCCTGAAAGGCGTGTATTCAAAGATTTCACATATTTGTACATAATTATGAATTTTTTGTGATCATTTTTTGAGTGGTATTTTTTTACATTACCTACTGAATACAATTTTTCATAGCACTAGATATATCTTTAAAAATGGAAATCACTAATAAATGCATAATTGATACAAGCTTTGATATGTCCAATACTGAAATACATTGCATTCGGGCATCTTTATTATTGTGTTTAGCTGCCAGAAATTCTAAATGGCACAAAGGTAGGTTTGGTAAAAATATGCATTACCTCCGAATACATGTTAAAAGCTGTGTCATTTCCACAAAGTGAGAGAATAGTAAACAATAGTTAAGCAAAAGGTGCAGGGTAATACACTCTTTATTTCTACCAAGTTTCAATAGCCTGCGTTTAAATATTTCTGAGATGTCAACAATAAAAGCAAGTATTCAGTAGGTAAATTTCGGTAACCGAATGTTACCTACTAATACAATTTGACATCATGACAGTATTGTGAAACACCGCCATTCATGCCAATGCCCATATTGGTACATAACGGAGGCTTGTATGTTTGCTATCAAATAATATGTCAATGAAAGTTGCGAATTCACATACATGCCCACCATGCAAAACTAAATACGGCTTAATTGTTGAAAAATATGTACTGAAATAGACGACGGTCTGCTCATTTGAAAGAAAAATCAGATTCAAAGAAGATTAGAAGGGGATAAATACTTGGATTTGTCAACTGTCATGTGTGCTTCATTTTAAATGTTTACCGACCTTCTGGTGTCTGAGTAATTTGTGTCCAAATTGATTTATTCAAGGTAACTTTTGACGTTTTTCGCTAAGGTTACCTACTGAATACCGTGGAAAAACGACTGTTCTCATTGTCTCATGATCTAGACAACATAATGATGGACCATGGTATAAAGCTAATTGTAGTTGCACTCAAACGAAAGGCCACAAGACGTAACTGACTCCAAGATGGACTTCACAAGTCTGCAATAACGGTTTTAAGCGAGTTGTGTGCAATTAAGTAAATTAAAGTCACTTTAGTGCCTTTGTTTCTTACTTCAATACTCTTTCAACCGCTGTGAATCGACATTATTAATACATGATAGGGTCTAAAGTATCAATAAACGCACATAAAGAAAATGATACATTCAAAGTGCTTTATAAAATGAAGTTTTGATTGGGATATCCACCAAAAGTCTAATTCTTACCTACAAATACTGAAATGTTACTTACGAATACAGCATAATACATGACATGTGTAATGAAGTGTCGCTACCAATGGAAATTAATTGTCAAAAACTTTAAGCGGTACCCCAGGACACTATTATTACCCATATACGGGTTCATTCAACAATTATTTATTATGTAAAATTGCTGATTAACTACTTGTATATCAAAATGAAGTGGTCAAAATCTTGCTAAAAGCATCAAAAAATTTTGATCTAAGGTAATGGCATTTATTCATTTGGACGTACCATCTGAAAGAGATCTAAAAACTACCATTTTATTAATTCATTACCATAATAGCAAACTTTAAACCTCTAAACTCAATATAGATATTGTTAAATCGCTCATGTTACCTACGAATACCCGGGTTTGTTCACCTTTTCATTGTATAAAGCGTTAGGTGTATGCTTATAATTCGAATATTCTTGAAAACATATATCCTACTCGTTCTTATACAATGTGTAAATTGATTCATACTCATTTGATAAATAAAATACAGAAACTGACCTAAACTTCATTTTCAAAAATAAACTAGCATAAATTGACTAAGATCATATTGATCGCGTATAAAAAATAAAAACAAATATTTTCTGGTTGAGCTAGCATTTTCCTGACACCCTGTGGTCTACATTACACCTAAAAAAGCGTTAATGGGAATATTCCATTTGTTTTAGGTTGATTAGTATTGCGATAGTGAAAGCATCCTAGTGGTATTCGTAGGTAACATTGGGTTTTGATATCACATTTACTATCACACGCCCTGGATTTATTTTTCAAGATTAGTAATGGCACTTTTGGTTCCTATAAGGCCAATATGTCATTAATCAATGGGCAAAAGGAAAACATTGTGGAGACATTTTTATTTCGGACTTTTATTTTTGGCCCGTGGACACTTTTGGTTGGATTCGACCATGTAAATTTCTCTTGAGAAATTTTCTCTTGAGAAGTTAGGCTACGTTTGATGTATTGGAACGGACCCTTTTGGTCCGTATTTTATTGGATAAGCTGAAGTTAAATCCAATTCTGGATTACAAATAAATGGAGATACTCCTGACGGATATGCCTAGCAAAACTTTTGAGTAAAATGTGCTTTATTTCATCTGGGGGTAAACGGAAGTATGCGTGTTACGCGTGAGCGCATAAAATTTGTCATGCCTGGAACTTGGTTTACATGTTGGAGAGATAGCGGCTAAACATTGCCGTTTTATTTTGTAGTTTCATTGCTCAGTGATATCAACAGAGAAAGCACCGATCTTGTAGGCCTGAGGTTGAGTGGCAATGACTAATTGACATTCCTCATGAAATAATCATGTGAATTAGACAATCTTTTATAGCTTGTTTTTGTTGTTGAAAGGGATTCAATCATGTTTCAACGTTGGTCATCACCATTTAACAACTCGCATCCGGCACGTCTGTCTGGTTTACTTCACTCGGGCAGCTAAATGGGCACCCATTTTCAAGGCAATTCATATTTTAAAAGATGAATTCATACTTTAAAAGTATGCTAGGCAATGTCATGCTACAGAAAGTTACAGTTGGATGGTGAGAGGGCACAAAGGTAAAATCATGCTGTACCAAAGCAATTTAATTCAGTAGATTTGGCTATTTTTACCTCTGCGTCGATCAGTCCATCTCATATCATTGAGAACTAATCATAGTTATTCCGAAACAATTGGGGAACAAATCAGTGAGTGCTATAGACTTCATCACGATGTAAAACTGGTAACTAGAATCCTAAAAAGCATTGACATACCATAAAACTGTGTCTACAAGCATATAGTGTTTTTGATGAAAGCTAAATTAATCCAGGTGCCATCTATCAACAAAATTATAAATTTATGGAGTCTGAGCAAATAAATTACTGATACACGTATACAAGCAAGTACTTTTGTAAGACCAATCTATTGTATTGGCCTATTTACAGTTGTTTCGTATTAATTTAGCTTTCATCAAAAACCCTCTATATGCTTGTAGACAAGGTTTTACAGTAGCACATACCTCCATAAGAACAAAAAGAGCTGCAAAGAATATAAGTGTAGCCCATTCCACTCTGTGCATAATACTCTCCATATCATTAATATCAGATAAGACTAGTAATGCCATAGCAGCTATAATGGCTATCCAACCTGGGTAAAACAAAAACAATCATGGAGCAAATAAAGTAAGGAGACAATACTGTGATAGTGTCGCATACTGGAATGTATAACAGGTGCGTCATGAATATCGGATAAGACATGCACTGATATGGCAACAGTAAGAGCAATTATACTGGGTAATAAAGTGTGGAGTATAATGATATATACGATGATATGACAGGGTCACATTGGGATGTCGGTTTGTCTTTGTCTATGAATTGTGAAAGTCACAATAACTAGGTTGATACCAGTCACCTGGGGGACACTGTAAGTTTTGAGTGAAACATGGGTAAGTTGTGGGGGACAGAAGCAGAACCATAACTACTGCCTTGTAAGGAAACACTGAAACACAATATAATTATGTTTTAATCAACAAGTTTAAAAACTTTTAAGATCACAACCAGCAACAATCTCAACAACACATACTCCCAACTACCACCTCACCCACAACCTAGCTCCCTCCCTCGGACAATAAATGTCTGAATTGGATTCTGAATCTGTACCAAAATGTGGCGCCCCTGAATCGGAATATGTGACGCCCTAAATCAGAATGGCCCAAGCGCCGCCTTGCACTAACCATGCCAGCAATCAACTAGTCAGAACCAGTTCTGAGGTGAACGTGCAATGATGATTGGCCGTATCATTAATTGGTCAGCACATGCACTCATAAAAATATATATAAACCACAATTAGCGCTAATTTCAAAAACGCATATATTTTATATAAACAAGCAAGTTTAGTGATTTCCAGGAATAGTAATTTTGGATCCCCGCATACAGCTCCAGACGGACACAAACATACACCCCCTCTCGTAAATTCTGCCAAGTGCGAAGGTGTATGTGTATTCCAACTGGGGAGATTCACACAACCACATTCCAACTGGGGAAATTTTTACAAACACACACGGACAGACAGAAAAGAGATAACTAAGACTCATTCTAAACATAGTTCAGGCAAGACAAAAATGATAACTTACCCAGATCAAGATAGACATTATCCAATGAGTGAATAAAGAATAGGATAATTGCGATTGTAAGCACGAATCCAGACTTGCCCAGCAGAATTGGATCTGTTATTTTGTACTGAAAATAAACACATCAAGTTAACGGTTTATAACTCTGTGAATGCAGATGGGCGGTTATATTAAGAAAAGATAATATTCACTCTGGGGCATATTAACTTGGCCACTTACTGCCCACGACATCAGTAAATGCAGACAGTAGGCTTGTAACTCAAGTAGTGAATATATGAAACTTGCAACTTGCAAAATCCAACTAGCAGCAATATGCATAATTTATAAACGTGCAACTTACACAAACACAACTTGCTTTGTTGATTTGCCGGTCTCATATTTGCATTTTGCAATTCACAACTCCCACTTGCACCTTCCATCTTGTTACTCAAAATACAAAGGTTAAAACTTCCATATACCATGTTTTTTTACAGATTTACAGATGCTCCAATAGCAAACATTCTGCAATAATGTGCGAAAATTTCTAAAGCAATGATGCATTGAAGTTACAAGCTCATAAACACTTCAGTTTCTTTGCGGTACATCCCTACCCACACCAAACTTGAGTACCGCCCCTAAGCCTTTAACTTACCTTGTCTTCTAAATATTCTAGGTTTTCCTCCCAGTTCATGATCTTTTGTTGGGCATGCCTATGGATAAATACAAACAAATCACGAAGCGTTTTCATATATTTATGAATAGGTAGGTTGCTATCCTACAGGCAGCATATGTGCTTACTATCAAGTGCTTTTGAAAACATGAAATTGTACCAAAGTCTGTGCTTTACCAACTGAGCTAATGGGCTTGCGACACACATTTGCAGGTATCGATGATTTGCTCAAAACCCTTTACACTTTTGTGAATGGGGCTCTTCATGTTTGCATGTTTTAAAAGCGCAACAATGTTTTCTTTAAATATAAAGTATCCATGATGGCAAATGGATGTAAAAATAACAAAGTTTTGAAACTAAAACCGATTCGAGAATAAAAGATAGGATTTTGTCTTTTGCCTATCCAATATCGTGTCATAATGGATGGGCTGGCCAATATTTTGAGTAGTGGATGCTGGCGCTACGATTCTTATTCAGTTTTATTGTAATTTTTGTGAGAAAAACTGCCTTTTTTCAGACAAAAATAAAGTTACTTTTGTGAGGACATCCCTGTTGTTTTAAATGAACAAAACCATCACGAACATCTAAGCCGCCGAATCGCATTCTTAGTTCTCGCACATGTATTACGCGAACGCATTATCGCGTGATCATTGAGGAGCAACAGGCGTGACGCCGTTGCGTGGCGGCGTGCGCCCTGACTAATATCCACTGATTTGACAATAAATTTGAGGAGTATGTTACCATACATCCTGACTCTAAAAATTAAAAAACTCATTTCGCATTTAGGTTTTCAGGCCACAGGAAACAACTTAGGGTGGCCAGTTTTTTTGAGCTTTGCTCCTTTTGGTTTACCTGCCATGTAATTACTATTTTCACCTTACTGTATTTGTACAAAAGTATGGTGAAATAAATGAAACTGAAAACATGTTTTTTTTAACCTTGTCACAGTCTTTCCACTTATAAACTTTGTTGTCAATGTAACCATATACTGCATAAACACAGTAATGGCTAAAATTGAATACGTTATGAAAATCCATTCCATAAACAAGCAGTTCCATCATGTGAACTTGCCAAACTGATGTTAAATCTATCTGGTATGACTATGCAACAATCACAAGGCTTAACTTATAATGCATACATAATTGATCAAAACTTACTTTCTTTCATATATTTTATTCCTGAGTTCACTCTCAAGCCCGTAAACTTTTTGTAGAAGTAACATTTTGACGGTATTTTCTTCGTTAGTAGTCACCATGATTCTAGACGCTGCTTGTCGCCAGATTTCAGTTTCATGTCTTAAGCCTGCAATACAGACAAATTACAGATGTAACACAGGTTTATTTCACACACACATACCCACTTAGTGCATTTCGGGCAATTCTTGAAGACTCCAGTTCAATATGCTTGATAGCTCTTTAAACCTTCAGTTTCAGCATGTTGTAGTTCTAATAAAGAGTACATTCTCACAAATTCCTATCAAAAATTTAGCAGCAAAAGCAGCAATTTATGGAAAATTGTGATGACAAAAATGTAAAAGTACAAATTTGTTAAGACTTTTTTATTAGGCAAATATTTCAACATTTATGATATCAATGAAATTCAGATGATGTCGAGTAATAATCATGTCACAATAGGAAATTGTGCATGCCAACCTAATTCCATCAAGCATATACGCACACATACAAGGTTGGTAGCACGCTTGTGGCACAACCATGTAAAACCACTGATGTTTCTACCAAACTTGAGGTGAAATAAAGTGCAGTCAATGACCTTCACATATAATCTAAAGCCCTCATTGGTGCATTCCTACATGTACTTACGTTGTATTTCTGGTGGATCTAATGATTTCAGGCTGATGGATCTATACATAAGTCTTAGTAAGCCATAACCTGCTGCCATACAGAATACTATACCAATCATCATATGGATTGTATAAGTCACTCATAAGAGCACTACTACTTACGCTGTATTTCTGGTGGATCTAATGATTTCAGGCTGATGGATCTATACATAAGTCTTAATAAGCCATAACCTGCTGCCATACAGAATACTCTA
This sequence comes from Amphiura filiformis, assembly GCF_039555335.1. Lineage (NCBI taxonomy): Eukaryota > Metazoa > Echinodermata > Ophiuroidea > Amphilepidida > Amphiuridae > Amphiura > Amphiura filiformis. The sequence goes on from NC_092636.1 coordinate 54,077,485, forward strand.
CCAATCATCATATGGATTGTATAAGTCACTCATAAGAGCACTACTACTTACGTTGTATTTCTGGTGGATCTAATGATTTCAGGCTGATGGATCTATACATAAGTCTTAGTAAGCCATAACCTGCTGCCATACAGAATACTATACCAATCATCATATGGATTGTAAACTCTGTGAAATCTATGCCCTGTCAACATAAATGAACATAGAACCAAGAATTACAACAATGCAAAGATTATGATATTCCAGTTGAAATCCATACACCTCCTAGGGAAGATATGAACTTAATCTCACACATAGGGGATGTAGATTTCAAATAGGATCACCCATTCAGGTAACCTCATTTGAAATTCACACATCATATGTCTTCCATAGGGGGGGTATGGATTTCAACTAGAATAGCTCATTAAGAAATCATAATACAAAATACAATAAGTGATATATATCAGAGTTTACTGGGTTTTCAGGGGTGGATCTACACAGGAGTAAATGTAGCATATGCCCCCTTATATTTACAAAAAGACAATAAAGGGAAGGAACAAAATGAAGGAAGTTTGAAGAAGAGAAGAAAGAACAATATAAAAGGAAATAAAGAACTACATGAAATGAAAAGGACTCCACAATGTCATCCACACCCTCAACTACTCCCACCAACGGAAACACACATTACTCTCCTTCCCCTCTAACTTCAAGTCCTACTTATATTTGAGCATAAGAGTTATAACAAGGCCCAGGGGACTTCCATGTTGAAGTATACTGGGACAGTGGGACATGCCATTCAAATGGGTCTGTCTTTCACAACAAATCTCAAGACACAGGGGGTTAGGGTCTTTACAGTAATATCTAGACATGGGTCCATATTTTAAAAAATTGGCATAAAAGAGCAAAATTTAGCTTTTTTTAAAAGTTAAAATTACACTTAGAAATGACGTAGGGTTTTGAAGCTCATGTACCTCTCCATGTTTGGGGCAACCTACCTTACCTATACTAGGAGATGGCATTGTGGAATGATCCTACAGTAATGCTGCATTAACAAATGATCACTTGTTTGCCCATCGCTATGAAAAGCCGGCAATCAAACTCTATTATTACACTTGCAAATTATTATTGCTTTGAGTTAATTCACTTGTGCAAGTTAATGATCAAAGATAGTAAATTAATTTTGCAAAATAATAGATCTGTAGGCAATGATTGATCAGTGCTGTTCACATGACAAGCAACATACATTGCTCAGTGATTTAACCCTGGCTGAAATTTGATACACTTTTGATACACCACTTTTGATACGTATGAAAAATGTATGAAATAAAAGGCTTTGAATTGGAACCCTCATTTCATACACTTTTATGTATCAAAACTGTATCAAATTAACATTGCATACACATTTTATACATATCAAAAGTGTATCAAATGCCAAGATAATGTATCAAAAAGTATCAAATGAAATGTATCCTTTCATTTCATACATATTTGATACATAATTATATCAAAAGTGTATCAAATAAGTAACTGTATCAAATCAGGGTTCCAATTTAAACTGTATCAAATTAGCGTTCAAATTTTTATCCTTTCATTTCATACACATTTCATACATAATTTATATCAAAAGTGTATCGAATATGTTACTGTATCAAATTAGGGTTCCAATTTAAACTGTATCAAATTAGCATTGAAATTTGTATCCTTTCATTTCATACACATTTCATTCATAATTTATATCAAAAGTGTATTGAATATGTTACTGTATCAAATCAGGGTTCCAATTTAAACTGTATCAAATTAGCGCTCAAATTTTTATCCTTTCATTTCATACACATTTCATACATCATTTATATCAAAAGTGTATCGAATATGTTACTGTATCAAATGAGGGTTCCAATTTAAACTGTATCAAATTAGCATTGAAATTTTTATCCTTTCATTTCATACACATTTCATACATAATTTATATCAAAAGTGTATCGAATATGTTACTGTATCAAATGAGGGTTCCAATTTAAACTGTATCAAATTTATGTTCAAATTGTTATCCTTTCATTTCATACACATTTCATACATAATTATATCAAAAGTGTATGAAATATGTAACTGTATCAAATCAGCGTTTTAATTTAAACTATCAAATTAACATTCAAATTTTTATCCTTTCATTTCATACACATTTCATACATAATTTATATCAAAAGTGTATCGAATATGTTACTGTATCAAATGAGGGTTCCAATTTAAACTATCAAATTAGCGTTCAAATTTTTATCCTTTCATTTCATACATATTTCATACATAATTTATATCAAAAGTGTATCGAATATGTTACTGTATCAAATGAGGGTTCCAATTTAAACTGTATCAAATTTATGCTCAAATTTTTATCCTTTCATTTCATACATAATTATAACAAAATTATATGAAATATGTAACTGTATCAAATCAGCGTTTTAATTTAAACTATCAAATTAACATTCAAATTTTTATCCTTTCATTTCATACACATTTCATACATAATTTATATCAAAAGTGTATCGAATATGTTACTGTATCAAATGAGGGTTCCAATTTAAACTGTATCAAATTTATGCTCAAATTTTTATCCTTTCATTTCATACATATTTCATACATAATTATATCAAAAGTGTATGAAATATGTAACTGTATCAAATCAGCGTTCCAATTTAAACTATCAAATTATCGTTCAAATTTTATCCTTTCATTTCATACACATTTCATACATAATTATATCAAAAGTGTATTAAATATGTCTCTGTATAAATTTTAGGTTCTAATTTAAACTATCAAATTAACGTTCAAATTTTTATCTTTTCATTTCATACACATTTCATACATCATTTATATCAAAAGTGTATCGAATATGTTACTGTATCAAATGAGGGTTCCAATTTAAACTCAAATTTTTATCCTTTCATTTCATACACATTTCATACATAATTTATATCAAAAGTGTATGAAATATGTAACTGTATCAAATCAGGGTTCCAATTTAAACTGTATCAAATTAGCGTTGAAATTTTTATCCTTTCATTTCATACACATTTCATACATAATTTATATCAAAAGTGTATCGAATATGTTACTGTATCAAATGAGGGTTCCAATTTAAACTGTATCAAATTTATGTTCAAATTTTTATCCTTTCATTTCATACACATTTCATACATAATTATATCAAAAGTGTATGAAATATGTAACTGTATCAAATCAGGGTTCCAATTTAAACTGTATCAAATTAGCGTTGAAATTTTTATCCTTTCATTTCATACACATTTCATACATAATTTATATCTAAAGTGTATCGAATATGTTACTGTATCAAATCAGCGTTCCAATTTAAACTGTATCAAATTAGCGTTGAAATTTTGATCCTTTCATTTCATACACATTTCATACATAATTATATCAAAAGTGTATCAAATATGTCACTGTATGAAATCAGCGTGCCAATTTAAACTGTATCAAATTAGCATTGAAATTCTTATCCTTTCATTTTATACACATTTTATACATAATTATATCAAAAGTGTATCAAATATGTCACTGTATCAAATCAGCGTTCCAATTCTAATGCTGGCCAGCTGGACCGCCCTATTTTTGATACATGCCATTTGATACACCTTTGATATAGTTTTTTGATACACTTTTGATACAGTTTTTTATACACTTTTGATAGTTTTTTTGATTCACTTTTGATAGTTTTTTGATACACTTTTGATACAGTTTTTTATACACTTTTGATACAGTTTTGATACACTTTTGATACAGTTTTTTATACACTTTTGATACAGTTTTTCAAATTTCAAAATTGGTCCAATCAAGCTCAAATTCAACAAGAATTATCCGTACATGATCTAAACATATTTGCAAACATTAATGACCCCAAAGTGAAGGGGTCAAAGGTCAAATTTTGAAATTAGTCTAATCAAGCTCAAGGGTGCATGCCACTAAATCCGCGTGTGAAGCGGTTTCCGGTAAAAGTTTATCACGACTATAGTCCCAACTTTGCATAAAAAATGTGCAAAATCGGTACAATATTGACAATTTTAGTGTTGCAAATCGTGTTTTGCTAGAACTTGTGAATGTGATCTCTACTAATTTGAACAGAAAACGCGAAAATTTGAGTGATGTTTACGATGATGAGCGCATGAACACACGAGGTCAAAACGCGTTAGCAGTCGGACGTAAACAAGGGAAATCTGGTCTTTTTATATAGCGCTATTTTTCTCAAAAAGTAGACCTAAAATATGGTGTCATTTTCAGATATGTTATGCAGAATTTTGTTCTGATTAAGATGATATCAAATATATATTTCAAAGTAAGACGTAACTCGACTTATAGCCTAAAACGTGACCCCTATTTTGCACGTAAAGTCTATGGAAAGCTATTTTGTGGCATGTACCCTCAAATTCAACACTGCCCTCTACTGCTAATGCTGACCTCTAGCACTTTCCCCCATCACGGAGCAGCTCAATGCACTTTCCCCTATCAACGTTCAAAATTACAACGCAATAGGATAAATGTGTGAGAAAGTCTTGCAAAAAGAAGCAAAACCCAACCAAAATGGAACATACATACATCAGAAGGCCTGCTTGGAATGCAGTGCTTGTCACTGAAGTTGTTACCCTCAATAAAGAGACAAAAAGGCTACCAATAACATCTACTATACAGGCATGTGCTATATTCATGCTTAATACATATACATTGAGGCCCTATATATAATATATAGTAAGCTTACCTTATCAGAACAAAGTCAGATATTTCCTCTTTAATCACAGTCCCTGATTACAACTACATTGTAACCTAATGTGCAGTCTACAAGCATGTTTGTATCGTCATCATGATAAATAAAACACCATAATTTGCTCTAAAATACAGTACATTTCCAAATGCAAATCCTGGTGTTAACTGCATACATGCCACATGGGCAAATTTGAAAATGATGAGTCATTATCTAGACATGTGATCAGTTATTGATACAGTTTTGATACACTACAAAAGGTCAGTTTATGAAAGCCCAATTTGATACACTTTTGATATACCTCTAGCCACCCAAAATAAACTAAGTCCAATTTAATACGCTTTTGATACACTAAAAAACAGGCAAAGTCCAATTTAATACACTTTTGATACACTGTATGCAGCCAGAATTTGACTAAGTCCAATTTGATACACTTTTGATATACCTCTAGACACCAAAAATTAACTAAGTTCAATTTGATACACTTAACATACACTAAAAAACAGACAAAGTCCAATTTAATACACTTTTGATACACTGTATGCAGCCAGAATTTGACTAAGTCCAATTTGATACACTTTTGATATACATCTAGCACCAAAAAGTTCACTTTGATACACTTTACATACACTGAAAAACTGCAAAGTTCAATTTTATACACTTTTGATACACCACAAGCATGGCCAAAATTAACTAAGTTCAAATTTGATACACTTTTGATACATTTTTGATACAGTTAGGTGGTATTTGATACAGTTTTGATACCTTATATTTTCAGTTGATACATTTTCAATACACCCTTTGTATATCAAAACTGTATTAAATTGCTGTTTGATACAGTTTTAATACACTTTGATACACTTTTGATACACTTCTTGCTGTATAGAATTTCTGCTAGGGAACATATGTGTACATCCATATCAAAACGATGCACTTGTTGGCTGCTGCATGTATATCTTTTTACATAAATAGCTAACTTTATACCAGACTCATCTCAAGTGTAGGTCACTTCAAATCATCCCCAAGTCACATGGTTTAGGAATGTTTTTTGTATTCCTAAACCATGTGACTTGGGGACGATTTGAAGTGACCTCCACTTGAGATGAGTCTGGTATTTATTCTTTTAAGGGGGTACTACACCCCTCTATAAATTTGTGTCTATTTTTGCATTTTTCTCAAAAACTAATAACACACTGGTAACAAAATTTATGTATATTATACGGGCAAGGAACTCAATTACTACACTGGAATTTCAGTGACCCCAGACAATCGGTTCGTTATTTATGATAAGAAATAAGGTACCCCTACGATGTACCTCATTTTCTATCATATTATACTGAACCGCTTGTCTTGAGTCACTGAAATTTCAGTGTAGTAATTGGATTCCTTGCCCCAATAATATACATAACTTTTGTTACCAGTGTCTTATTATTTTTGGAGAAAAATAGTCACAAATTTACCACAGGGGTGTAGTACCCCCTTAACTACGGTAAAAAGAGACAAATGTAGCAGCCGACAAGTACATTGGTTTGATATGGATGTACATATACATAAACTCATCAAAATGGTGTCATTTGTGCATAATCAATGGTTATTGACCAATCCACTTATAAATGCTATAAAAAAGTGCATATAGGGCATGTGTGAGATTCATATTTCTGCAAATGCGATAAAATACACCTTCAGCTTTCGCCACAGGCATTGCACCTAGTATGAGTAGCAAAATATTCAAGATGATAACAGTACTTGAAAATAGCTTGAAAATGGTGAACTACTTACCGTAATATATCCCAGCTCTGCCTGTATTAAAGACACCAAGATGAGTATGATGTTGCCATGGTTATGATGTGGTTGCCATGTTTAACATAGCAAAAAAAGAATGACACATGATGAAAAGAATGGTGCAAATTATACAAATGAAAGAAAACTGACAGAGTTAATAATAAGAAATTAAAGAAATGGTAAAATTTAACAGAGGGCTTGAACCTGCAACATACTGATTACGAGACCATCACCTATATTACAAGAAGATTACTTTTGTAAGCAAGGTGCTCAGTATGAACATGTTGATAGTGAGTAGTTGGTCAGTTTAAGCTTGATCTCTAAGCTTATTGCTTAAGCATTATTTGAACAATAATAACTGTGCACTTTCTGTTTTGAGGTCATTGTGTGAAATTGGAAGGGTTTGTTTTGAGCTGAGGTAAAAAAATACCAAGGCCCAAAACAAACCCTGACGATTTCATGCAAAACAGATCCTGCAAGTTATTATTGTCATTTATTACCGCCATTTTACAAATTGTTTTATGAAAATAAAAATTTTTTTGTTTAAAAGACTATTAAAAACGTATCTTCCATTCACTGTTTTAATGCGCATTTAATATGTGAAGCACAAAGACATGGCTTACTCGCGCTAATTATGCGCGCTTGTTTGCGTGTTAAGAAACGATACGCAAATGTGGGTTATCCATGTGCGAGATTAGGACCTACATTAGCGGGCATGTGTTTACAAATAATAAAATATATGATTGGATCACACGCATCATATATTCATGAGGTTATGAATGCCCACAAATTTGGTCACTTTCAGTTCTAATGAATTTTTACCACTAAAAACTGTACAGATATTTTAGATCTTCGTTAATTGTATTAAATGAGAAGTTAATTACTTTTGAAATTAATGATTGAAAAGAAAAGTGCTATGAAACAACACAATGAGCAAAGAAAGTTATACTAAGACTCATCTTAATGTTTTTCTTCATGAAAATTAATTTTGTGCAGAGTCAACAAAAATGAATCATGTGGATGATAAATGTGACAGAAAATGTAGCTTGTTTCAGACTTGGGTTGGTCCTTGACCTTGTTGGTAACAAGCAAGGAAGGTGTAACAAGGGCTATTGTATACTCCATTATCATAGGTATCTCACAATGCTTTTTTTTCTATGTAGAATTGTGTGATTCATCTGTCATATTGAGTATACATCAGCCTCCTTTCAATATTGCTAGCCAACAAATATTTTTCTCAATAAATTCATTAAGGCCGGTGTCGACAGGTCCTCTGTCGGAATCCTGTCGACAAAGTGAATTATGTCAACATATCGCCAATTTTTCATGTTATTTGCCTTCAGGGGTCATACTTTTGGCAGTATTTTGCCTTGTTTTCCGGTGTAAATTGTACACTTTATCGCTACATGCTTGATATGAAGATGGCCATCTTGGAAATTTGCTGAAATTGCCGGCGGTGTTTCTAGATATTTTTAGGTTAAAATTTTTAAAAGATTCCTAAAATCATGAAAAACAAAAGTCCTGGTATTTTTTCGGACATGTCGACATCAAAAAACGGTGCAGACCCCGGCCCTAAAATTCATAAATATTGTAATAATGGAAGAGAATTATAGCTGGTCTTTGTCAAGCCCTCTGCCCCTTAATGTGTTTTTTTACTGCTACATATACTTAAAAACATATTGCATTTGCACCAATGGGCTATTTCAGCTGACAACCATACATCCCCCTATGGAAGACATGGGGTTACCTGAATGTGAGACTCCATTTGAAATCTTCACTCCCTGTGTGGGAGATTAATGTCATGTCTTCCATAGGGGTGTACAGATTTTAACTGGAATTGCCCAATGTATTGACTGCTACCACTTGCTTGGTTGTCAGACATTTGTGCCCAAGCATATATTATGTGACATGTGGTTACATTCAGTATACCCTCTGTTGTCTGAGATAAAAACTGCAGGGGAAAGATAGTCTACAAGGAGGAAGTTTACTATTTTGCTTTAACTTTGGTTTCAAACCTTATAATTCCAAACATTTGATCAAACATGCTACATTGGTAACAGAAGCTACAAGCTATATAATACAAAAAAATTATACACAAAAGAGGTTTTTAAGTCAGTTTTTGAAAGATTTTAAGTTGGAAAAATTAACAAAACCAAAACTTTTACTCACTAATTGATTGTTTTGCTTATCATGGACGATAGGCAGCATCAAAATGATCCTTTCTGATGATGATGATGCCTAGCTATCAACCATGATAGGGGAAACTGTCAACTAGTGAGCAAAAGTTTTAGTTAAATTATTAAAAAGTAATTTTTCTTACTATATATCTATAAACCTGATGAATCTATTTAGTTAAGATTTTAAGTTGTCTGCCATAGACACACTGTATTATTTTCCCACATGTGAAACAACAGAGGGCATTCTGAATGTAAATATGTGACATCATTGGTCATTTGTGCTTAGTAATTGACCAATGAGTTGGCATGATTAGTTCATGAATATTTATGAGCTGTAATAACATATACTTACAGCTTCTGCTATATCAGCATTGGATACAATAATGACATTTGGTGGGTCACCAATAGCAGTTGCTGTACCTCCAATGTTGGAAAACAGAACCTCAGCTATCAACACATATTTGGGATCTAAGTCAAGAACTTCACATAATCTATAGAAAGAAAACAGAAAAAAATGCTTAAAGACACATAATCAAATATAAAATGGGCAGTTGACAGAAGTTGGAGTACTTAGGTTAAAGGAATCAAAGAAAGATAAATGGATAGAAAGATTGACAAAAGGTCACAAGACAGACAGAAAGAAAGACAAAAAAGCAAGGACAGAAAAGAAAGAAAGAAAGAAAAAAGAAAGAAAGAAAAAAGAAAGAAAGAAAGAAAGAAAGAAAGAAAGAACGAAAGAAAGAAAGAAAGAAAGAAAGAAAGAAAGAAAGAAAGAAAGAAAGAAAGAAAGAAAGAAAGAAAGAAAGAAAGAAAGAAAGAAAGAAAATAAAGAAATAAAGAAGGATATGAATAAATCACTGAAGAAAAGGAAACAGAATTTCAAAATCTTAAAATGTCGATAAGCCTTTCTCCAAACAAGTAACTGCTGATGCTCAGATATCGAATTCCTGTACATCAAAGTGGGGTCAACAATCCAAATGCTCTAAAAATATGTAACACAAATACAATTGTGGTCAAAACATTGAGTTGGACAAAACTGTGCAGAATCAGTACCCCATATTCTGGATGAAAGTTATCCCTGGAGTTTCTCAATCGTCAACCCAGGATGTTGACCACTTGAGGGCATCAGTCTAGTATACCATATACACTTAGCATCAGCATATGATTACAATTAAGCAAAGCGCAGCTTTTGCATGCATAAATGACTTTGCGTTTATACAACAAATGGTCTCACCTTATTGTAACTGGTGTAAGCAGTAAAATTGTAGTGACATTATCCAGAAATGCTGACACAATTCCAGAGAACATGCACAGAATGGTGATGAGAACCCACATACGACCTTTGGCAATCTTGTAAGACATCAAAGCACACCAGTCAAAGAAACCAGTCTCTGAGAAAATGGCTACTATTGTCATCTGTATGGAAGAAGAATCAATCAATCAATCAATTTATCAATCAGTTAATCACTTAAAAGGAAAATAACAATTTTTTAACTTCAGTGCACTGAGGCCCCAACAAAAACAATTCTTTGGTTGTCCTCGAATGACCGACCATATGTGACCATCCATAACGAACCAAGTGTAAAGTCACCAGTAATTATTCAGAGATATGGACCAATAAGCATGACAGAAATCAACAGAAAACGAAGGAATTTCAAGAGTAAAATTGATTTTTAAGCACCTATTTCCCAAGCAGTTATGACAAGTGATATATCATTTTAAAGCTTGTTTAATGGAGATTTCCAAATGTTTAATAACCTAAGACACCTGTTTCGTTAAGATTTGATGTGGATGGTACATATTTCATGGGCCACTCCAAAACATTTTAAGATTGTTTTTCATTTCCTTTTTTTACCATTTTGTTGCCACATAATAGGTTAAACAAAAAACCTTTAGGGCACATATGATTCATTCATTTCATTCGGCTGCGAAGCAGGCGACTACAAAGTTTCTCCATGTACTACGATCTGAAGCCAAAGTGGCAATGGCATCTGGCAGTAGAAAGTTGTCGAAATCCCCCAACAGTTTTTGCACGTAAGACAAGTAGGATGTTCTTTGCCTTCCAGGTCTTCTTTTACCATGTAATGGGGTGTAGAGAGCATATCTTCTGCATGGTTCATCTTCCTGCATCCTCAGGATATGTCCCAGGAATCGTAGTTGTCGTGATCTGACAGAGTTGATAAGAGGCACAGTGTTGGTAATGGTATAGACCCTTTCATTACTAACATGGTCAGTGCGCTTGATGTTCAGCATTATCCTGTAACATGATGTACCAAAAGCGTTGATCTTATTTTCCATGTCAGTAGAAATCACCCAGGACTCGCAGCCATAGAGCAATACTGTAACACAAGTGGTGTGAAACAGCTTGACTTTTGTTGCAACAGTGATTGTTGGACTTCTCCACAGGTGCTCCAGTTTCCAAAATGCATACCAAGCAAGCGCCTTCCGTCGGGAGAGGTCACTGGTGCTAGAGCCCATCATGGAACCAAGATATTTAAAATCAGTGACATACTTGATGGGTTCTCCGTATACTTGGGAGTGGTGGCTGAGGATTGCAGTTGATGGTCATGTACTCAGTTTTGGGAACACTGATGACGAGACCCAGGCTTTTTGCTGCAGCCGCTGTTCTGGTCAGCTGTGCCTGTGCCCGCGGGATGGAGGATTCAAGTAAGGCAATATCATCAGCGAAATCCAAGTCGTTCAAAACCTTGGCAGGATAACGCCTGGAGCGACGCGGGTGTGTTTCAACACCACTGTTAGTCCCCTCGGTAGCCATCGTCATCAAATAGTCGATGAGAACAATGAATAGGAATGGGGCTAGAACATCCCCCCCTGCAATACTCCAATAGTCACTAGGAAGGGATCCGAGATGTTGCCATCTACCAATACGGCACTTTGCTAATTTGTATACAGTACACGTATTGCCTTTACGATGCTCTCTGGGATACCATAGTGCCGCAAAACAGAAAACATCATCTTCCTGTTGATTGAATCAAAAGCTTTCTTGAAGTCAACGAATGTTATAGTTAGTGGAAGTTGGTAACTATGGAAAGCCTCCATGATTCTGTGGAGGATATGCGTTTGCTGTGCACAGCTTCTGCCTGGTCTAAATCCGGCCTGGTTACTTCTTATTACAGGATCAACATGGTCCCTAATTCTATTCAGTAGGATCCTATTATACACCTTAGCTGCAACTGACATCAGTGTGATTCCTCTATAGTTGTTCATGAGGCTGAGGTCTCCTTTCTTTGGAAGGGGAACAATAACATTGGTAATCCACTGTTCCGGTGGCGTAAGCTTTGTAAAAACTTCTACGCAGAATTTATGGATGATGTCTACCATAGCTTCACCACCACCCTGGAGTGCCTCGGTGGTAATCGCACAGTCCAGACCAGCAGCTTTGTTTGTTTTCATTGCTTGAATGGCTTTTCTTGTCTCTTCCAAGGTAGGGGGATCAGCACAAATAGGCAAGTCCTGGTCGGCGGGTAGTGGGAGATCAGATGTTGGTGGTCCATTGTCATTGTTCAGCAAGGCACAGAAGTAGTCCTTCCACTCAGCAAGTAGTTCTTTGTCACTTGAGGGGATTGTCCCATCTCTCTTCTTCACTTTGGGATTTGATCTCTTCTTCTTCCCAGAGATGTCATGGATTATTTTCCATGTGGTGTTGTAATTGCCATTTTCATTTGCTACTTGCAGGTCTTCCATCTGCCTGTGTATAGAGGCAAGTTCATCAGCCCTATATGACTCGTTGAGCTGGGTGTTGAGCTTTCTCCACACTTCTCTGGCATGGCGAGTTCTAACAAGTAGATAGTGAGTTATGAACACTTGAGGATATATTGTGCAGATCATGTTTAACAATGTACTGTAATTATACTGTAGAATTATCAATGTCTTTTATGTATAAATAATTATTTTTCTCACTTGCATTCTGCTACTTTTTAAAGCATGATTGTTGTTAGACCTGATATGAAGGCATCCCTACAGTCAGACCTATGGCTTTTTGCACAATTCTGATTGAGTTTCATCACCGATTACATGTAGAGAAGTACAAAAAATATCTGATAAATAAAATAAATTTCGTATTATATAGCGCCTTTTTCCAGCTAGATCTTGAAGGATTCAAAGCGCTGTAATTCCGCTGCCATGGTGAATCATCACAATCAGATCGCATCGTCTAGGCCAGTTGCAGCCGAACCTCAGGCGCAGACCTATCCGCACTTAGATTGTAACATCCACCAATTATCTGTGCAGCTCCCCAAATTCCATTGGGTGAAGGAAGTTTTTGATAACCAAACAACTAATCACCGATTTTTTGAAAGCAGGAGGAAACCGGAGATCCCGGAGAAAACCTGCGAGAGCGAGCATGGAATCGGGATAAACCAAGTGCACATGAGTCCTTGGTAGCGCCGGGCTTGAATCCGGGACCTCAGTGGTGCAAAGCGAGGGAACTACCGCTGCGCTAACTCGCCCTCCCTGACCGATTGTGTGTCTGCACTCACTTGGATCTTTCACTGAAAGGAGCTTGTCTTTCTTTGTCAACTTCTGTTGTACAAACTAACTTTCTGAAGAGTTTCCATAACATTGCATTACTATTGATTTTATTATACCATAAAATGTGACTGATGTTACTGTGCACATAGTTACAACAAAATGCAGACTGCACTTGCTGTAATGTCCATTTCCTGTCACAACTAGAACAAGGATGTAAATAACTGATGAAAACTAATCTGGAAAAGTGCGAATGATGCAAGCACGCTGAGTGCTTACTCAGAGCTCAATCTTTTTGGCAAATGCGAGGGATCAGTTTGCATTTGCTTCAAGAAAACAATAAGCACACACATATTACACCTGCCATTTTTATGCAATGAAATACACAGGATTACTTCCTCATTAGAGTATCATTGTTGTCATTCTCACTCAATACATACCATTCCCCAAAGCAATGCTAATGTCTCATAATCCAACCATGTCATGACAACTTCCATTGAGGGTCTCTCATTGAATGCAGAAAGTGTAGCTAGTGCAGCAAATGAACCCACCATAGCAGCAACAGTCCGGTGTACAAGCTGTCAAGGGAATACAATGTTGAAATCAAATTGTGAGTTTTGCATAATGCCCAATAGCAATTTACTATATAGAAGAGAGTGGACTTGGGTTATTTTTAGCAAATTTCCCTGGCAACTTGCAGCTCAAAAACAAAACATTCCAAGCATGGACTCGGCGCAAAGTGTAAAGCTTGCGATGCGCAGTGGGCGCAAGGTCCAGTGACCTAATTTGATTGATCTGCACAAGTTGTTTTCACCGGCACTTGGCTGTTTTCACCGGCATGACATAGTTCCGTCCCGGCCTATATCATCCCTATAATGCATGAAGTGCTTTATATGATTCGTAGAGGGCGAAAAGTGATCAAAGTAAAATTGACTTTTCACTGTGTATAAAATCGGTAATGTCGCTGCTGGTGCCCCATTATATAATAGTACCAACAGTTTATACTTCGATTCTATTCTGAAATATGCAGTGATCACAAAGATATGTCAATTAAATGGATACAATTCGAAGGAATTTAGTCAAATTGTGACAATTAAATTATCAAAGTATACAGAACAAATTCACCTATCTACAGAATATCTCATTGAGCATTAACTTCTTCCAGCAACTGCCTCTTATTTAAGTTTACATTTGGAAAGAACTGTCACTATAATTTGGTTCATCTCAAGTTTGTTGGTGACATATGCGTGTATTTCACTAGCTGCAGTATCCAATTGCGCAAATAAAGTTAATCACGCAAAATGTACAAGCACAAGGTCGGTTTGTCGGGACACTTGCGGCACAAGTTCGAAAAAAGCATTGACATCACTACGGAACTTGAAGCTAACTAATGTCTATATATCCATGTTTTGCCCTTCTCTCTTCTTAGACTGGGGTCAGTATCCATGTCACTAACCTCAAAACCAATAAGTACATACACCCCGACTAGGATGATGGCAGCGCATATGACAGCGTCATCAGATGACGATGGCATGCCGAGATGACCGATGACCACTGTGGTATAATAATCTGTTGTTGATACCACATGTAAATGGAATCTGTCTTCCTTACTGTGAAACAAAATAAATGAAATACATGTAAGTGATTAAAAAACAATTTCATATTTAACCTGGATAAATCTGTTCTTGCATGATGCCCAGGGTAGGGTGAACATATAACCAGGTGTTACCCTGATTTGAACTGGGTCTTTGTCAAGGTCTTTGTCATCTATTGCATGTATTGCATAATTCAAATGCAGTAAATGAAAAGAACAGATAATTTTGTATTTTTGCCTACAACAGGAATTGAACCACAGACCTCTTACCCCCTGTGCCACATTGTTCTATTATGTATTCCATTGACACTAATTGTATTTACTTATTTATGACATTTTTTTTATAGAGGGCAGCCATTAATCAATGTCAACACATTTGGATGTAACAAGGACAGATTGGAACAAAAAGGGGTTTTTACCCTAACTGATTGCGATATACAATGTATATTATACATGCATAGTATGCACGACTCTCTATACACCGGACCGATGGATTAATGTCTCCCTCCGAAGTATGGAGTAGTACTCTCATGAATCATGGGGAGAGTGGAAGTCTAAATTGAATCTACAGTACATTGTACATAATGCTTCATCTAACAGTACATAATAATATAAAATAATAATAAATAATAATCATTACTATGATGATAGTGCCCTTCATCTCTCTTCATTGCCATACATACCTGTCCCATGGAACTTTAAATGTCTTTTCTTCCTCCACTGCTTCTTCCAAATTCACTTCTGTCTCTCCATCGATCAGACTTACAGTGAAATTATCTACAACCTCTACTATGTGATGGTCCCTGGTTCTTACGAGTTGTACTGTTAGAAATGGCTCTGTTGCATTCTCTGCCAAGTTGCCTATGATATGGACTCGTACACGCTTGTACCTGACTTCATTAACCTCACTCATATTAATCCCTGATTAGAATTTGTTAAAGGAAATATATTTTGACACAAGAGATAGAGGTTCAAATTATAAATAATCACTATATTATGATTAGCTCATCACAGGCAACAATTATTTGTTTTTTGTTACTGCACACATCAATAAAGCCCCAACTTATGCCCATTCACAAAAGTGTGAACATGGTGAATCCGTCACACAATACACAAAGTGCAGTTTGCGTATGTGCTGCGCCCAGCTGTGTGTACGCCATTCTATATGAATCCACAATTAAGGTTATGTGTCCCTCTTATTATGAGCTGAACATAGTATAGATGGATAAGTGTGCACCGTGCACTAGGATTTCACACTCAGTTCCTTAACCCCAAATGAGTTGATTTGTTAATTCAACCCCTAAAAGAATGTTTCAACCCCAAAAAGAATATTTCATCTCCTAACCCCTTACCCAAATAGTGTAAAATTGAAAATAGGCCTGTTGAACACAAAATTTACCTTTAAGTAATTTGAAATGATCCAAGTACAGACTGACCCTCAGTTCCAAATGCAGTTGTTATTAATAGAATGCATTTTTATGCCGAATTTTGCCCAGGAACCATACCAAAATCTCAGTTTTTATGAAGAAAAGGGGGAATGAATGAAGCTGTTGATCACTGAATCCATTTCTTTAAGATCTTCTAACTTGCCTACAATTATCCCAAATACGGTAAGTGCAATACCAATATTTTCAAGCAGACATTTTTAACCGTGTGTACAACTCCTGGAATAATCTCCCTGCTGACGTTAGGAACGTTCAAATTTTCAAATGTTTCAAATCTGAGCTCCTTAATCACTACATCTCAAATTAACCTGTCAGTATCCATAAATAAATTCATCAGGATTGTTCATAATTCATAATTTGCAAATGTTTCTTCTGTGCCGGTCCAGAAATATTTCGGTATGGAGGTCTTAGACATGCCTCAGTGGCATTTTGTGCTGCACCATGGTACTTTCTCAAATTGATGCCACCAACATCAAGTTCCAGCAGGAAACAGACGAGGAGTGTGAGAGTTGATCAGTCAATTTGATAGGGTGCTACGGTGTGGTGCAGGGCGCCATTGGGGTGTGTAAGGGATCTTTGTGCCGGGGTGTTTTTGGATTTGTACAAGGGAACATTTGCAAATTATGAACTTATCAGTATACCTACTTTGTGTAATTTCACTAGTGCTTATATGAATTATGCAATGTCTTTACCCTATTTGGCAACTCAATTTTAGTATTATATTGTATTCTTAATGTATTTTATAGTGTTTATTAAATGTGTTTATAATTATGTACTGTGTAATTTTAGTTCTTTTATTTTGGTGTGTGTATAAGGGACCCCATCTAGTGGGCCTGCGTGTCTGTGTGCACTTGCCCTTTTGTACCACACACCCCATTTTGATATTTTGATGTGCAATAAAGGTATTAAACTAAAACATCAGGTCACAACCCTTTAACTTTCAATTACCTTTGCACACAATGACCTCAAGTCACAAAGTTCCATAATTTCATCATTTATCCATATGTTGTCATATGTAGTGCCATGAGGAATAAGTTACATAAAGTGAGCTGGCTTTACCTTTGCTCCATGTTAAGAAAATAATGCTATGTCTTGATAAATTGCTCAAAATTTGGTAACCAGATGTCCGATTTTGATGGGATTTGCCTCAAAATGTAGCACCCGTAAACTACCAGAAAATGATATAAAACAACTTCTAATTGAAAATTGCTGACATGTGACCATGGAAGTAAGAGACATGGAAGCTGGTCAAATACTACATCAAAGTGAGTATCATACTTGCCGCGATACTGAACAAAAGAAGTACAGGTGGAAGGGGAACAATTGAGTCAACGCATGGTCAACGTGTACCATGTCTAAAATCAAAGTTCCCGCTTAAAAATCAATAGCAGTACGAGGTCGTGTTATATTGCCGCAGTGCATGACTAGTTTTATGAACACAAACAGATTTTATAAAATCCCTACGTAATGATCAGAATGCTATCATTTTAATTTATACAATTTTATTGCAGGTATGTAATTATGTGAAAACCTACCGATTAAATGTATATATATATATATATATACATTCGCATATATACGCTTGCGTGTCGCTCCCACCATTCACCTGCGCTCGCGTTTTAATCATGTTTTAAATGTTTCTCTTGTGTAGGCCTCACAACACTATTTTTGTCACCTGACGAAGGGCGAGGCCCGAAAATTCGTGTAATAAAATATTCAATTACGACATTATAATTATTCTTCGCTTCTTTGCTTCCTATATATATATATGCTAGACTCTCAGATTGCAGTTTTAAAACAGAAAATGAATGAAATACAACTTACTTTACGCAGAATGTAAAAATAATACCCGACTCTGGAACATTTTGGTCAACAGCAATTTCGGGCAGCCCCGGGCACACAAATAGATGCAAGATTAATTTTAAAATGTAACGCATGTGCCAAGTGCGCATATCAATTTTTACGGCTAATTAGCGGCTTAGAAGTAAATGCATGATTTCCAATATTTTGAAGTTTAAGAAAATATGTAAGTATAGGGTAGAGATCGATATTTTGATTGGATTTCTGTAATTATGGATTACAAATCTAACATCCCTGTCACTTTTTTCCGAAAATAAACAACATACTTGAAACATAATAAAGAAAAACACGATTTTTGCTCGTAATAATAAACCTGTAAATAAACGAACTGGCAATAAAGGCGGCAAGTCTGATCCACATCAAAGACACGCTGACTACATTGTTAACACAGTAGCTTGATACGTACCCTCTATAGAATGTTACGTAAATAATTCAATAGGTGTTTGATCGACCAGCTTCCATGTCTCTTACTTCCATGATGTGACTCATTCCCTTGATCATGTCACATAGGCCTATAACTCTAGAAATGCAATGTGAGGAAACCGTCTCTGGGAGTTTCACTTCACATTGCAAATGACAGACAGACACATGCATACATTACAGCAAATTCCTTGTTACAAGTTTAATGCCGCTTAATTGGATTTTGATATTTTGCTGTTATGGCTTTTGAGTTCTGTATTTTTGTGGGTGAATAATGATTTTGAGGATGTGGGGTGAGTGCATGTTGGGTGATGTGTGTGGGGTGTTGGGGTAAATTACAGGTTGTGTGTGAAAGTCGAACTCTTTGCATTTATTGTTTGTGCCAATAAGTTTGATAATTGTAGGACCTTTATTTGTGAGAGTGGGGTGAGTACTGAGTGTGTGGTGTGGTTGTATATGGGCAAGTGTACGTCTGTACGGTGTATATATGAGCGAGTGAGGAAGGCTGTTGGCTGAGAAGGTTGAGAAAGACTTTGGCTGCAAAATGCATTTTCTAAAAACCTTGAATAATAATTAAAGAACAAGGATACAAGTGAATTCTTCTTGGGAGACAGCTACCTGAGTTTGAATTGTTTCTGATTCCGCATCTTTTGTGAAGAAAATCTAATAGTAAGCAAGAAAATAAAACATTAGAGCATTAAGGTCAATTGTTTTTCTAGTGTGTCTTATGCATTTATCACATCATGGGTGATACCATACCATTTACATGGGAAAAAATCCTTAGAGTTAGCCAATTTCTGATTGCTATGAAGTTGTCAAATGTTGTTGGAAGGTGCCTTTAGCAATTGTTTTAGCAATAGAAAATTCTTTAGAATTTGATTTTTGGGTGTTTGTTTTTATTTAGAAAGCAGATATAAACATGACATCTAACATTCAGAAATTGGAAACCTGGTCTCTAGATTAATAGAAAAATCTGGCAATACATTTACTTCAAACCAAAAGATGAGCTTGTAATGAGAGAATTTGCTAGTTGTTGCAAAAGATTTGTGACCAACGATTTTTGTAATTGTATTATGTATAACTAGTACATATCATGAATATGGTATAAAACTCATGTGAAAAGGGCATCTTTTACACAACACATCATATGTTTACGGGCTGTGCAATAATTATAAGCACAGGGCTGTAAAATTTCCAAACAGCCTGTCAATAATCGCTTTCCTCCCAGTCTTGGCCCGCCAAAAATTGCTTGCCCCCCCCCCCACCCTGCCAAAAAATCTTTGCCCCCTTTGCACATGCAAATTTTTGGGATTCCAATTTGCAAACCTTAAATGTTCTAGATATATGTCGAGCACAGAGAGCAGGAAAATTTGCATATAATATGTAAATGTTTCCGTACTGTTTTTCTAAGCCTAATTTTGAGAGTGTTTATTTAACCATGAATGTGTGCCAAAAATCACTTGTCCCTCCTTCTCGGATAGCCAAATATTGCTTGCCTTCCCTTTTAGCTGGCCAAAATTGCTTGCCCCCTAATTTTACCCTCCCGGGCTCAAATTATTGCACATCCCTTATAGGGTCACTGACCATGGGTATCATGCGTGACCAAAGATTCACATTTGCAAATTCTTGTTTAGCAGTCCGGGCAATGCTAATCAGATACAGTACTCTACCTAAATTTATCATGAGATTTTAATATTTTACTGTGAGGTTAACATGTTAATTAATTGATATTAATTGGATTACATAATCAATTAAATTTAACATTGTATTTTGAATCATTGGCACTGTAAATAATTAATTGAAACAATTTTTAATCAGGAAAACTTGATTTTTACCATCCAATTTGATCTAAATTCAATTTAAGATTTGAATTCAAAACATCAGCCCATGCATTATGGGGTGCACTTGTACCTGATTAGGTAATTCTGTACCTGATTAGGTACAGTACCTGATCAGGTACAGTACCTGATCAAGTAACTTGTCTGGACTGTTTAGGGTGCTTTTTGAGACTCTGTGGTCACACATGATACCTCTTGTGTCAATGACCAGTGTCCCCTCCCACAGGTTGCTACTCACCGCCATAACAATCATACATGTGAACAATGTGGCAATCTTCACCATCCGTATTATTCTCCTGCAAGTCAAAATGAATAAAATCAATTAGTAATTTGTTTAACTGACAGAAATTGTATTCTTTGTTTTACATATTGCTTTTCATATTTTTAAAGGATTTATTTTTAACACAACCTGCCTAGAAAGATACAACTCAAGAGGAATACAGACTCTGGTATAAATTGTAGTAGTCACAGACTCCTATATGAATTAGTCTTGTATTCAACAGAATCCATTTTCAGTTTAGCTGTGACTATGTCTCACATGTACGATTACAAAAATACAGCTTTCGTAGCCGCAAAGTCCCCTCTACATAGTTACGTTACTGTAACCCATATGGATCTCCAAATATTGGAACAAGCTCGACAGAATCTCTGAAGATGCGGATTGAACATGTGGAAGGGCCTACAAGTATATTGTATTCAAGTTTGACATTTGTTGTTATCTTCATGTAATAAAGACAAATGTAAGATAGTTTATACGAATATATTATGATGAAATTCAACACAAGGAAGTATATGTATATAATAGTAATCTTTGTGCGTAGTAATTTTACATATATTTACCATTTATAAAAGGCTATAATTAGCCTACATATTTTTTCAGTTTCTAAGTCTGCACTATGCACACTTCTTGGTTGTCATAGCTATAGGTTTGTATGTTATATTTATTTAATTTATTTGACTTGTAAATTAGCGGCACATGCCTAACCAGCGGTGCTTTCCTTACTCCATCCCGTACCACTGTGATTCAATTGTCTTTGTAATTCTTTAATATAAATCCCACCCCGTACCGGTCCATAACCAAAACCATGTACCTTCAATCAACTCTTTCATGTAGGCCTATCTTTCATGAATCCCCCTTTTCATCCATCTGTTATTTGTGGTGTGCGCTCTTATAGCCAATAGACAAACCGCGTTGCGTCGCGTCGCGTGTACGCCGACCAACGCGCTGACACGACTACATGCTGCCTAGGAATGGTAACATCCACAGTTCAGAATATTATCGCTTGTCGCTCCAGCCTGGCCTATCAACTCTTTCTATCAGCCAACAACAAGCCTTGATTGTATCCGTTTGTATGCAATGCGGCAATGCGCATGCGCCAGGCTGCTCAGCGATCTGTCGCATGAAAGTATGATTCATAATGAAGCAACGACAGGGTTAACCCTAACCCAACCAGGTCTCACTAAAGCTCACTATTAAAGCCACTGTGCAAGTGTGCATGCATTCCATGTGACTTGATGCACAATCAGCCTCAGTCATTTGGAATCGCTGCCTGGGGCAGCGTTACCTCAGAGGCTACAGGTCAATGATCTTCTACGTGGCATGCGAGGGGTCCCAGGTTCGAATCCCGGGGGCACCAAGTGACTACTTTCTTCACCTTCCCTCCTTTTTCGTTTTTTCTTTTCCTTCCGATAGCAAAAAAACATGGGTAGGGTTGGGGTAAAATATACATGTTTTTCCTAGATTTAGGTCTCCTTAATGCATATAGTGCTGTTCGCACCTAAAAACATAAACAGCTAACCAGTGGAACACACCCCTACACATACACCCTCAAAGAAGGTATAATCACTCTTTATGGCTAAAACAAAAAGCATACAAAAACAGCAACAAAACAAGCATTGAGGGACTGTTCAATATTTATGCAGGGGGATGGGACCATTAGTGGTAATCCTAAATTTTTGGAAGGTCTTGAGGGAATCTGATTTTTTTATTTGAACCATGAGGGGCAAATGTTATGTTTTATATGGAGAAAAGTGGGGAAACAAGAGGCAATCCAATAATTTAGAGCTAATTTTGTGTCAATTTTTTCTTCAAAACTCCCATTCTCCCCCCCAAGCATAAATATTGTGGTCCCTATTTTCTTACACTACTTGACAAAATGTTACCAAACTTTTTATTTTACTTTATTAATTTCTACCACGTGGGATACCACATAACATACATGTAAATGTGGCTGCCAAGGTCATGACGAAGCACTACTGCCCTTTTGTACTGTAAATCAAATCAGGTGTAGTACAATGTAACTGCTGGTTAACCATGTATTTACATAATATTCTTTACATCCAAACTTTGCTGGTATGTATGCTCTGTGGAATAAGATCCCAAATAATATTGCAGACTATTTTGTGTAAATAATGTTGATAGTCTTAGCATAAAATCAATGAATTCTTAAAATGGTTCAACCACTAATATGTTACAGTAGCTCATTATTAATTATACCAGTTAAAACTGGTATAATTAATAATATATCCCAAAGCCTAAAAATTAAAATTTGGGTAAACCTGTCATAACCGTATAACGCCACTTATCAAAATATGGCTTTTGAATTATTGTTTTTCAATCATTTGATTCGCAGTGCAAAGTCCAAATTGTGATAAAAGTTTAGGATGTGTACAATTGTGAGATACCATGAGTGATAAAATACTTTGTTTGTTAGTACTGTAAAATCTGGTAATGATTATAAACACCACTAGATTTCTATTAATCACAGATTGTGTCTGTACATTCTATTTACTAGATTTATTTCTCTACTTATTCATTTCAATGCAAATCTTATTATACATGGTGCAGGACTCCAAAAAAGTGTATCAATCTTTTTTCAAAAGAAAAGTGCACTTGTGCAGATTTTTTAGACTTTTTGAATGCCATATCACCAAAAATAGTGCTGCAGAATGGTGAGTCATTTTTGTGAATTTTTTGTGAAAAGCCCCAAAAATAAAGCCCCATATCATATGATAAAGCCCCATATCAAACGTTTACATAGACCTATGACTGACCAATTTTTTTGGGTGTAACCTTGGGAAGCAAACTTACTACATATGTGAAACCTATCCTACTATGGAATAGTATGCTGAGAGGAACAATTCGAGACCATTTTGATAACAATCGGAGCAATTTTTCATATTTGACCACTGTAGAGATCAAACCTTGACCTTTGACCTTTTTGCTTATAACTTGAGAACCGTACATCACAGATAGGTCAAACTATACTTTTTCTGGATCCTTGTGACCAGTGGAACACGTTGGCAAAACTTTGAATTTTTTCCCTGTATAAAGTTTGATGACCTCTATGGCGGCCATATTGGACAAAATATTTTTGGCCCTCCCCCTAGAATTGTTCACCAGACTGAATACTACATCTCAGCCAAATTTCACACTTTAACAATAACAATGGTTTCACCATTCTGCAGCACTAAAAGTGGACATTTTGTAAATTTTTCTCCCACTTTGATTTTATTAGAAAAACAGCAACTAATGTAGAATAACACGGTTCATAATTAAGGTAGCCCCCAATAAATATGCTATTGAAGTCATTAATATTCATAAATATGCAAATAACATGACACAAAACTAAAACTATAGAGCACATGAGACCACCATACCCTATCATCCAACCAAGTTGAAGTTAATCAGTTATTGAGTTGAAGCTGCACAGTGGCTATAACGGTTTTGCTTCCGCTCAGCGAATGAAAGAAGAATTAACCAGCGAACCGGACAGCTAGACAACCATCTACGCCATAACATAAGTCTGTCACATTGTGGGGCAAAAAAGTGGGCCTTTGTGGATTTTTTGAGGGGTGGTTCCCCCCTCTGCGTACGGGTCTGAGTTTACAGCTTACTGATCAACACAGTCACATGAGAGTTTATTGACTTGTTTCAGTCTGTTAAACAATAATTAGATAAACAATATACTAGCTAAAAACCAATACTAAACCAAGTAAACAAATCAGTTAAGACATGCACCTATTTGGACTTTGAACTAACCAAACCAGCTACAAGTTATCAAACAATTTATCAATTATCATAAAGATGCTTGCTAATGAAATTGCTACTTGATCTCTTGATTTTGTTATAATTTGCCCCTAGCATTTTAGAGATTTTGTCATCTGAATGAAGAAAGATGATAGTGATACCACATATTTCACTCACAGTATAAACTAATTCATCACTAGCTGCTTGCAAGATATATAAATAACAGGAGTGTTTCCTATGTCAAACAATCAATACTGCAGCCCTCTAATTAACCCATGGCACCCATGGCATTTTGCCATGGGTGCCCATCCCCACTGCCGTAATGCCCTCAAAATATGTCCTTTACCCAAGGTAGTCACTTGCCGTGCCTTTGCTCTAATGAAGTTGCCATCAGTGCCCCAGCCCTGCCCCTTCATTTATAAAATCATCTATCTATGTTTATGTGTGTTTTCTTCACTGGGTGCCCTTCTCAAATTTTCAACAGTTGCCATGATGCCCTCTTGAAATATTACAAACTGCCGTGCTGCCTTGCCTTTTCAGTGAAAATCCAAGGCAATTTCCAACTTGCCCTAAAAAAGTTGCCGTGCCCCTTCAGATCCTTAATTCGAGGGCTGCAATACTGAAATATAATACTAGGCCTGTAAACATGTTTAAAACATATTTTGATTTGTCATCATTAGATTTAAAAGACAAACTGTATTCACCAAAGTCATAGCTAGGGGAGAATGCATCTCCTCTCCCAAATACCGATGCAATTTTTTGTGCGTAAAATGTTGTAAATCAGCCCTTTGATAAAGGAAAAAATCACAAAAGTGCACTTTTTTCAGTAAATACATTGAAATTGGCCCTTTTTTGCAGGCAAGCCGCTCGCGATGCGAGCTATCACTCGCACATAAATACTACAACTTTTCGTCAAAAATTGGTAAATTTTTCAATCTTGCCCCCCCGGAAGGTCAGGTCTGGTTACGCCCCTGAAAAAAGGTCCACTTTTGAGACCACCGCACCACCAAAATAAATCCGGTCTGTCACCAAAGTCCATCATTGTTGTTAGTGGGGATATGACACCAAGTCCGTTTTGTGTCATTAAAAAGTGCATACAAAGGTAGTGAAGATTTACTCAAAATTTCACAATTTGTGAAATTTTGAGTAAATCTTCACTACCTTACATGCACTTTTTAAAATTTTCTTAAACTTTGGGCATTTTACCTTGTGAAATGTAATCATTTACTCATGAATGTCAAAGTACTATGTAGTGACTAAGCTTGCTTTAACCCTAACTGAACCAAGCATCAAAAAAGCTCAATTCACAAAGCATCTGCAAGCACAGTTATCCCATGCGATGAAATTGAACCATCATGCGAACACACATATGGGCACGGAAAGCTTGGCAGTCAAGGTAAACCCCCCTTGAAAGGGATCCCTGTGCTCATGTCTGGCACCAAGGGGTATGTGGGTATGGTTCAAAACCACACCTGGTTCTTCTCTTTCTTTCTTCCTTCCTTCTTTCATTCCCCTTGCTAAAAAGCTCCTGAGGGCATTATGGTTACTTTGGACTAATCTAAGAAGTACATATATGTACCATGAAAATAACAGGACCAGATTTTCTTTTTCCTCAAGAACTAACTGCAGAGCCAAAATTTTACCATCTAGAATCAGACAGTAGTATAAATAAGTCTAAATTTTATGCACTTAGCCCTTTATATAGCAAATTTTATGTTCATTTTTGGTTAAAATAGTCTGATGTTGATTTTTTTCATGTGCTATGCCCACATATTAGTTGTAAAATCTGAACAATATATGCTTGTCTTCATCTAAATTGAATTTAATGCTTCCGCCGCCAGATAGTATACGTTAACCAAAAAAGTAAATCCGGCCCTGGCCAGGAGTTCAATGACGTTGCAAATTATTATGTGGTGGGAGATCAGAGCCTAATACATGCAGTAGGAGTAGGACTAAAGTGTACCAAGCAGCATTGGTATATGTGGGAAACATGACCAGAAACTAATGTGACGTAGGAAAAGGAATTTTGTTCACACTTCTCATTTCCTGTTCCTGGTTTAATGAAACAGGTATTCAAAATGTATAGTTTTAATAATCACAAGATAATCATGGTTCCCTTATTCATTGCTTATTTTGTTACTTCCGTTTTTACAACATAGACAAAGTTCGCAATAATTTTACTTTTGAATACTTGAATTGTTTGAATCATCAAAATTTATTGATTGTATACTTAAATAGGAAACTTTTCACCACACAAACTAAGACAATTGATTAAAATTGTAAAGTGTGCTGAGGCTTGTGGATCCACATCTAGGCGTTGTGCCTGTGCGTAGCGCACTATAAATCACTGCGCTTATTATTATTATAAAATGAAATTTATACTATAAAATTATCCTTTCCATTCAGTAGGGTGGGACAGGCAACACATAGGGGACCCCAACCAAACCAGCCTCTACAGTTAATGTTGTAAAAGGTCAATACATGTAGGATCAGGTAATTTTACTTACGAGATGACAGACCTCAATTTCTAGCAAAAACACTGCTAAGGCAACAACAAAAAAGAAACACCCTGTTCTGCAGATGGATTGACTTGCCAAGTAGGGATTGGATTTTTTCCAAAAAATCACAAAAAGCTTGAAAAATCTTTAAAAGATCTGAAAATATTTTGCAAAGATATTTGAACAAATTTCTGATAAAAAGAAACAACTTACACATGTACATCAAATCAATCCACTTCAGTCATATGAAAACAGTGTTTAATTTCATAGCCTAATTTTTTAAATCCTCAAAATGCAGAATATACAATTTTTTTTTGTCACCTAAGGGGCTTTGCAATAATTATGAGTCCCAGGGTAAAACTGCCTCCCCTCACGGACTGCCAAAATTGCTTACCCCCCCCTCAGTCTGCAAAGAAATCTTTGCTGCCCCTTTGCATGTGCCAAACTTTTAGGATCCCAATTTGTCAACCTTAATTGGCCTAGATATATATTGTGAGCGCAATGAGTAGGAAAAGTTGCATATTTTAAAGCATTTCTGTACTGCGTTCCTAAGTAGTAGTAGTTCCATTTGTAGATTTTGTTTAATTTAAAAGGTGCCCCACACACCGTCATCATCCCTATATCTTCGTGTTAAAAATTGCCGTGATAGTACGATGAATCCTCACGTTTTTCAACAACTACGCATGGTGATTTTCTTGAGATAGGCCGTATGACTCAGGCTAAGCATACAATTTGATATTTTGAGAGCCTGCCACACTGTTTCTATTCTATGTTTTACGATTTTCGCATGATCAATATATGGCTGGCAGTAACCGCCTAACGTGGAGCTGCTACTGGCAGTAGCTTACTTTTTCGCTTCATGCGAGCTAAATTGACCAATCATGTTAGATCTTTTCATTACGCTGGAGCCAGTGGATGCATCCTCGCTCCAGAGAGAGAAAACTCTTGCCAAAATTAATGTTTACTATGGGGATTTAAATGAATCGATTGTAAATAAACCACGACCAGTTGTACAGGATCAATACCATTGTTTGATTAGTGTATAGTCAATGTTACCTTGCATGCATGTGTCATGTGTGTGGCGTGTTTGTTTGTTTGTTTGTTTGTCTACTGTGTCAGGCCAGGATCACTGACACCCACGGTACTGATACTCTCATACTATCACGGTGATCATATTGTTGAATGTTGTTGACTTTAAAATAATCATGATGCTGTCATGTCTACAGTAGAACTCACCACGACCTTTGAAGGACTTAAACCCTATTAAAAGCTATTAAACCAAGATAACACTCAATGAAAACAGCTCAACTATGTTACATCAGATCTTCTCTGGTTAAATACACACTGCACTTGTGTCTGTTTTACCTGTGCAATGAGCAATGAGCTGGTATTATAGTTTCAGTTGGGTGAACGATTATAAAGCTAACGCAAGGTAACAATACTGTGGGCTTTTGTTTACGAAATGAGACAATAGTCTGCTTATTGTTAACCAGCGTTCTTGAAAATGAGAAGCTTAATTTCTTCATATTTTTGGTACAAAAGTACCAATATTTCCAAACACCTAAATTAGCTAAAATTTAGGACATGTTACAAAACTATATTTTCTAGAATTTCAGAGAATACTTTAAATATTGGCGGTTATTTTTTACAGTGACGCCAACTAGGCAATGGCCTATACTTCTAACATACACTATTTGTAGAGGTCACGCGTCAATAGTGAGCGCACTGAGTATTGTGTATAGGAAAACGGACAGTAACTACAGTATGTATGGCCTACTACTAGTATATAAAGTAAATCCGAACTGGTTTGCAGTTTGCTGAAGGTCGAATTCATGCAGGGACACCGCATAAGTTATACAAATTAGCTCCCGGCGATACACTGCAGATCGCAGAACTGTGTGCATAGTTTACCACCACTCTGCCTAGCTATATAGTTATGTACAATACTGTATGAGTTTCTTATGAGTGCATGTCCATCTTAATAATAAGTCAGTTCGTACTTTTCATAAACTACTTTTTGAATCATAACTTTCGTGACCGAGGATATCTTGCAACTACATGACGCTCGTCTGGCAAATTCTTAATGAATAAATTCGCTTCACGTAATGAGTAAGTCGTACTTAATTGGTCAGTTTTACCTCCGAGTAATGAAAAACTCTAACATGATCATGATTGGTCAATTTGGCTCCACGGAGCAAAATGTCAGCTACGCCAGTAGCAGCTTCACGCTGTGGCGGTTGCGGCCTACCATATCAGTATCCCATATGATATTTCTATTGCAAGAAAATTTTATTTGTTGTCAGGTTTTATCTTAAATACACTAACTGGAAATTAAATACACTAATTAGTGAGGACCGGTATTTTGCTGTGGATATGTTTAACTGCAATTTGCGGGTAAAAATTTGAAATCCTGGGTAAAAATTGTGATCATATTCAACTCTTTGAGAAATAATAATATAAAGGAATGCATGTGAAATCCAGCTGCGATACAATGTACATTATTGACACAATATCACTCTCTTTATCTACGGCAATAATAGAATATCGATTTCAATACATTGCTCAGTTTTGAGTTTGTAGTTGACTACTAAGCGATCGATTGCTAGCCAATCAGATAGAACTCCTTTTCTTGCGTCGGTAAAATACCACTCGCCTGTCGCTCACCAACGGAGTATTAAATTTATATTTATCGTATAGGAAGTCGACACTGTGCCCCATGAATGTGTGCCAAAATTATTTGCCCCCCCCCCCGGCTTGCCAGAAATTGCCTGCCTCCTTCTCGACTGGCAAAAAAATCTTGCCTCCGCAATTTTACCATCCCCACAGGGCTCATGATTATTGCACAGCTCCTAAGAGACACCCTTCCCTTCTTGACACTTACTTTTGTCTTTTAGTTAACGTGACATCAAAGAGTTGTTGATGTTGTTTCCTGGCCTCTGCAGCTCCCATTTCCTCATCCATTACGGCTAACTCGCTCCACGCTCTGCGTCTTTCCCGAGGATTTACATCATCTCTGCAAGTACATTTAATGCATTATTAAAGTATTTTCCCCACCCTCTATCCTGGGAAATGTGAGGACTGTAAGCTGGGATTACATAAACATTAACCGGTTTGTGCATTCCAGGGGTAGAGTGTGCAACCTTTCATAATATCCCTCCTCCAATCCAGGGAAAGGAGAGTATAGATGCAATGAGTACATCATGGCTGCAATTTTATTTTAATTAGACAACAATTACATGCCCCATCATTTCCCAGGATAGGAGGGTGGGGTGAATAACCAAAACACAAAAGTCAAATTGATTATCAGATATTTTCTATTTAACAATACTTTGTCTCAAAGGCATATCATATCAGGCAATCTTAATCACAAACAGTGTAGCATGTTTTGGGACAGTTTCAACAGCCTCACTCACATGATAAATAATTAAATTACAGACATACTATTCTCCTACATTCATTTAAATATCAGATTTTGTCTTCACCAGATTGCTTTTATGTTTACCATTTGTTTGCTTCATCAGCTTCATTTGATTAGGCCTATAAAAATTGTTTGATTGGCGTAACATAAAAAAATTAGGGTAGGTCAGTGGGCAATTTAAAAAAAAAATTTTACACACATTTTGAGCGGTAAATTGCATATGATATAAAAGCTTTTCAACAACTCCTCCTATACCTTTGTACAGGAGCCAACCGTTGTTAATCCGTGATATACTGCTGACGCTGAAGCGAGACTATGCGTTACGCGAGAGCGCCAAAAATTCGCCATGTTTGGAACCTGTGTGCGTATGCAAGCTTTACATATTAAATTCAGTATTTTTCAGCGGCTAAACATTGCAGTTTTATTCTGTAGTTTTATCCCAGTTTTATTGCTGACTTTAACAGAAAATTCATCGAAGTTTTTGTAAGGCTGAGTGGCAATGATTAACTGACATTCCTCATGAAATAATCATGTGAATTATACGATCTTTAGCTTCTTTTCGTTGTTGAAAGGGATTCAATCATGGTTCACTACGTTGTTCATCACCGGTAGAGAGTCGCGTAGGGCACGAGTGTAGATCTCGGTGGTCTCCGCCTCGTTAAAAAAGAGGCCGCATCGTTGTTAAACGGTGATGAACAACGGTGAAACATGATTGAACCTCTAATGGAACTTTTTTGTTTCTTTTTTAAAAAAATATTTATTTACTTTACAAAAAAAATTTTACCAAAAAAATACGAAAAAGTCTAGGGTCGGCCTATTTTTAGGTTCGGTCGAGTTACGCCAATCAAACAATTTTTTAGGCCTTATTATAAAACTGGCTCTCGTCTTTAGCTTCACTTTCAGTAAAACTCCAAAAATTCAGCTCTTTACAGTATAGCTCAAATTAGGTAAAATTTGAAATGTCTTAGCTCTATCTATATTCTATAACCTATAATTCAGCCCAATTTTAGTTCACAAAAAAGTATGTTGAAAGTTTAGTTCAGTAACCCCTATTTTCCCCAAAAATCAGTTCACAGTTCCTAAAGCTTGATGCTTCCATGCCACACACCCCTACCAAAATTCAGTTGATTGCTCTCTCTCTGGGGTTCTGGTGTGGCAATGATCACTGATTCCTACATGTATAACTTATTATGTCAGCAACATAAACCAAAAAGGGATCAGTTTTCAGCATAATATAATAAAAAAAGGATTTAGGAATTATTAATGCAAATAAGGCCAAGAAGAATTGTTGTGTTGTCCTTGCATGAAAATTTTGTATAGGGTCGGGCAGTTATTTTGGATTTACCACTCTATGATTACCAACTCAAGAATTTAAATGCTACACAGAGCTCAATCAATGTGTTTTAAACTATAAAAGAGAGGAAAACACATTGTTTGCTGTATTTTCTATTCAGGTTGGTTTCAGCAACAAATTTTATTTTAATATTTGAGCAGATTTTAACAGTTTAGCTAATCAATAGTGATTTTTTGAATTAAATTTCTAACTTCTTGTATCCATACAATAAAAATGCTAACCCAAAATTGGGTCAGTTGGGTACAGGCAACACAGCATTTTTTGGGGCGAGGGGGGGGGCCTTAAAAGAAACAACATAAACTGACGGGCAAGAAAACCCACTTACTCTCCAATAATATCATATCCATCTACATTCCCATTTGGTTCTCCATACATAGTCTTATGTTTCTGCAATAGTTGTGTTGTTTCATTGGAGTTTGTCATCAATTCCGTTTCCTCCGGTATCATGGATGTTTCCGGTGTTTGGGATGGGTACCGGGGTTGCCCCGTGGTCCCAAGTGGGATGCCGCTCATTTTGCTGAGAGTGCTCTACACTCAAGATATAGTCACCAGTTTTAATACAGTTGTGAGTTACAAATGAGTATCAGTCAGTTGTGTGCCGGATAACCTATTTCTGGAAAAAATATCATAAAAGTAAAGCTGTCATCACTTTCACATGATTTGCTTAAATGTGTCATTGCCTCCATGGCAAGTTCAAATCCATGATCTTCATGGCACAGTCATTGTCCTACTACTAATACATGTGTAGTAACAGAAACAAAGTTCATATCTTATCTCATCAGGACCTATATTGTATCTAGATAAAATCTAAGACCTATCTAGATAATTTTGTGTACAATTAGCATGTATATGTTTAGCTGCATTACTTTTGTGTGTGTGATTTTCTGGCTCTAAACAACAGCTTTGTAATTTGTCAATAATATTTGTGTGTGTTTTTTCACATAGAAGACAAATAGGTCAAAAATACTTGTGTGGGCTTTGCGTTTTGGGGTTCCGAAAAAAATTACAAAAAGCATATATAATAATATGAACATAAAAAATTTCTCTGCTGAGTGCTATATAATTAAAGTCTTATTCAGATTCCTTTAAAAGCGTATTGCTAGCCAGTCCAGCGCCAGTATTATTTGCACAAGGTCCAGTGCACACGTCGCGCGCGTATACGCGATGGTTAAGCTGTCAAATGAAATCTGAATAAGACTTTATGCATAGTAATATTTCAAGAATAATCCCTCTGAGAGTCTATAACACACAAGAGTGGCAACATACCAAACATATCCCACAAAAAGTTTACATAATAAAGAAATTTTTTAAACTAAATCTTTGCTATATAATTAAAAAGACTACACATAGTTTGTGTATGACGTCCTGTCAACCACACCAAAAATGCTGCACCACGCAGGTCAGAAACCAATCACGTTGTGCCTTTGCCATAACGCCGGACACAAACTAGTCTTTTTTAATTCGGTCTTCAATTATAGAGTTATTTGTACATGATAAAATTTATGATTCACTTTAACTTGTGGCTACCTGATCATATATAACTGGACTGCCACCAATATTTGATTTGAATATCATGCAAAATGAATTGTCTTGATGTCTAGTTGTTGTTGCTTTTTTTCAGTATTTGAAAACTGAAGGTAACTCAATGTTTAAGGTCTGTAAGCCGACTGACAGCATCACCCCACCCCAGATTTTTCTCAATGTTGATGAGTTTTTTGGTATCATAGATCACATTTTCTCATTATCATCCTGAAATTTGACACTCTCAATTGATGTATTTCTGAAGAAATTGTAAAAAAAAACAGGCAAATTGTGGTTACGAATTTTCACACCCCTGGGAAATCTGGGTAGGTACATGTAATAAAGGAATGAAATCAGCAAATTTGAGCCACATGAGCCTCAAACAGTTCATGGTCACTGGTTGGGGCTGATCCATTCCTCTTTTTGACTTTCACACAATAAGTGAGTGAATGATTTTCCAGGTGGTGGTGTAATTTACCATCTCATGGGCCAGCTTCATCAGGTCTTCCATCTGCTTGTTGAGGGTAGCAAGCTCATCAGATTTATAAGAGTTGTTTAGGCTGGTGTTCAAGTTTGGTGCACCAATTTGTCTGGTCAGTACTCTCCAACCCAGTACATTTTAAAAATCAAGTGACGCAGTGCTCATGCAAAACATGAGACTTCCAGTCTACATAAACATTTGTGGCTTGATACAGTAAAATATGCAAATTAGGTACCTAAGCCCAGGCGATTTCAGCAGATTTAGCACCCCCATAAGAGACATTTTTGACATAAAAACCTGTTTTAGACTTTTTTGAAAAAATGCTTCCTTCATCCTAAAAAAGTGGTTTTAAGGTGGTACTACACCCCTTGATAAATTTGTGACTATTTTTGCATTTTTCTCAAAAAATAATAAAACACTGGTAACAAAAGTTATGTATATAATATAGGGGCAAGGAATATCCAGTTACTACACTGGAATTTCAGTGACTCAAGACAAGTAGTTATTGATTTATCAATCAAATATTGGTTTTCCCTCATTTTTAGTGTAATTCCACAACTACATGTACATGTATTGTCTGTGCTGAAATAAAATTTCCAGTGCAGTAATTGTATTCTTTGCCCGTATACATATCTTACTTGTCACCAATGTGCTATGATTTTTGAGAAAAATGCAAAAATAGGCACAGGGGTGTAGTTACAACCTTATTCAGTTTCCTATACTTTTGTACATGAGAGACATTCTTCAAAGCTTTTTTTTTTTTTGCCTAATAACATGGCCTACATGGCTGAAATTGATATAATAATGCGCAATATAAAAACAATGATTCATCAAATTTTTGAGGTATTAATGTGCATGAAGAATACATTGTATGATAAGAATAATGTGTATAATTCGGCATGTTAAACATAGAGTGATTGATGTCACTACAAATTGGGACTAAAATAGTACCGTAGGCCTATCCCAAGGGAAATACATACACACACTCACCCACCTCCACCCAACCTCTCCCACCTAACCCCCAAGGCTACCGGCCTGACTGATGGCCACACAAAGCCAAAGGATACAGCTAAAAGGTTCATATCAAACTGTTGACCCAAGTTTGCTTCCATTTAGACTTAAACATGACTTGATATTAGAGTATAGGCCCATAACATCAGTCCAGCATCATCTCAAACATCATCATTCATTAATACACATTACATACTTCTTACTAGGCTAATATTCATTGAGGAAAAAGAGATGTGTTTTTGAACGCAAAACCGACATGATCGGTATAACATGCTGGTCCCATAATGGACCAAAATTCATCAATTTTGGGCATGAAAAAGTATTCTCAATAATATAAAAGATTTGACCACATGTTAAATGAGTACCATTATCTTATCTAGCAGAGTCATCCAGCCAGGGTTCTAAGGAATTTTCATTTTAAATTTTAAAAATGAAAAATATATAAGCCTACAAGACAGATTTATTTCCGAACTTCTTTTCTTACTTCAGCACATTTTTTCTTCAAGGACTTTCCATAAATTTTAAGGACTTTTCAACAAAATTTCAGGACTTTCAAGGCCTTGAAAAGGCAATTTGATTTTGAAGTACTTTCAAGCACTTTTTTTGGCTTTTCCAAGGTTCTGCACGCACCCTGTAGTTATTATGTACCATACGTGCTGCCCTTCTTTGTATTTTGCCTACTTTTTGAATTAGTACTTGTGTGTGGGGTGGGTCCCAAATGGCGGAACAATACTCAACTTCAAGATATTCCAATCCTTGATGGTACGTGGGAAAAAGGAATTGGCATAGACTGATGAGACTTGTTGTGTCCTCTGTGTGGATTGGGTGAGGTACAAAATGTAGTTGGTCTGACAATCAATGTCAACTAAGGTGGATCTTATACATATGTACATCATTTAAGGTGGCTTTGTTGTTGGTATGATAGGTGAATTCAAATTTGCCATCAAACCACATCATTTTTTATATCAAATTACAGCCCTTGAGTAAAGAAAGCCAAAACTGAAAACCGTTTTGTCATAGCACTTTCCGTAGCAAAGTTACATCTTGTCAAAGATTGACTTTCATCAAAAAGATTCAGCTAAACAAAATAGCATTTTGGTGGTGTTTCTAGATCAGTGATAGTCTCATGATTTTCTGTGGAACTGCTATTAAAATCCGTTCCATGTGCGATTGTCTCATCACCAAAAAAAAATCATTTGGGTCCAGTGAAGTATATAAACAACATATTTATGTAGGTTTCCTTGAGCTAGCTGTTTTTTTTAATTTCTAAAAATTCTATGTAAATATATATATATTGTGTTTGGGCCCCGGTTTAGGCCATTTTGGCTGACTAGCAAATGTGTTAACTGAGGTTCCCTCGCATGATACCATTTGTTGGCTTGGCCATTCCAGGTGTTCCAGCATGGCAGTCACACTGCTCTGACGACTGTAGTCACTGGTGACAAAGTGTGCAGATGTAAGCTGTACTTGTTCAACTTTGTGGATGTTGCGCTGGGTGTGAGGATCCCAGGTCAGGAGATCCTATTCCTATCCTTTAACATACTGACATTTTTATATTTAGGCCTACCGGCAATAACCTCATAATGTTCAATTCAAGATACTTGTACCTCGTTTACATTGGGCAAAAGTCGTAATCGACTTAAGCTGTATTTTGAATTACAACAGCAGATTAATTTGTTTGGTGGGTGTTTACACCACATCGTCTGAATTTGATTCCAAATTCAGTTTACATTAGCGAAAAGTCGTAATGAATGACGACTTATTCGAATTCACTTGATATGAATGATGATCGTTGTATCCAGTTGATCCAGTTGTATCGCTACTCCTTCTTCCCACGTACAGTGGTGTGGTGGAATACCCTTCCAGCGAGCACCTTGTCATCACCATCTTATGAGGTGTTCAGGGGAGCAGAAGCTGCAGCCAACCCATAATTTCCCATGGTCTTTTTACTCGCACATATGTAATTTTCTGCACTGATGGCACCTTCAACGCACATGTACAACCTTATTCCTTGGCAGGAAATCCAAGCTGATGGACTATGCCAAGTATTGCAGTAGAAGTAGAAGTAGAAGTGATACAAGTCATCATTGGAATTACGACTTCTGAATTACGATTAATTACGACTGTACAAATGTACCTGTTTACACTTATCATACGAATTAAGTACGACTTTAGTGAATTCGATTACGACTTTTACCCAATGTAAACGGGGTATTACTATTAGTTACAGTTACTAGAATTAATAGTACATGACCAATGACCATGATCAATGCTGATGAACATGTGAAGTAAGCTTATAATTAAAATCAAATGGCTATTGCTATGCCCAGCGAGGTCACGTCACACTCGCTGTGGCGTGCCCTGAACTCCCAATAACTTTCGTAGCGACAGACAAATTGCAGGAAAGCGTGCCAATTTAAGCTTCCTGTAATATCTATTGCACATAACGTACGAAGTCACAAACTTACAAACTTCAATATGCACTTCAAATACAGCAGACCAGCTGTTAATTAATATTACCGATCCTGTAGAATAACTTACATAATCTTCAATTTCATGGAATCCCGTTGCTCAGAATTGCAAATGTCATTTTTATCTGTCAAATCCGCTGTGTATGTGCTCAGAGATTTTATGATATGCTCCATAAATCACAGCTGTGAAACTGACTTTATACCACTCGCTCGCTTTTAAAGCTAGCAGAAAAGCGAAGCCTCCGGCTACCTCGTGGCATGACGTCATCATGGACGTGTACAAAATTTCCGATGGGCGCCTTATTTATTTGTAACCCGTTTCGTGATTGGTTGCAAACACCATTCATCGCAATCGTTAGCCAATCAATGAAGGCGACGGCCTTTTTACGGTATAAATGAATTAATGTGACCCGCCAGTAAAGTACGTCTAACCTGATTGGTTTACAAAAATAATTGGATATTTGCTAAGCCAGTCAGCGTGCTCGATGCTAAAACAACCTGTATACCTGATCTCATGTACCAATACCTAGTGTATTGGTACATGATTCGGCGAGTATACTTCAGCAATAGCGAATAAGTGGTCGTTTTTTACTCTGTTCAAAACGTCACATGTACACCAAATACAGCCCCCGAAATGGTCTACTTTTAGCGTGCCTTAACTCCGAAACAGTTTAGTCAAAGTTAAAAATGCGATCCCCAACCCTTTGCTTACCTTGGACGAATTTGTAGTAATTTCCGCTAGCTCCGTGTTGAAAAATGTCCGGTACTTGCCCGGTACAAACATAGAAATGGCCACATTTGCTTCAGTCCTGGTATGAATATTTCTTCCGTAATCCAATGGTTCCAACGTGGGCATCACGATGATAGTCTCCTACACAACCAGATTGTGTCGGCCTGACGCTCGTCGATCCTAATCGCTAAAGTAAGGACAGCGTGAGCTCTTACAATGTACCTGCGTAAAAGTCTGTTCGACAAAGGCGATTGTGAATAAGGATGATTGACAGCGCCGTTCATTGGGCGAGCCATTATATTCTGCATGACAGCACACAGGTTGCGCTGTCCTCTGACCTTGACTGTTCGTCACGTAGACATACCGTGACCTGGGTACACGCGATAAAGCTGGGGGATGCGACTGCGGCCGCCATTTTGACACGCGGTATCTACTCTTCAGAAAAATTACTTTTGTTGACGTTTTATATCAAACAATTTTCGATAACGGATTTCTACTAGGATTTCATTTTTTAATTAATGAAGGTGCATGTAGTTTTGAGGAATAACATGTGATGTTTCGAGTTTTATTTCAACTGGTGGTGTAGGAAGGTGAGTGAATTCGTGAATGAGGCCGGGGATTGAGGTTTTGTTGTTTCAACGATCCGATAGTAGGATACTGAACGTAGGCTAAAATGTCTAATGACGCCATGTTTACATGAAAACATTAGCTGCTGCGAGGTCAGTGTCGTTGAATTAGTTACCTAAATTCCTTTCAGGATATTCTGATTTCACTTATTTATGATGTGTACGAAAATTCACCATATAAACTCAAAAGTATGAATGCAAGCTGTTATTGCTGACAATAGAAACATTGTTGCAAAGTCATTAAAAACAGGTATGTATTACAGACGTCCTTTGGCCGAAACGAGATACAGGCTAGTTAGGCCAAATTGGTCAAGCTGGGAGATTCCACGTTTGTTGATAGAAAGACAACCTGGGCTAATAGAAATTGGCACTTCATTCGTGGTGGATAATAATACTAAAGCTTAAAACATGTAGGCCTAGCCTATGTCCGGCACTTAAGCAGGGTGATTCTTTGTTGGATTATTTTATTTGATCCTATTTGTGACCTCTTCTCAAAATTTATTACTTTCCTTTTCTCACAAGTCTGAAACATCGAGTCGTAGTACCGTCCACGCGAACTTGGATGTAAGCTTAAATTGCATTGGCCTACATATTGACGCAAATTCAAGAAAGTAGAAAACTTGGAAGTATGACTATATCCCGGGACTATATCTGACTCTGTATTTTGCAAACTAAAACAAGAATAGGGTCCTACTGTATTGAATAAATACGAAAATGAGAGTAGGCCTATGACTGAATTAATTTAGATGCCAAGACACTGAAACTGATTTCGTAAAAGTCACACGGCGCTCGCACAAAGTTATGAATGAATGCCGCACAATATGGTTTATACTCATCACATGTATATCGCCATGGTGGGGGCACGTATGTAGGGCTATTTGCATGCTTGTCATGGGTCGACCTGGCTAAAAATCCTGGCGTTTTGGGCCGAATGTGGCAACCCAAAATTTACAGTCCACCTGGGAGAAACCGATTTACGATAACTTAGGTGGTCTATAGTGTGCGATACGCTATTTTTGGTCGACCTGGGATTTATTTCTCCCAGCTTGACCCAAAACGCGCTAGTTAGGCAGTCTAAACAACCTGGTCGTAGAGGTTTTTTTTTTTTTTTTTTTAATAGGCGAATTCACATGGTGATCCAGCGATCGAGTATAAATTCAGCATGACTTCTGCTGTAACAGGTGCAATAACAATACGTCGACACAATCAGTGACATTTACACAATACAATAATGAATTATTTATGACATGCATGGGCTGGATTTTACGATCGAGGTAAAGTTTTCGGACTGTCCCTGCGTGAATATCGTGACTTTTCAGCATCAAATACTTGCGATGACCAGTTTTTTGCGGACACTTTGATAACAGGTAACTTTTATAGGTCATAGGGTAGAAACGATAGTTGTACAATTGTACGAAAATATACATTTTGTTATAGGCCTAAAATGTTTACAAAAATATATTGCTCCGTACGTTGTGCATGTATTCAGCTAATTCAGTTGTTCGACGTATAGGCTATTGCATGAATCATGACATGATGTACCCTGTGTAAAGATAGTCACTTGTGCTGAGCATGAAATTGGTCACTTATCGCTCACTTTTCAAAATGTGACATCTACACCAATTACAGTCCCCGAAACTGTCTACTTTTTAGCCGACCTCAATTCCGAAACATTTAGTGATAGTTAAAAATGCGATCCCCAACCCTTTGGTTACCTTTGGACGAATTTTTCGAAATCTCCGCGGAGTCTCCGTGTCTGAAATTCCCGGTACAAACATCGAAAATGTCGCAATTCTCAGTTCTCGGTGATGATACTATATCCGCATCGCTGTTTTCATACATGAATATGCATATCTCTGACCCTGTAAGGTCAAAAACGTGGCGTTGATTTCAACCAATCCGATCCACCGTTTAATAAGCAGCTTGATACTGACGTCATATCTGAGGTGACCAGGAGGCAGGAGCTACCATTTTGGTAAACTGAACTCGACTCGTGCGTTCTTTTGGTTCACATAAATCGAACAAAATTTTCAATAACGGGTAATAGTATGATTTCAATTTTTATTAATGAAGTTACTTGTAGTTTTGAGGAATGACAAAGTTGTTTTTGGAAACTTAGATGTTTGTTTCAACTGATGATGTAGGATCGCAAGGTGAGTGAATTCGTGAAGAGATTTGCTTGTTTGAGTGATAGTAGGATACGGGATGTAGGCTAGTCCTCTGTGTTTGACCGGCTCCGACGTCTCAATTCACAACGTCTCAATTCGTACCTGCTTACCAGACAGCAATACTGCGTATTGCTGTATGGAACCAGATATAGACATGATGATGATTGATGATGTGCTACGACTTACCATTTTTTTTAGTATTGTTCGCATACGCCTTAATACATCCAGGTATCTGCTATCCCTGTCGGCAATGTCATGCCCGTGCACATTAACAGAATGCAGTGGTTATCTTCCAAATTCATGAGATCAAAGTGTAATCTAGTTCTGCTCTGATGAAACTGCGAGACAAGTACTAAGTAGTAAACATTGCGTTGTGTGTGGCACCGATGATCCAGCTGACTGAATTTCCGGGAATGGCACAGTACACCCACCACTTGAGAGGTATGCTATGAATATTGATGAGGTGTGTTACGCAATATTAAAGGAGCATTTTCGTGATCCCAGGGCCTGCGTGCGGGCCTGCGTGATCCTTGCTTTTTTGACATTTGAAAAAGTCTTCTCCCGGGGAGGGGGGGCACTCAACTTTAGAAGTGACGGGTATGTGCCTACCGGAGTCGCGAAGTAGGGGCCTATTGGTCATTGGGTACTTAAACAAAATAAAAAAGGGGGTCATTGGGTACGGTATACTTTGAAAAAAGGGGTCATTGGGTGTAAAGCTGAATTTATACTCAATCGCTTTTGCAGAAAAGCGATTCTCACGCATGCTCAGTATTTACTTACATTTCCAGAGCGTCAAGCCGATCAATCGATTCAAATCGCGGAGGTAAAAACGACGTCGCTTTTGCAAGTTGAAGAAATCTGAACTTCCCAGCGATATCGCTTGACACGTGAATGCGTCAACCAATCATATACAACCAACTGGATCCATTATTTTGCTAATTAATTTACCTTTCTCGATTTTTAACTTTTGGTGATAAATTAATTCAAAGCAATAATTATTGACAGCAATTCATGTTTTAAAAATGCATTTTGTGGCATTTAGAATATTTTAATTGTCGTCTGCAATCGCTATCGCCGTGATAAGTATAAATGCAAAAGCGACGGGCGATGCATCGCAAAATTCGGCGATTGCAAATCGCTTTTTCAAAAGCGATTAATCGCATCGCTCGGCGATCGAGTATAAATTCAGCTTAAGATTTCAAGAAAGGAGTCATCGTGTAGAAAATTTTAAAAAATGGAGCACAATTCTATTTTTTTGTTTCAAATTTCAATACAAATTTGTTGAAATTAGAGAATTTGAAAGTTTCGATGATTCTATTCTAGAAAAAGGGGTCATTGGGTAGGCTAAGCCGCAAAAAAGGGGTCGATCATTGGGGTAGCTACGCCTAAAAGGGGTCATCGGAAAAAAAATGAGGCGGGTCGTCGGGTATAGTCAACTTCAAAAGAGGGGCCTATTGACAGGCACATACCGTCACCTTCCAAAGTTGAGTGCCCCCCCCATCCCCATTTGTAACCAGAGGTTTCCAGTGGTGTAAAAATCTCAACTTTTTTGGATCGGTCAATTACCTTTAAGGTAATGAGATATATTAACATAAATTAAAATATTATTCATTAAACATATTAATATTCATAAAGGAAATGAATATTCATATTTCTTTATAATTTTATACCAGTATAAACTATAGAATAGAATTATAGGAGGATTTCGTGATCCAAGAATCCGCTTTTGGGGGCTTTTTATGACATTTTTCAGTAGATATCCATGAAAAAAGCTTATTCCCAAAAATTTCAGTTGATTCTAATTTTGCGTTTGCGAGTTGTTCATGATTATGTCATGTGTAGGGGCCTATTACCATGATTACATTGCCCCATAGGCCACTGTTGTAATTTCGTTCTGGTATTCAAATTCAAATTTGACGATTATTTTTGCTTAAACAAATTAATCTGCAAGAATATTTTGGTAGGCCTACATAAACATTATGTATATAGCCAGAGGTTTCCAGTGGTATAAAAATCAGAACTTTTTTTGAGAAAAGTGGGGGATGAGGATGTGGATCACGAAATGCCCTTTTAAGGGTTGGTGACTCAAAATGTTTGCTCGCTGCGCGCGTATTCTTTAACTTGACAATCAAAATGAGCAAACTGCCCGAATGAAATGTATTTCATTTTGTACTCACTCAGCTCAGGTAGCACTGCATTGTGTGTGAATTTTACATCCGAACTAAGTGCTATTCTTTTTATGGGCATTTTAGTGTCTAAAATGGCCCAAAATGAGGGTTTTTCAATATTGCCGTCCATTTCTAATCGTCACCCCCATAGACTTTACATGTTGGCCTAAAATAAAAAGGCTCATAAAAATTTAATAGCACTTAGTTCGAATGTATATAAAATTCACACAAAATGCTTTTTTAGTGATTACAAAGATAATTAAATAGGCCTACTTTTCATTCGGGGGCTATGTGGAATTTTTTTAATGTATTACTTGTAGGGGCCTACAATGACATTTCACAATAAAATGTCCATTGGAAACAAAGGTGGGCGACGGGACCCGTAAACTATATGCAGGGTGGTAATAGTAGGCTACTGCAGTTCTACGGAAATCAGTGGCGTACTAGCGAAGATGCATTGGAACCATTGGCGTAGATTTCCAGTGGCGTAACCAGTGGGGTGGGGGGGGGCAAGCTGCCTGCCCCCCGGCACAAAAAAAAACTGGGAAGAAGAGCAAAAAATTGGGAAGGAGGAAAAGGGGAGAAGGAGAGAAAAAGAGGGAAGAGAAAGGGGAAAGAAGAGAAAAAGAGGGAAGAAGAAAAAGAGGAGAGAAGAAAAGAAAAAAGAGGGAAGAAAAAAAGGGAAGGGAGAAGAGAAAGGGGGAAGAGAAAAGGGAAAGAAACAGGGAAGAAAATCTATAGGGCCTACTACTTTCTTTGTGAAATTTGTACTCTGAAACACTGACTTTGGCTTCTAATATGCCAAAAACCAGGAGCTTCAGGGGGCTCCGCCCCCTTGACCCCCGCCGGGGCTTTGCCACTGGACCCCACCCGTTAAA
Source organism: Amphiura filiformis (assembly GCF_039555335.1). Lineage (NCBI taxonomy): Eukaryota > Metazoa > Echinodermata > Ophiuroidea > Amphilepidida > Amphiuridae > Amphiura > Amphiura filiformis. The sequence goes on from NC_092636.1 coordinate 54,121,190, forward strand.
CGCTTCGCGGCAAGCCGGCCGCGCGCACATAGGGGAAGGTGGGGCATAACGGAACACTTAACTTCGAGGATGCTCTGTGACGTCACCATAAGTAATATGACTGTAAAAAGTATATGTTCAGTTGAAGTTTGTATTTACCTTTAATATACCATTAACCAATATAACTTGAATCTTACAATTTTTTATAAAAATGAAGAAATATTTTCAAAAAAATAAATCCGTTTTGCCCCACTATCGGGGCAAAACGGAACCCCCCCCCCCATGGGGCAAAACGGCACCCTGGGTGTAAACTTATATCAGTAGTTCCATCGGTAGGCCCTAGGCCTAGTTATATGTAGGCCTATATTCAGTTACAATATTAAGTGGGCCTACCATCTCTGTGGAGTGAGTGGTTAACTTCTTATAGACCTAGTAGGCCTATAACATGTATGACCAATATTTGATTAGAAAGAAATATTAAGTAGGCCTACCCATCTCTGTGGAGTAAGTTAACTTTTAATCATTAATTCTATCTGTAGGCCTAGTTTAATATGCCTATGTTTCAGCGAAGTGTTTACCATGCTCGAGTAGGCCCCTAGATAACGCTTCATTTCCTTGAGTGAATACGTATTATGTCCAATTGGGGCAAAACGGAACCCATCTGTGGGGCAAAACGCCCGGGGCAAAACGGAACCCTGTTCCGTTATGCCCCACACTAGGGGTTCCGTTTTGCCCCATACCTGATTTTTTAGGAATAGGTTGCATGCATAATATATTGTAGCATATAGGGCATGCAGTTCATACAGCTCAAAGCTAGTACCTTAGTGTTTACAATATACACAATTATTTGGGAATCCGATATTAATGAAGTAAAATTTCCGCGCATGAAACATCTACATATCTTACGTCAGACAGGTTGTAATTTTTTGACTCGATCTTGCTCGGATGTCAGTAGATTGTTTCAGATCAAATTTTTGTTGTAAATCTGTGTGGCCATACTTGTGTTCCTCAATATAATTTGCATAGACGGCAGTATTGCCAAGGCCTATTTTTCCGTTGGGTCCGTTTTGCCCCGGGGCCGTTATGCCCCACCTTACATACTACAACTTCGGATCAGAAATTGGGAAATTTTTCAATCTTGCCCCCCCCCCCGGAAGGTCAGGTCTGGTTACGCCCCTGTAGATTTCCTTTTGGGGTGGGGTTAAAAATTTTGAAGTATAGTAAATTCAACAGAATAAGGTTATGGTATACAAATGCATGCGAAGCGCGTGAAAAATGTTGCCATAGCTAAACATTAGGCTAAGTTAGAAACCCACATTCAGGTGTCAACAACATGCATGGGGGATGATTGTATGGACATAATCCCACTTATCAAACTATTCATGAGGTATTCATACAAAACACCCCCCATCTATCATGCTCATCCCCCTACATTTTAATAACCAAGAGGAAGAAGTACCGGGGTACATGGATTAATTTGTCATTACATTATTACGACTATATTTTCACCCGCGCTGCAGTGGCGTAGATTTCTTTTTGACATTGGGGGGGGGGTGGAGTTGGAAAAAAATCTTGAAGTATAGTGAATCCAGCACCTTTTGGCGACAGAATAAGTTTATGTTACAAATGCGGCAAAAATTTGCTATTTTGAAGCTGAACTGATGAAATATGGTGCAAAAGTGGAATAAATGCGCGCGAAAATTTGCATAGGTATAGGTGCAGGTAATATGGGACAGCAGGTAATATGGGACACCTGTTTTCATTTCAACAAAAAGTAGCTTAGATTAGGTAAACACTTTAAGTTGATTTGTTAAGTGTTTAGAGACATCAATTGTGCTTCTAGAAATACAGTTTTGGAGTCTGTGTATCAAACTCTTGGAAATCAATGCCAAAAGAGTGAAATTGCCCAAAAATTATGTCGTTTTTTTGGACTGATATACAATCAATGACGGCACATTTTATGATTGTGTATCCAAGTGCTCTGGTACTGAGGGTGCATTTGTCACTTTTTATGAGCTTTAGGTGATGGGTTAAGCTTATCAGCAGGTAAAATTCCACTGACAAGTGGCACTTTCCTTTTTATAAATGATTATTTTCTCTGATTTTCAACTGAATGGGTGCAGGTAATATGGGACACATAGGACATTGTATGCATTGTCAATGCGAAAAGCAAAACTATTTAGAAAATTGAATTTTCTTGTAGAAATTTGCATTTAACATTCAAAATCATGTAACAAAAATGTTTTTAGAACAAAGTGATTTTCTGAACTTTTGATTTTCACCATAGAGATAACACAGTCTCCCATATTACCTGCACATGCAGGTAATATGGGACACTTGACGATGACGTCATTTTGACGTCATAGCGTCCAAACAAACATAAAAACAAGGTAACATTGCCTGTTTTATTAATCTTAAAGGACAGGTTGTTCATCATAACAATCTCTTGTGGGCATATCTTCTTTAGTTTTTATGCAAATAAGCTAAACGTCCTTAATGGTCCCATATTCCCTGCAGGTACCCTAGGTTAATTTGGTCAGAAACCTATATTCAGGCGTCAATATTGGGGGATGATTGTATGGGGCATTCCCCTGGCAAAATATTGGGGGGATAAATCCCCCACCCCCGGATCTACGCCTATGCCGCGCTGGTACAAACACAACCTAACAAGGAATAAAAGGTAATAACCGGTGCTGCGCGATGATCCCGTTGCCATGAAAAACCAGTGGTTCATCACGTTTTGACCGTGACAGAGTCGTAGTATACTATGATATCATGGTGATAGTACTTATATACACTCGGTGTGCATTGAGGTTAATTTGCATGTTGGTATTTTCGTATTTGCATAATGTTAGGAGAAAATAACCCGTTCATTTGATGAAGGTATCCAAGGCTGTATTTAACAGATTGGTACTGGCGTCTGCTCCGGATTGATACTTCCATGGGATCTGTGTTTAGGGCTTTATATAGGGGGGCTCTCATTTTCTTCGGAAAGGGGATGGGTCCCAATTATACGGAGGGGGGGCGGGGAGGTTTTAAAGAAAAACAAATTGATGACCAAAATATAGAGAGTCACAAATGTCACAGATAGTGTGTTTAATTTATTCAAAAAGACTGATTTCAATAAAATTTTAGCGTAGGTGTAAGTAGGTGTATCGGTGAGGGGGGGGGGTCGCAATTTCATTGACGCTCACTTTTTGTAAATTTGGATCCCCACATCCAAAGAAAATTCTAGCCATAGGTGGTATAATATTTAGGCCTACTTTCGTTTGTTTGTTTAAATGGTCGTTCCGTGCGAGACACGCTTGGGTCTTGATATGACCAAGCTCAAACAAAATGTTGAAGCCAGGCAAAAGAGCATTGGCCTACAGAAAAATAGGAGGCACGTGTGTTTTGGGCATCTTGCAATACATAAAAGGCACAGAAAAACAATAGGAAAACGGTGGCAAATAGTATGCACAATTTCCTGCTCGCTGTTGTCACGTTTTTAGACAATATTTCAGTGTTTTTTAAACTATGCCACAGAATTAAGCCTATGCGGTTTCCAAATTCCAAAATGATCTGGCCTGTCATTGTGTGTCGTAATGGATGGGGGCATTTTAAAGGTACGCGGCCCTACATGGGTTTCAGGGGGTTGGTTTGGAGTTTAAAGGGTACATGTTGGAGTTTCGTAGATGTCATGGGGTTTAAGGGCATGTGTTGTGGTTTACAGCTACAGGTACATGTTGGGGATTTAGGGCAGGGCCTTCATATTGGGGTTTAAGGTTAGGCCTACAGGTTGGGTTTGGGTTTTAAAGGCAAGCCTGACTTTAGGTTAGAGTTTTAAAGGTACATAGGCCTATGTTGGGGTTAGGCCTACGTATAGGTCTACAGTTTGGGGACAAGGGCCTACATGTTGGGGTTTAGGGAAGGGTAGGCCTACAGGTTGGGTTTGGGTTTAAAGGGCAGGTCTGACTTGTGGGAGTTTTTAAGGTACACGTACATGTTGGGGTTTAAGGGTAAATGTTGGGCTTTAAGGGTATGCCTACGTTTGGGGGTTAAGGGTACGTGTCGGTGTTTAAGGGTACATGCGGTTGGGCTTTAAGGGTACATGTTTGTATGTTGGGTTTCAGGGACTGGTTGGGGTTCAAGGCAGTTCAGGTTGGGTTTAAGGATAGGCCTTGGCCTACGTGTTGGGGTTTAAAGGTGCAGTTTGGGGAATAATGGTACCTACGTGTTGGGGTTTAAGGGTAGGCCTACAGGTTGGGTTTGGGTTTAAAGGGTAGGTCTGACTTGTTGGACATATAGGTACATATAGTTTGGGGACCAGGGCCTATACATGTTGGGGGTTAAGGAAGGGTACAGGTATAGGTTGGGTTTGGGTTTAAAGGTTAGGGCTAACTTGTTGGGAATTTCAAAGGTATATGTTTGGGTTTAAGGGTAAGTGTTGGGGTTTAAGGTTAGTCCTGCGTTTGGAGGTTAAGGGTACGTGTTAGGGTTTAAGGGTACAAGTAGTTAGGCTTTAAGGGTACGTGTTTGTTGGGTTTAAGGGTACTGTTTGGGGTTTAAGGTAATTCAGTTTGGGTTTTTAGGGTACGGATTCTAGGTTTAATGGCATGTTGGGGATGGGCTGGGTTTTCATTTGTATCCATCAATTTTGTTTGTGGTAGTCATAGTACTTCCATTGGCCTCCAAACACCCATTATTGATCTGATATATTGCTTCCTTCTTGAATGCCTGTCTTTAACAAGTTTGGATGGTCACTTTCTCTTTGAATTTCAATTAACAATACATTCCACATTTATTTATGAAATGTTTGTAATTTAAACCAAAATTCATGACTTTTCAAGGCAGTACAGGACACTCATTATGAAAGTACAAGCCTTACGAAACTACAATGCTGAAAGTGGTTTTGGAATAACATAATTTGTGACACGATCTGCTCCATGGGGGCCAAAGGAGGCATTTGTGAAAATTGAGTTACTCTAATTATTACATTGTAGTATCATTAGGCTATCATATACTGAAAACATCCAAGGGTCTAGCATACTTGGTTCTAAAGTTATGAGGTTTTGTGATGTGTATTTTCTTATGTATTTTATTGTTTTTTACTCCATATTTTTGCTTTTATCTCAATTTCAAATTTGCCGACTTTGGCCCCCATGGACCAGATCATGTCACATTTTGATTTAGCAAACACATAACACATTTTATGATTTAGAATTAATTATTTGTGAAGATTTCATGATAGTGACCCAATAGTGATGTCAAAAATAGACATATCACATCCAGTCTCCTCCTGAACTTTTCCATGATTTTTGTGCCTTTTTCAACAACAAAAATGTCATGAATTTTGCCGACATATTGCAACACTGGTGAATATATTTATAACCCTGATGATAGTCATGATACCTGGTAAGAGACAGTAAAACATGCAATAATTACACTGGCTAATGTTTAATTTCTCTCTTGAACTGTTTATTATTATAGCATCATAATAGAACACTTAAAATTGAAATACTAAAAGTTACGTAATTTCTCGTTTACATACAATAATAGCAATCATGTACTTGTGCAATTATTAGAACCACTCAACCATCTGTTTTTATGCATGTCACAATATACATACACATGCAATTTACTAACAATATTTTTCTTTGTTCCCATCAATCAAATTTGGTTTGGTACACAAACTCAGTCAAGTAATAGATAACTTTATTTTTCTATAAATGATATTTAATGTAACTGGTATGTTTTCAATTGACTATGATTTATATTTTCATTTAATTTATTATATTTAAAGGGACTGTGCATTCTCAGAAATGCATAATGGGCTAGTATTCCAGTTGAAATCCACAGGGGAGTATGTTTTTCAAATGTAACTGGTCAGGGTTTATCATTTTGAAACCCATACTCCCCTCTGTATTATGGCTTTACCTATATCTTCCACAGCTGGAGTGAGTATTTCAAATGAAGTTACCCAATGGTTTATTCTATTCAAAACTCATACTCCCTCTTTGAAAGACTTTAGCTAAATCTTCCACAGGGGTGGTGTGGATTTTAAATGGAATGGCCCAAAAGTTACTAATCCAAGATAAAAGTATACATTTTTGGAAAGGAAATTATCTAAATATAAATACAAATTTGGGGTGAAAAGAACAATTTTGAAGAAAATAAGAAAAAACCTCATGATTTTGCCTAAAATTGTTTGGAACACACTATAGGAAGGAAAAATCCAAAATTTGGATTTAGTGTTTTTTTTGTAACCTAGACTCGCGCTTAGGCCTTATTTTGTATTATTGACCAAATAAGACGAAAATTCAAAAATTCAAAAATTCAAAAATAAGACTAATATCCAAATCATGAAAAACCGTTCCATGAATGGAGTGTCTAATTACAAAAAAAAACATGAAATCCAAATTTGGGTACAGTGTGTTCCAAATAATTTAAGGCAAAACAATGTGCTTTTTTTAAATATAAAAAAAAAAATACTTTTTGCATAACAAAAATATATACTTGCATTAAATTTTGTTTAATTTAAAGTTACAGCACTTTTAATTAATGCATTTCTGAGAATACACAGTCCCCTTAATATGACACTTTGAATAAAACTCACTTTTAATCATATATGGCAGATTTATCCAAGATTCTCACTCTGACTTGATGCTCATTCATTTGAAACAAAAAATGTTGGGGGGAGGGGGGCTCAAATTAAATTTTAACAGGGTGTGCTGATGGCAATCTGAAACCCCTACCCATCTTAAGGGATTTTTTTTACCTAAAAACTGCTGATTTGACAATTTTTTTTAAATCAGGTCATATTGTAACATTTGCTGAGGAGAACAACCTCATGTTTTTCAAAACTTAACACACAATGTTCACAATACTCTCCATACAAGGCGTGCAGGACCGACACCAGTCACATTTGAAGGAGTGGCTCACATTGGCGGCTTATGTGCTGGTATTATACAGTGATTTTCTTTTTATTGCATCATTTGCTCAGGCCAAATTTAAAAGAGGACATATCTGACAGTGAAAACTAACATTTTGTGGAAAAGAAGTTAAATTCTATCTCTAATGGAAATGTTATAATGTTGCAATGTGGGTAGCTGTAAGGGCTAGCTAGAAACACATTACATTTAACTTTTTGCTAATTTCAATCTGCATAATTTTCAATTATGACTAATTTTTTGGACAAGTCAAAATCAGCTCTAATTAATTATGCAGATTGAAATTTGCAAAACTTTTAAAGAAGTTCCTTACTGTTACCTAGCAAATTAAATTAATATACAGGGTGTTCCAGAAAAAGATTACAAGGTGAATGAATTTTGACTTAAGCTGACAAATAAGCATCCCAATCCAAAACATAAAAAACAGCATGTAGCCCCTCTTATTCTGCATCTTACACACTTGAATGGGTTGACTGATTGCAAAGATATGAGCGATTACATAACATACATCTTAATTCATTTCATTAAGTTTGAAAGAAAGATCATTCAACACAATGCACACTAATGCTTATCAATTGACTTTGTGTTTTGTTTGGTGAAATTCTTTTTATTCTTCTTACACAATCTGTGTTTTGCTAAACATGTAATAAACTTTTGTTAAAATGTGAAAATACTGTGTGATATTAAAGCTTGAATCTAAAATGGTGCTTGGTACTTGTAAATATATTTTTTCGTTAATATTAATATAATTATTGCATAAAGAATTATTGTATAAAGAATTCCAGCTGAAAAAAAAAGTTTTCTCACACAATAATTAATGTTTTGGAATTTTCCAAGAAATGGCTATGTAAAATGTAAATCTTTTAAAATTTGAACATAATGTTGCATGGTATCAAAAATTACACGTAAAGATGTACAAGCACTTGATCATTGTCATTCTTGGCTCACATGTTCTTTGGAAAGTTGCAATATAACATATTGCACAACACAAAGAATTAAAGCTGGAAAGCTTGCAAAAATCAAAGTTTTCTTGGACAAAATGTTGCTTCAAATATTGCCATGAATGCAAAGTTTTAACTTAAAAAATTAAAACATTAAACATAATATAGCACAGTATAAAAATTAGAAGCTCTAAGCTTAATCATGTATTTCTTGGGTTTTTGAAAGTTTAACATATTGCGTAAAGAATTAAATCTGTTAATTGTATAGCTATCCAATTTCTGCAATCCATGTTAAGTTTCTTACAATTCAGGCACTGTGTATCAAAGTAAAGGCAGATCAAATGTTATATTCACTCACGTTTTTCACCTTCAGTGCAAGCATGATTAACATAATACCATCGTATAAAATAGATCAGAGGACTGAATTGAATGAGATACACAAACTTTACGAAGGGGTGAGCAAGTGTGACAAAAGTGCCTGTTAATCAAACTTGGAATGAGTTGTTGATGTGTGCATTGTGTGATCAATCACTCATTTCTTTGCATCCAGCCAACCGAATTAAAATAGAATTTGTGTATATAATGTGCACAATGAGCTACCCACTGCTTTTAAAATATTTTGATGATATTGTCTATTTCTGGAGATGTTTTCTGGGACACCCTGTACTGTGAGAATATAATTATAATAATTTGCATCCCTTTCAGTGTTTGACTTTGCTAATTCCAGCCTAATTGGAGTTAGCTGAAACTTATGAAAGTTCCATGTCTGAATTTCATTGCTGTGTTCATGAAAATTGATCAAGAAACCTTTACATTCAAACCAATTTTTTACCCAAATTATTTTTGGCAACAACAAAAACATTCTTCAGTAAAAATTTTTATTTTAAAAAAACTAGATATACGCTGGCAAAGTTACGTAATTAATCGGATTAACTACCATAGCAATAGGTGCAAACAATTTTGAATATACCGCGCTGCACTACAAGCAGGTTGCACTCATCACCTGTCGTCAATCATATAGTAGATTGAATACAATACCGCTCTTTTCAAAGAGACTAATCTTACAGGTGCAACTGATTAGCATTTCTTTGACATCTATGGTTCAATGCAGAGGTACCGCATGAACGTAGTAAGTGCAGCGCGATATAATCAAAAATTGTTTGTACCTATTGCTATGGTAGTTAATCCGATTATTACGTAACTTTCCCAGCGTATAGATATCTAGGACCATTTACTTTTTAAATTTTGATCAACTTCACCAAAAAAAAATGAAAATTGAGCGAAAAATCAGCCTTTTTTTTCATGTTTTTTTTTCCAGCAAAATTGAGCATTTTTCAACCAGTTTTGGTAAAAATTTCTCAAAGTTGGTCAAAATTTTAAAAATGAATAAAAATAGGTTTTTAACAAGAGCACCAATGGTACTGTGGCTCTACGCTTCTTTGGTGGGAAAGCGATTGTTCTTGAAGTCGAATGCGCAACAGGTTGGTAGCTGACCCCTAGGTGACACCAGATGACCCTGAAATGACCTTCCAAAAATTTGACCCCAAATGTTGACTGTACCCACCAAGTTTCATGCCCATACGACAGTTTTTACTCATTTGACCTCAGATGACCCCTGCATGACCTCAGTTGACCTTGACCCACTAACCAATACAAACTTAATTGTTCTGCCTGGGGTCAAGATGCACCCACCAAGTTTGAGGAACATGGTACCCCACAAAATTTGGCTCCAAATGTTGACTGTACCCAGTCTCATGTCCATACGACAGTTTTAGTAATTTGACCTCAGATAACCCCTGGTTGACCCCGGATAACCTGAAATAACCTTCCAAAAATTTAACTCCAAATGTTGACTGTACCCACCAAGTTTCATGCCCATACGACAGTTTTTAGTAATTTGACCTCAGATGACCCCTGGGTGACCTCGAATGACCCCGAAATGAGCATCCGAAAATTTAACTCTAAATGTTGACTGTACCTACCAAGTTTCATGCCCATATGACAGTTTTTAGTAATTTGACCTCAGATAACCCCTGGATGACCTTGGATGACCTTGAATTGACCTTCCATAAATTTGACTCTAAATGTTGACTGTACCCAACAAGTTTCATGGCAATACGACAGTTTTAGCAATTTGACTTCAGATGACCCATGGGTGACCTTGAATGACCCTGAAATGACCTGAAAATTTGACTCTAAATGTTGACTGTACCCACCAAGTTTCATGCCCATATACAAGTTTTTAGTGATTTGACCTCAGATGACCCTTTGGTGACCTCGGATGACCCTGAAATGACCTTCCGAAAATTTGCCTCTTAATGTTGACTGTACCCACTAACTTTCATGCCCATACAACAGTTTTTAGTAATTTGACCTCAGATGACCCCTGGATGACCTTGGTTGACCCCGAAATGACTTTCCAAAAATTTGACTCTAAATGTTGACTGTACCCACCAAGTTTCATGCCCATATGACAGTTTTTAGTAATTTGACCTCAGATGACCCCTGGATGACCTCGGGTGACCTTGACCCACGAAACAATACACACTTGTTTTGTCTGGGGTCAAGATGCACCCACCCACCAAGTTTGAAGAATGTGTGGCCCCCCAGTCTCTGAGAAAATGGGTTTTCGCCTGTAATGCACAAATTATGCAGATTAAGTATTTCATAACCATACTTTGTGCTCAAAATCGAATCAGGTCGAGACCCTCTAGTCATGCTACCCCCTATCACGTTACATCATCATAGCGCTAAGGGTTCTTATGGATCCCCATATACAGCTCCACAAGGAGGATTTCTTCAGGTTTCCAACCATATTTGTAGAAGTGTTCCGTTGTTAATTAACAACTAAATGCGCATAATCTTTGCCAAAAAACTAACCAGGTGATCAGCAGGTGTGTATCGTTCCCAGGGGTAGCGCTAGAACTAAACACTCCAGTGTACGCAGGGACCCCCGAACTTGCAATTAAAAAGTAGGGGGTCCGGAGTAGAGTTTGGCGAGTCCGATTTGCACAAATGCAGCATAAATATGCCTGCAATAGCGCTAGATTGAAAAAACTGGGGATCTGCAGGGACCCCTGAACTTGCAGAAAATTTTAAAATAGGTGGTCCGAACTCTATTTTGGTGGGTCCGGGACCCCAAAAAGCAACCTAGCGCTATACCCCTGATCGTTCCTGCCACCAGGTTTCGTTACCATGCTATCAATTTATGCTGATTTTCGCATTCACCGAAAACATACGGTTACGGAGCAAACTTGGATATGCTTCCTCCCACCAAGTAACGTCCCAGCAGGTCTTACGATTCCCCAGATACAGCTCCGGACGGACACACGCCCCTCCCCCACACACGGACAGACAGAAATAGTGATTACTAAGGCCCATCCTGAACGAGGTATCGGTTCATGAGACCAGATATAAACATAGTTCAGACGAGACAAAAATCAAACCCTCACTCTTTTGCAGTGTTTGTATCCAAAGCTTATGCTTACATTTACAACATTACTTTAATCAAATTCGGAAGACTGAACAGTCACTTCCGGGTCCATTTTATCACTATCTGCACCATTGATCCATTTCAGAATCCGAATTGATGTAGAATTTATCCTCATCTAACAAATACTCATGATTTTCTTCGTCATCTGAAACATTTGCGACATTATTTGCACAACTGAATCACTGCAATTTACTCTTTCCAAAAACTACGACTTTCGCCATTAGAATTGTTTATTGTGAACACATGTGCGAATGGTAGAGGGCTGACATCCTGAATTAATTGCATTACGTCATGCTCATCACTCTCTAGTCTCTACACAACCGCTGTGGTTCCGGTCCCTTCACTTCTAGTGTGGAGCGAGCCAGAGAGCCTGGGAGCGAGCGGACCAAAGCGGCTGGTGTAGAGACTGAAAATTATATTCATTCCTGATTCATTCATAAAATTCACGGCGCGTCGATTCTACTATATGGGTGACGTCGTACGAATTGAAAACAGCAGCAAATTAATTTCCGACATTTTCTTTCGAGATTTATGAAGAAAATATGAATGTTTTTCAACAGATCATCAAATTACTTTATTATATATATTTTTTCAATTGGTAGCGTTACCCACACGCTTTATATATTGCTCCCACGCTTTTTAGAAACCCACCATTTATTCCACAAAATTTTAACCCCCACCCTTTTTAAAGATTTTCAGAATTCCCAACCCCACGCTGGTAGAAAGCGTGCCACAAACAATGCCAGCTGTGACCTTCGCTGGCGAGACGTTGTTATCAGGGTTGTCAAACCCGCGATTTGGTAACCCAATTGGGCGACTTTTGAAGATTTTAACCGGGACAATTTCCTGCCCCATAGAATACAAAGGGTAAAGAAAAAAATTGGGCGACTTTTCGATTATTTGATTCGGGCTGAATTTTTTTTGGCAACCCCGGTTATTTAGCGTTAATTTAACTAAATTACTACGCCACTGGTCTCTAAATATTTTGAAGTGTTGTCCCGTGGTGACGAAACTCCCGAGAACTCAATAAACAATCTGGACAAAGGAATCATCCAATCACGTTTCTAGCCACGTGAGATCACCGCAAAATTCATGATAAAAGGTCACTATCCCAAAGAAAAAATAGTGCAATCCGTCAATTCCCGCCATGATCTCGCAACTTAAATTACTCAGACCAAAATAATCTCTAGCGCATACAGGGAACCAAACAAAAGATAGAAATGACTTGTTTCTCGTGACGACTTTTGACTTTCATCACTTCAAAATAAGTACTTTCCCCACCCCAAATTCACCTCTAAAGGAGTGCAATCGATTGAAAAATAACTCAGCAAAGCTTAGAACCCAATTTGATATCTAAATATCACACACAAAAAAGCCTTAGTATAAAAAAGCAGCGCCGGAAGTTGCCGAAAAATGAGGTAAAATATGGCTACCATCGAGTTGGACTCCTTAGGCCCATTAGCTCCGCTAAGAGCCAAAAATTAATTTTGTAAAGAATTTTTTTGGTACAATGCCCATGAAAATTTGGGTAAAATTGTTTTTTAATTTTCTCCATAACTGAGCATTTTTGCCCAAATTTGACCTCGCATATCAATTCATCAAGTCTTTGTCAATTTAAAAGACCAAATATTTAGCAGTTATGAGGCCCATAATTCCCTGAGGGTTAAGACCAACCTTAAGAATTAATTTTTTTACTGTTATGTGACTATTATGGTAATACCAGTTATATTCACCAGATAGCCAGCTCACATAAAAATCATCACTTCAAATCACAGATGTTCCAATATCTGTGTTCAAATACAATGTTAACAGCTCTCCTAGCAATCATGCTAGAGAATGATTTGACCACTCGCCTAGCATCATACTAGAGAGTGAGTAACCACTCCCTTTAAAATCTAGACGACAAAGCCTGTCACAAGGATCCATGATTGGCCCTGTTACATGTATGTCATTCACCATAATATTATACACTTGTCAATCAAGAAACCTCTCTAACTGACATTCAGTTATACAGATATTTTAATGTATCTTATCCAAACTCCATGAAAACAGCCTCATCTAGCATCACTGAATAAAACACTGGATGACCATAAAATCTCTGGAAGCTAAATGATGAGGAGATAGAGTTTTCTATTGGCGCATCAAATTATCATACACATAGCTTATCTCCTGCTATGCTAACAGTTGGCGATGATTCCATCAATCCAGCTCTGCAATCCAGTATGCAACCTCTGTGTTATAATTATTTGATACACAGATGACAGTGGCTGCACATATCATATAGGCCTACATTGTATCCCTGTAATCTATTATAAATTAGCAACTACATAAAATATCAATTGGTTTCAAGGACCATGGCATCTACTATCTGGTGGTTTGTGCCTTGATCTTGTCCCAAATGGACTATGGCAATGGATTGTTATTAAGTTCCAATAATGACATCCAAAGACTTCAGGGCAGTTCTTATTTGCTGCATTCTTGATTCTCTATACTCTCTTGTTCTTTGTGTTGTTGCCTAGCTGTTAAAAGGCTGCTTCAATCTGCAAACTATTGAAGGAATCCTTACTCCTTAGACAGTGCTAGTGCCTGCAGAAAAGTTATTAATGAGAATAACATGAATATTAATAATAATTAACACAACATTTTCAGACCTTCCTTTTATTTAAGAAATAAAGGGTAATGCATTATCCTTTACACCCAAATAATGTATCCTCACCCATTATTTAAAAACGTTTTTACTGCCAAGGACACATTATTTGCGTGTAAAGGATAATGCTGCACCCTTTTATTCTATTACCAGAAAATAGTGCGATTTAAAGAGAAAATATCATTTTTTGGCACAAATATTTTCAGTTGTTTACTTCAAGGTGGAGCGTGTATCGCGGAAATATTGCACAGCGTAATGCTGACCGTAGAGTGTGTTACGGCGCTTGACCCATTATTGCAGAATAATGGGCTCTCATGTGACGTGTTTAAAAAAATCACAATGCGCGATTTTGAATAATGGGTCGTAAGAGTAATAGAATTATAAATAAGTCACAGAATTTTTAAAATTTTTTTACGGTAGATATTTAAGGTGGCAAACTTAACTATGGTGTTGTGCACAGAATTGCTTTAAAATTATCGTACAGGATGTGATTTTTCAAAACAGCTTTTTGACTTATGCAAATTCACAAAATCCCATTTAAACACTTTTCTTTGCTGATTTAAGTTAAATGAACATAATGGATTTGACATAGCTAGCTATTGTATCTGTAAGGTGTAGTATTTGAGTTAGCTATCTGAAAATACAAATAAAGACAAAATGCCACCTAAAATGGTCAATATGTTCTATATACGTCTTTCATAAGGCGAGTTAGAAGGTAGCATGAACTAGCAGCATTTGCATTCGAATATTGAGACAAGTAAAGCTGACACACGTGAGGAATGGTATTGGTTTTATTAAGGAAATCCCAATGATTGATATAAGTAGTGTCATTTCCACCCCATTTGCATGATGTTTTTTGGGAGGGTTAAAATGGCAAAACTATTGCTTAGATATATTAAAAACAAATCAAGAAATATCAAGAAATAATTGAAAATTTTCATTTATGAAACTTGCAAATCTAAGCTAAACTTATTTAACATTCGCCGAAAATTCTGCCCAAAACATATAGTGTAAACCTTAACTCACCTCTAGGAAGATCAATTGCAAAACATCAGATGCCCTGACACCCAAACTCGCAGCCAATGGCTTCACATGTTCATTTACTTCATGAAGTTTGCACCATTCTTTAAAATATAAAACACAAAAAACATAAATGTTACATGTGGGTAAAATAGAAGATTAAAATTGTGCTTTACAAGATACCCATGAATACCGCAACTTTGTCACAGGTGGGATAGGATAGTAAAGATGATTTGATTTAAACAATACAACATTCCCTTGTATACCACAACTTTGTCACGGGTGGGAAGGGACATAATTTTAATTGTGCTATACAACATTCCTTGTATACCACAACTTTGTCACAGGAGGGACAGGATACTACAAATAATTTACATTATATAGCACAATAGATAGTGTCCTGTTCCACCCATGATAAAGTTGTAGTATACATGGGA
Source organism: Amphiura filiformis (assembly GCF_039555335.1). Classification (NCBI taxonomy): domain Eukaryota; kingdom Metazoa; phylum Echinodermata; class Ophiuroidea; order Amphilepidida; family Amphiuridae; genus Amphiura; species Amphiura filiformis. Next base: position 54,136,636 of record NC_092636.1, read on the forward strand.
GTGTTGTATAGCTGAATGGAAATCATCTTTGTACTCTGTTCCACCCATGATAAAGTTGTAGTATACATGGGAGTGTTGTATAGCTGAATGGAAATCATCTTTGTACTCTGTACCACCCATGATAAAGTTGTAGTATACATGAGAGTGTTGAATAGCTCAATGGAAATCATCTTTGTACTCTGTTCCACCCATGATAAAGTTGTAGCATACATGGGAGTGTTGTATAGCTCAATGGAAATCATCTATAGTACTCTGTTCCACCCATGATAAAGTTGTAGCATACATGGGAGTGTTGTATAGCTGAATGGAAATCATCTATAGTACCCTGTTCCACCCATGATAAAGTTGTAGTATACATGGGAGTGTTGTATAGCTCAATAGAAATCATCTTTGTGCTCTGTTCCACCCATGATAAAGTTGTAGTATACATGGGAGTGTTGTATGATAAAGTTGTAGTATACATGGGAGTGTTGTATAGCTCAATGGAAATCATCTATAGTACTCTGTTCCACCCATGATAAAGTTGTAGTATACATGGGAGTGTAGTATAGCTCAATGGAAATCATCTTTGTGCTCTGTTCCACCCATGATAAAGTTGTAGTATACATGGGAGTGTTGTATGATAAAGTTGTAGTATACATGGGAGTGTTGTATAGCTCAATGGAAATCATCTATAGTGTTCAGTTCCACCTGTGATATAGTTGTAGTATACATGGGAGTGTTGTATAGCACAATGGAAATCATCTACAGTACTCTGTTCCACCCATGATAAAGTTGTAGTATACATGGGAGTGTTGTATAACTCAATGGAAATCATCTATAGTACTCTGTTCCACCCATGATAAAGTTGTAGTATACATGAGAGTGTTGAATAGCTCAATGGAAATCATCTTTGTGCTCTGTTCCACCCATGATAAAGTTGTAGTATACATGGGTGTGTTGTATAGCACATTGGAAATCATCTATAGTCCTCTGTTCCACCTGTGATAAAGTTGTAGTATGGGAATGTTGTATAGCTCAATGGAAATCATCTTTGTACTATGTTCCACCTGTGATAAAGTTGTAGTATACATGGGAGTGTTGTATAGCACAATGGAAATGATCTATAGTGTTCAGTTCCACCTGTGATATAGTTGTAGTATACATGGGAGTGTTGTATATAGCACAATGGAAATCATCTATAGTACTCTGTTCCACCTGTGATAAAGTTGTAGTATACATGGGTGTGTTGTATAGCACAATGGAAATCATCTATAGTGCTCTGTTCCACCTGTGATAAAGTTGTAGTATACATGGGAGTGTTGTATAGCACAATGGAAATCATCTATAATACTCTGTTCCACCCATGACAAAGTTGTAGTATACATGGGAGTGTTGTATAGCACAATGGAAATCATCTATAGTGCTCTGTTCCACCGGTGATAAAGTTGTAGTATACATGGGAGTGTTGTATAGCACAATGGAAATCATCTATAATGCTCCGTTCCACCTGTGACAAAGTTGTAGTATACATGGGAGTGTTGTATAGCACAATGGAAATCATCTATAGTGCTCTGTTCCACCTGTGATAAAGTTGTAGTATACATGGGAGTGTTGTATTGCACAATGGAAATCATCTATAGTACTCTGTTCCACCTGTGATAAAAGTTGTAGTATACATGGGAATGTTGTATAGCACAATGGAAATCATCTATAGTGATAATATTGTTGTACACATGAGAGTGTGGTATACACATGTAGCACAATGGGAATCATGAACTTCAATGTCCTGTTTCACTTGTGAGCATGATAAAGTTGTGGCATACACTAGAGTGTTTATTCTAGTCTTTTGTTGCCTACTGAAAAGTTGAACGAAGATAATTTCTGTTTTCGGTTTCGGGAGTTATGTTAATTTCTGACATGAAAACGTGACATGAGAGAGTTGATGCTAATACAGACAAGAGAAGTGTCTCAATTTTATGGTCGTAAATTAGCGATAAATTGTACGGCTTCAATTGACTTGCGTAGGGTGTATAGGTACTTCCGCCTAGGCGGGAGTGGCTCATGAAAAAAGCCCAGCATAGAAATATACACTAATCAGTGTTGCCACGAATTACGTATACTTGTTCGTGAAATCGCGAAAAAATAGGTCATATGATTATGTAGAGATGAAACGGGAATTCTTTTCGTCAAAATACACCTTAAAACTTGTGTGTCCGAGATAGTAACTCGGGGCCCGACTTAGTAACCCGGGCCTCGACTCGGGACCCGAGATAGTAACTCAGGGTCCAAGATAGTAACTCGGGCCCCGACTTAGTAACTCGATATCTGAGTTAGTAAGAGATAGTATCTCAGACTTAGTAACTCTGGGTCCAAGATAGTAACTCGGGGTCCGAGATATTAACTTGGGGCCTCGACTTAGTAACTCAGGGTCTAAGACAGTAACTCGGGGCCTCGACTTAGTAACTCGGTGCCTCGACTTAGTAACTCAGGGTCCGAGATAGTAACTCGGGGCCCCGACTTATTAACTCGGGGTCAGAGATAGTAACTTGGGGCCTCGACTTAATAACTTGGGGTCTGAAACAGTAACACGGACCGCGAGATAGTAACTCGGGTCTGAGATAGTAATTCAGGGCCCCGACCTAGTAACTCGGGGTCCGAGATAGTAATTCGGGGCCTCGACTTAGTAACTCGGGGTCCGAGATAGTAACTTGGGGCCTCAACTTAGTAACTTGGTATCCGAGATAGTAACACGGACCCGAGATAGTAACTTGGGGTCCGAGATAGTAACTCGGGGTCCGAGATAGTAACTCGGGGTCCGAGATAGTAACTCGGAGGCCGAGATAGTAATTCGGGCCCCAGACTTTATAACTCAGGGTCCGGGATAGTAACTCGGGTCAGAGATAGTAAGTCGGGGCCTCGACTTAGTAACTCGGGTCTGAGATAGTAACACTGACCCCGAGATAGTAACTCGGGGTCCGAGATAGTAACTCTGGGCTTCGACTTAGTAACTTGGGTCTGAGATAGTAACACTCTCCCCGAGATAGTAACTCGGGGTCCGAGATAGTAACTTGGGGCCTCCACTTAATAACTCGGGTCTGAAACAGTAACACGGACCCCGAGATAGTAACTCGGGTCTGAGATAGTAATTCAGGGCCCCGACTTAGTAACTCGGGGTCCGTGATAGTAACTCGGGGCCTCGACTTATTAACTCGGGGGGCCTCGACTTAGTAACTCGGGGTCCGTGATAGTAACTCGGGCCTCGACTTATTAACTCGGGTCTGAGGTAGTAACACAGACGGCGACTTAGTAACTCGGGTCTGAGATAGTAACTCGGGCCCCAACTTAGTAATTAGGGGTTAGAGATAGTAACTCGGAGCCTCAACTTAGTAACTTGGGGTCTGAGATAGTAACACGGACCCCAAGATAGTAACCCGGGGTCCGAGATAGTAACTCAGGCCTCGACTTAGTAACTCGGGTCTGAAATAATAACACGGACCCTGAGATGGGGGTCCAAGATAGTAACTCGGGGCCCCGACGTAGTAACTGGGGGTCAGAGATAGTAACTCGGGGCCTCGACTTAGTACCTCGGGGTCCAAGATAGTAACTTGGGGCCTCAACTTAGTAACTTGGTATCTGAGATAGTAACACAGACCCAATATAGGAACTCGGGGTCCGAGATAGTAATTCGGGCCCCGACTTAGTAACTCGGGGTACGAGGTAGTAACTCGGGGTCCTGAATTACTATCTCAGACCCCGAGTTACTATCTCGGGGTCCGTGTTACTGTTTCAGACCCCGAGTTATTAAGTCGAGGCCCCAAGTTACTATCTCGACCCCGAGTTAATAAGTCAGGGCCCGAGTTACTATCTCAGACCCCGAGTTACTATCTCGGGTCAGTGTTACTATCTCAGACCCGAGTTACTAAGTCGAAGCCTGAGTTACTATCTCGGACCCCGAGTTACTAAGTCGAGGCCCCGTTTACTATCTCAGACCCCGAGTTACTAAGTCGGGGCCGAGTTACTATTTCGACCCCGAAGTTACTAAGTTGGGGCCCTAAGTTACTAAGTTGGGCCCCAAGTTACTAACTCAGACCCCGAAGTTACTATCTCGGACCCCGAGTTACTAAGTCGAGGCCCGGTTTACTATCTCAGACCCCGAGTTACTAAGTCGGGGCCGAGTTACTATTTCGACCCCGAAGTTACTAAGTTGGGGCCCTAAGTTACTAAGTTGGGGCCCCAAGTTAGTAACTCGGACCCGAGTTACTATCTCGTTGTCCGTGTTACTATCTCAGACCCCGAGTTACTAAGTTGAAGCCCCGAGTTACTATCTCGGTACCCGAGTTACTAAGTTGGGGCCCCAAGTTAAGTTCTCGCCCCCAACTTACTAACTCAGACCCCGAGTTACTATCTCGTTGTCCTTGTTACTATCTCAGACCCCGAGTTACTAAGTTGAGGCCCCGAGTTACTATCTCGGATCCCGAGTTATTATATCTCTGACCCCAAGATATTAAGTCGGAACCCTGAGTTACTATCTAAGGGCCCTGTGTTATTAAGTCGGGGCCCGAGTTACTATATCAGACCCTGAATTAGTATCTCGGGACCCTGAGCTACTATCTCGGATCCCCAATTAGTATCTCGGGGCCCCAAATTACTATCTCGGACTCCGAGTTACCAAGTCGGCGCCCCGACTTACTATCTCGGACCCTGGGTTACTAACCCGGACCCTGAGTTATAAAGTCGGGGGCCAGGATTACTATCTCGGACCCCGAGTTACTATCTTGGGGTCCGTGTTACTATCTCAGATACCAAGTTACTAAGTTGAGGCCCCAAGTTACTATCTCAGACCCGAGTTACTAAGAGCGTGTTTATACTGAGCACCTCGCATTACCGCGAATTCACCTTCACCCGCATTTCAATCCTCTCGCATTCACTGGGTCGTTTCTACTGCGCTGTTAATGTAGGGTAACAATTCACTACCCACATATTTAGTGGGGAAGGCGGAAGTCCAGCAAATAGTTTTTGTGACCTTTCAAGGTCAGATTTTGAATGCTCACACTGTATTATAATAGGCTAACTTCCGGTGTCAACCGCAAAATCGTCACCCGTACTGTTTCTACTGCGAACGTTACGCGATTAACCACTATTAACCACCTCAATAGGTGGTTGACGGATTCACTCGCATTACACGCATTAACCTTCACCCGATCTGTTTCTGCTGGGGCCGTTACCGCGTATTCTTCGCATCACCCCGAATTCACTCGAATTAACCCGCAACCGTCTGCTCAGTAGAAACACGCTATAAGTCGAGGCCCGAGTTACTATCTCGGACCCCGGGTTACTATCTCGGGGTCTGTGTTACTATCTCAGACCCGAGTTACTAAGTCGAGGCCCGAGTTACAATCTTGGACCCCAAGTTAATAAGACGAGGCCCCGAGTTACTATGGGGGGCAGAGTCCTGACAAAAATGAAAGAAAAAAGTGCCCCTCTGACAAAAAATAAAAGGGAAAATCAGGAGGGCAAAGGAAAAGAAAAGGGGCAAGGAGCCCTTTTCTACCGAAATTCAGCCTGAAAATACACAATTATCTTTACTGCTGCCCATTTTGGCTTATAATGTTAGGCACATTTGGCTTACCTTTTTTACTTGGAATTACTTTTTTAAGTGTTTTCCATAACTTTTTGCTATCATGTACATTATCATTAATTGTCCTTTCAAAGTGCTTCTTCTTCAAATAAAATGTCATATTATTAACTCTATTTCTAACTGACTTAGCCTTTTCCCAATCATCAGGGTCATTGGTTTTATGAGCCTTGGCATAAAAATAATCCCTATCCTTACACAATTTAAGAAAATTACTGTCTACCCATTCAGGGAGATAGATGCCCCTTTATACGCTTAGTTTTAAAAGGTGCATGTTCATCGCATGCTTCATCAAACAATGATTGCCACTTAGATAGAGCGTCATCAACATCATCAATACAGTTTACTTGTTCCCAATCAATATTCTGAATTGTGTTCACAAAGAGTTACTATCTCGGGGTCCAAGTTACTGTTTCAGACCCCGAGTTTACTAAGTAATTAAGGGCCCAGGGTGTAGACATCACCCTGGGTGTAGACATAATTATTGCACAGTCCCTATATAGTATTGTGTTGTCGTGGAAACATGTAGTTGATAAATTACTCGATCAAATCATTTGGATAACGGGATACTACACCCCTGCCCAATTTTGTGCCTATTTTTACATTTTTCTCAAAAATTATAGAGCATTGGTGACAAGTAAGATATGTATATTATAGGGGCAAGGACTACAACTGCTACACTGGAAATTTTATTTCAGCACAGACAGCAGTTGTGGAGTTCAGGGATGGCATTAACTCAAGTTTGGGGGTGAATCACTCACCACAATTACATTTTCAAGCTTTTTCACTCATAAATTTTGTAACTTCAGTAGTTCGGGAGTGAATGAGCAACATTGTGGGTGCATGATTGATTGGCAAAATCTGTTCATTCACATAGTAGCAGAACTAAAAAATGATTAAATATTTTTCACCTCCAAAATTTCATTTTCACCCACCATATTTGGTTTTCATGGGAGTTCGGGAGTGAAAAATTACCCCCAACTTTCAATCCTTAATGCTAACCCTGGTGAAGTTAAAGTCAAAAATTAGGGAAAACCAATATTTGATCAATAAATCAATAACTACTTGCCTTGAGTTGCTGAATTTTCAGTGCAGTAGTTATAGTCCTTGTCTCTATAATATACATATCTAGGCCCTATATCTTACTTGTCACCAATGCACTATGACACAAAAATAAGCAAAAAATTGGCTAGGGGTGTAGTACCCCCTTAAACATAATAGATCCCACACAATTTAAAACCAACATAACCCAACATCTACAAGAAATCTATACAGTAGACTAAAATTTGCATGCATGCATATATCAACCTAACTGTTTTACTCCTCTAGGACTGTTGGGCAGTATCAAGATCAAGATGATGTGCAAATTCCAAGTTAGACTTCATCATGTTCTTGCTGTCATTGACATATTTGTAGAGACGACTAGAGTCCCCGCTATATGTCGAATGTATGGACTAGGGTAGCCCGAAACATCATGGCCCTGTTCCTTCCTCACTAGGGCCATGAATGCCCTACGTCACGTAAAAAACGGGGCACCGTGAACTCACGTCAGCGGTGATGACGTCACACTGACGGCATCTATTTATAGAAAGAATTCAAAACATTTTCCATCCTCAAATGTGCTCAAAATTTACGAACATGCACCAAATATGTTTTGTTTAAAAGTCTCATCTTCACGTGAGGAATGGTAGGAAGTGGTATTTATGAGAAAACGTGGTATTTTATGTGTACCCTGGACCAGATATGCTCAGGAGTCTCAGACCTTCGTACGGAGAAGGACAGTGGAAATCAGGGGTACAGCATCAAGGCCCAAAAGTCGGGGGTTGTTTTCCTGTGTTTTTCACTCCAGAGCTTGCAGAAAATCCAAATACATGGGGTGAAAATTAAATCTTGGGGGTGAAAAATATTTTGCAGTGTAGTCAGGGGTAGGAGTACGGTCCAAAAGTAGCTAGAGGGTCAGTTTTCACCCCACGAGCTTGCACATATTCCCAATAGAGGGTGATTAATATTTTTTTAATTTAGGGGGTCATTCACCCCCGCTACCCTGGTGGAAATCGTAGTGACGGACGTCGGGCTAGGACTAGGGAGCCAATTGTCAAAAGCCGTAACTCACACATATTATACGATACACCCATCGAATGTGTGTCATCGGTCCAGTCATCGGCCTTGTAGGAACCCATGGATTAGGTCCATGTACACATACGATGGGTGTACCCCGCTAGAGTCCCGGACTAGAGTTTTAAATTATACTATGTAGTATGTACAGTACTCGGAGAACGTGGTTGTGTATATTTTTTCTGTATACATCGCTATTTATAGAAAGGATAAATCAACTTGAGAAAATATTGTGACTTGCTCAAGTTGTTATACTCGCGTAAATACTCACACTGTACAGAGTTGTACAGTATATACAGTCACCATGTCACAGTGCATAAACTATCACAGCTTTTGGTATTAATATTGGTAAGCTTACACTACCATAATTCATTGACTTCATGAAATAACTGGTAAGAAACTGGACGAAATGTACACTTACTGTTGTTTAAAATGCTTGAATTCCGAAATTACTGGTTAGAAACTGGAACAAAAGTACACTTTTCTATAATACTGTGGTTTAAAATTCAACCGCCGTGTGTGTGTTAATTAATTTCACTGTGGTCAGTGTGGTGACGAGCTATAAGATCTATAGTATTAATACCATCATTCATGATCTGTACGAGTCGATTATTAAAAAATGTATGACGCGGATGACGTAGAGTTCATTAATATTCATATATACTACTACGATTTCTTCATGAGAGGGGTCTGGCACACGACACCGGTGACCCCTGATATCCTCAATCGATATAAATTAACTTAGATTGTTGGCGTAAAGAATGTTACCAAGTGTTGCTACGATCTCATATAATTCGGCAAATTTGGCCAGGCTAAAGGTTCAACGATATTGTGAATAATTATAGGCTATATAGGCCTCATGAGTGTTAATGAAATAGTATTAATACATTTAGCATTTCACATTTTTATCGTCCAATTATAATAGCCCCCCCGTCACTTCTCGAATCTCCATCTCTTTCTCCTGCTTGTCAGCTTTGGGCTTTGCTCCCTCACTAAAAATCCTGGCTACGCTACTGAGTGTGTTAGGAAAGTCTTTTGGTATATTTTGAAGTTCCACTTTTGTTTGCTATCTACTGAAGATAGCATTTAAGGCGTATATTCATACATGCTTTAAAGCTTTTTGCATTGTCCATTATTATAGCCCCATCACGTCAAAAATCTAGTCATCATTTTCTACTTCTTATATATTGTTTTCTCTATAATTTAGTCCCACCACGTACCGAATGCATCTCTTCCTACTACTAAAGTCCCGTTCAGAATTGACATCTTTGTATCAAATTCCCCATCATGTCCCATGACTTTCATCTCATTTTTTGACTTTCATTTTGGCCTTTCATATAGCGCAGCATTAATGACTTTTTTCTGAAAGCACGCAGAACGCTTATAGGTATGTCTTTTCGCGGTATATTTGGATGTTTTATGTTCTTACCTATCAACTGAAGATAGCATTTATATATAGGCCTGCATGTACACAGAAAATAATTCATACACTTTATTAAACGTTTGGGTATAAACAAACTGGCAACCTTTGATGCAATCTATAGTAACAGACATGAACTTGGCAGTGAACGAGCATCTCGCATTCCAGTCATTCTTGCGTGTTCAAGACGACATGTGATACTTCAGTAAAAATATCAACCGTAAAAATAGTATAAATGTTTCTTGACCGTTCTTTATCAAAATATAAATACATAAACATACATCTCTATTTCATTCTATAAATTCAACATTTCATGATCTTATTAGCATGCTAAATAAAATACCCCCATTAGCACGATTAGAGACACAGCAACACCGTTGCACTTTTGCATTTATTGTGATCTTACAATTTTATAGAAACACCATTTTATCAATTACAAGATGAGACGGATAAATTAGAGGAAAAAATATTGATGCTCCAAACCTTAAAAAGTTTCCTTGCGCTTTTCCTTCAGGTTTGAATTTTGTTTGGTTCAAACTATTTTTGACCCTACTATTATTGTAAAGTTTGCTATCTTGAAAATCACATTTGACTGTTTTTTACTTCTCACTTACGGTATAGCTCAGAGCAGATCGTAAGGGGTTTGTCAAAATAATTAACCAACAAAATTTTAAAATTATTTAAAAATATTAAACCTTTTATACTGTGTTTTGCTATAATGGAAGGACGCGACGCGTTTTGTTTAAAAAAGAAAGAAAACAGGGTGGCATGCATCCCACGAACCCTTAAAGGTTAGTATTTAACCCTTTCTTTTGACCTATTAACGCCTTAAACTAACACACAGTCTTCTATTTATTATCATTATTGTATGCAGAGGAATGTAAACTAAGTAATATCATCAAGCCTGTGGAAGAGGTTCCATAATCTTCTTCATCAGATTTTCTTAACATGAAGTAACTTAGAGGTACTGAATTTTCAATTAATTGTTGCTGTTATAGTGTTACAACAAGTATGGTAAAGGTAAGGCTTAGAATACTAATATCTGTTATAAGTTTTATGTTATTTTCATTTATGTTGCTATTCCTTCTGCTAAACGTGTTCATGACATTTTGATATTGCTTTATCGCAAGCACCCGATATACCAGTTCATTAAATTCAATGACGCAGTTTCTGTATCGTGAATGTTAGTTTGCACGCGCGATGATCTGTTAACGCTTGGGAGTATTGGGAATGGTTTTGTAAAGCATTCTCAGATGAAAGATTTAGTAAAATAAATTTACATGAAATCGTTTTGAGGATTTCCAAAACTCAATCTATAATTTGTATCACGTTTAAAAGCACGAAACTGCAATCATTTATGGACGGAAAAAGATATCTATCTCCGTATAGGCATAGACCATATATAAAAATAAAACGAATGAATTAATGTTGATTGATTGATTGAACGCACGAATGATTGAATGAATGAATGAATGAACGAACGAACGAATCAATGAATGAAAGAACAATTAAGTCAACCGATTTATCAATCATGATTAATCAATCAATTTATCGATCGATCAATTCATCAATCAATGAAGTCGAATCAATCAATCAATGAAGTGAAATCAATCAATCAATGAAGTTATTATTAATGAAATTATATTTATATGTCATCATTTTATTGTTAATTTAAGTATGTATTTTTATATGTGCAATGTATGTAACTCAGCTTTTGGCTGCGATATGCATTTTTCTAATAAACCTTAAATGAAAATGAAATAGCTCGAAATTAACCCATCATCAGGTTTGAATCTCAAAAAAGATCCATAGTCTGACGCTCTATCAATTAGGCCACGCACGATATTACGAGTACAATACACAAAAAAAAGGAGAAAGCAATCACTCGACGTGATTTTTAAGGGTAAACGCATTTGAAAAAAGACCATGAACACGTTTCAACCGGTTTTTTATGTACTTAGGCTAAATTTAAAATTGATATAAAAGGTTTTTGATGGATCATGAAAATATTTCTTTTCACTGGTTAAAATTACGCCATTCATTCATTGCACTACAACTTTCACTCTGTACTCAGAGACACGTCTTTGCTTTCTTTAAGATTCTTTTTTTATTACGATAAAGTGAATCCTCTCGGCCCTCTACACTGTACGCACAAACAGTAAATAACCGTAATCCGTTGTTCTTTTTGTCTAATTTAACAGATAAACCAATAATGAGCATCCAAGAACTAATCGAACTGATCAACAATGAAGCCCCACTCAATGAAATCGAGACCCTTGTTGAAACTGGTATTGACATCAATGAACCCGTCGGTGACATGGGACTCTGTGCTCTTCATCACGCGGTCTACAAAAACCGTCCTGAGTGTGTGCTCTATCTTGTCAACCATGGTTGTAACATCAATGTGCAAGATCAATGTGGGTTTACACCATTACACGTGGCGTCGAGGTACAACCGTGTGGATGTGATGAGAGAATTGCTTCAACTCGGTGCCAATCTTGAAACGGAAGATGCTGTTGGTTGCCCTGCGTTAAATTTGGCGCTACAAAAAGGATATGAAGAATGCGCAGAGTCGTTGTTAGAAAAAGGCGCCAATCCAAATAAGCATTATAAGCACGTGGGATATGAGATACATCAGCTTCCACCTGATACGCCAAAATGTTTGGAATTGTTACTTCAACATGGCGCAGATCCTGAGTTGAGGAATCCAAAAGGGCTTACCGCTCTTCATGTTGCTATCAAAGGTGGGAATATTCTGTATGTTTATATCTTATTACAACATGGTGCGAATTCGAATGCAACCTGTGCGACGATGACGAGTCATAATAGATGGTCAGCCTTACATTTGTCGGTTATTAGAGGGGAAAGGGGCATTACGGAATTACTGCTGCTGTACGGTGCAGATCCAAATATAAAAGACGTCTTTGGTAATTCGGCATTGCATCATGTTGCAGCACATGGACAAGTTACAATTGCGCAGCTCCTTGTCAACCATGGAGCAATTGTGGCTTTGAATAACGAGCGGAAATATCAGCCCTTACACAGAGCATGTGCATCATCAATAGATCCTGATATGATTACGTTATTGTTAGAAAATGGCGCAGATGCACGTGCTCAAACAATACTTCTAGAAACACCAATGCAGCTCTTGCTGAGTCACATTACAAATATACCAGCATCGGCTTCACCAGATTGTCAGAAGCAGGTTCTTTGTTTGATTAACTACGGAGCTCGTGTTACTATAAAATCTGATAACAATGACACTGATAACATCATCTCCATTTTGCTACCTTTATCAATCCATCATCTTGCTGTGATTAGACTGCTTCTTGGTGTTGCTGAAGAGATTTTCATCCCACCAGAAGAGACTGATCTTCTTCAAGGTCTTGATGAATATGTTAGAGACTATATTTTGATGCTTTCGAGAAATGTTCGATCTTTAAAGCACCTTGCGAGGAAAGTCGTCAGACAATGTTTAGAAACACCGTGCAACAGTCGCAATGTAAATGCTCTAGAAATACCTAAATCTTTGAAGAATTATCTTCTTTATTCATGATTGGAACGTTTTAACAAGTCCTTTACCGAAAGAAGATCTCGGAACGTCATTGCATGACATTATGATGACATTCTACGGTAACGTATAATGGCACGGGTATTATAATAGGACCTGCCATTTCTGACCTGTTAAAACGAAGTACATATTCAGTGTATCCAGCCCTTGGAACTCTCGAGGTCCTATATCGGAGAGCTGCTGTGTTGAAGTCCTCGGAAAGATATCGATGACAACGACCCCACACATACCAACTTTGAATAGATGTTGGACCGAAAGTAAATTTATTTATAAAGATGATAAGATGTGCACGTATATTTACAAACCCTGAGTATACAAATGTGATATTTTCTCCGCACCATACAGTCGTGCGGAAGATTATATTCATGCTCATTCATCTGTAAAGAAATGTCCCTGAGCACGTGAAATAGGGAAATAACAAAAAGCAAGCCCCTAATCTAAAAGCTATGGAGTGTTAACCGTCACATTTACAAAACAAGGAGCCACTTTGATAAGAGCAAACGCCCTTTATATCAGTTTAGTTGATATCTGCCCAGCAAACACAAAAACGTTTTAAAAACGTTTGAAATAAGTTATATTTTGGCTTTTGGTTTAGGTAAAAACGTTTTAATAACATTAAAATGTCGGGTTATATAAAGGTCATGATAACGTTTTAAAACGTTTTGTATGAAAACACACTACAACAATATTTTTTAAATGTTTTCCAAAAATGTTATTTTAAACTATTTTTGCAAACATTGTTGCCAAATATTTTGTCAATACTTAAATAACATTATGTTAAAATATTTCAACCCAGCAAACACAGAAATGTTCTTAAAATGTTTTTTTCAAAACCTTTTAATAACATTTAAATGTCGGGTTATATAAAAGTCATGAAAACGTTTTTAAAACGTTATTGCAAATATTTTGGGCAAAATTTTTCGCAAAATATTTTTTCAACCCCAAAATAACATTCTGTTTAGAATGTTTTGTATCAAGTTTTCAAGAATGTTTTTGGAATGTTATTAAAACGTTTTTATACCCTTTATATAACCCGACATTTAAACGTTTTCTGTAAAACATTTTTGTTTGCTGAGCAGTAGATTATCAAAAATGTTTTGTAAGGTTATAAAAACGTTTTATACTCTTAATATACCCTTTATATAACCCGACATTTAAACGTTTTCTGACAACCTTTTATAACCTTTTGCGAATGATGTCGAAAACGTTTTGTGTTTGCTGGGTGGTTTGTCATGATTTGCGTGAGCGTTTCCCTGTGTGTGTGTGTGGGGGGGGGGGGCGTGTATGGAGGGAAGGAGTGTGCGGCGGGTGTTGGTCTATTTGTACTTGGTATATCTCGTTTTGTTGAAGGCGGATTTACTCTACAAGAGGGCAGAAATAATATAATGTTATAATGTTGTCGTACTAGTTTCGGCAATGAATAACCTTTGTCAAGACTTCCATTACACGTGTGTACGTGTGGGGTGGGATGTTTTGTGTGAGAGAGGTATATGGGATGTAATATTTTTAAATTCTATAATGAAAAACAAAGCTTAACTATTATGCATAGGCGACCTGCTGTCATATCGTGCAAAATAAAACAATGCATGCATTAAACTTGATAGTTTGACTAATGAGTTCAAAAGAGGGGAAGTACAACATGTACAGGTTTGACATTAATTTGAATAAATTCCTCGATCTAATACAAACCTCGGGTTTTGACATTGATCTGTGTCATGCTTTTATTATGACGCTAAACTGGGAAATTAACCAAAGGGAAAAGCGCAAGGAACCTCATTTGAGTCCCAAAGGAGAGAATAATGAACTCGAATGGGAACGGCTAACACGAAAGGAATCGGGTGAAACAGGAATAAGCTTATGAAATTTATTGTGAATTTACATCAACATCAATTTACCTGACAAAACTCGAATTTTCTTGTAATGGCAATATCATATGGGGTACTTGATCATGCGCAAATCGTAAAAACATAGAAACTCTGTTGCAGGCTATGTGGTATCTCATATCGTGTGCATATGGTATGATTAGCCCGAGTCGCTCGGCCTATCTCGAACAAAATCGCCATGCGTAGCTTTTGAAAAACGAGAGGATTCGCCGTACTCATGGTACTATCACGGCAATTTTTGACACGAAGATATAGGGATGATGACACTGTGTACCGGTAATAAGCGACTTATAACCGGTATTAGTGACTTATTACCGGTATTAAGTGACTTAATGTTTGCTGACATACACAGGTGATTATTGCAATCTGATTGTTGTGCAGGAGCGATCTATTCAAAAATTGTATTCTTCTATGGTAGTTATTAATCCGATTATGACGTCACTTCTACGGCAAATTCATGACGCGACCCTGATGGTCATTATTTCTCTTCACCATGTCCATTTACGTGATTGAATCATAGACCATTTAAAACAAAAAATGGTCTATGATTGAATAAAGCTGCATGTAGGCCTGCGTCTCTCATGAATGCGCACATTCTTTAGAAATAAGACTGACCTAGCTCGAGATAGCCTATAGACATGATAGACGAATCCAAATACACGCATTCCTACACCTGACTAGCAGCCTTTAGTTGGGTCCCCGTCGGCTACAATGCATCCAAAATGTGAAATGATTCGGCCTTGGCGGAAATTTTAAACTGCATTCCATCACCCGTTTTACACCTTCCGCGAAAACACAGGTAGACAAAAGAATGATTTAAGTTTACAACACACAGTTCCAACAGTTGTGCAAATAAAAGCTGCTTTACAGCTAGAGAAGGTCGAGGAGGGTTAATAGAATAATACAATAGAGATAATTCCGCAGGTAATCCCGTCGCATCTATTCATAGATGTACAAATGGATGAACAAAAGGACTATGTATGAATAGATGCGGCCGGATTACCTCTATTGTATATATTATTCTATTAACCCTCCTCGTCTTTGCATCTTCTCTAGCTGTTAGGCGGCTTTTATTTGCACAATCAAACGCTCAAAACACCAGGTTGGTGCTAGCGGGAAACCAAAGATGGCCGACCAAATCCTGACCATGACTTGGCTCGTTGGATTCGTCTATAGCTAAAATACAGGTTTACATTTTACTATCTTAAGTCGTGTTCACACAGTCGGATATAAGTGAGTTATTACCGGTAATAGGCGACTTATTACCGGTTTTAGTGACTTAAGCGCTCCACAGACTCCGAGTATTAGACGTACAATATTGTATGTAACATATATACGTTATTTAATCTATTGTCATTCTATTTCCAGTAATGTTTAGCTTCTAACGAATGTTTGATGACGAAAAATCGATAATATGTTACATGTAATATCTAGCAGAAATATATTATCGATTTTTCGTCATCAAACATTCGTTAGAACTAACATTATACTGGAAATAGAATGGCAATAGATTAAATAACGTATATATGTTACATACAATATTTTACGTACAATAAAAAGTCTGAATACTGCTTTATAACCGGTATTAAGCGACTAAAATCCGACTGTGTGAACACGACTTTACATAATCTTGCTGTATTTCAGCTAGAGCACCATAGTTTTTTTTCTGAGAACAATAGGCCTACAAACACGAAATCTTTTCATGACTTCAGTGACGCGACCTCGATGGTCATCATTTTTATTCACCGTGTCCATTGAAGTGAGAGAGAATAGACAGGGCCTACGTGTTAACACAATAGAAATTCCCGGTAGAAACTAGCATCTCATGAATGCGCTACCAATCTTTAGAAAATAACAAAACCCACTTTTAGAGAGGGTGAGCTCGTGCCTGGACTAGATCGATTTTAGTGATGTGCTCGTACAGCTGCTCGTAGCTGGTCTACACCAAATTACCCAAATAAATCCTTTTCGAGGAAAAATCGTTTCGAGAATGAGCACGGGCATGCAACATTCATCATAAGCGCAATTAGTCGTGTGGCAAACAGGACAAAGTTTTGGTGCCAGATTGGAAACGGGGAACCAAATGGTAAGTGAACATTGTACGAATACAATATACAGTATGGCTTAAGGTATACAAATGATTCGTACCCATGCACAGCATGGGTACGAATAAGCAGTATATACAAAGACAGTGTACATGGATATCCATGGAGGAGCTGTCAAAAATTACATATTTCAAAACCAGGATAACTGCGCCCATTATGAAAATTTACACAAACCCATCATTTTCAAAATACACTGAAACCCTATATTCCATTTTTGAAAAATATGATCCCTAATGTTTACTTACTTTTGTTCAGCAAAAACCAAATTCCAGTTTGTCAAATTCATGTCTCAGAATGTTTATATTTTGTAGACTGATAAATGTTTCCATATATTGCACCCAAGTGTCAGTGCTAAACCCCTCATGTGGAGCAAATGATATTACAAGAAGTCAATTTGACCAACCACATGATAGATTAGGCTGTTCTTCCCCATCCATAATGTGTTTTGAAGCATGACCAAGCAACACCTTTAATCTACTTAAGGCTAGATGACAGCATGTCATGTTTTAATTGGCCAACACCAAACATGTGATACACATGGCAGACCTAAGCCAAGCTCTTTCAGTGAGTATGAAATCTCTGTTACCAGTGTATTGAAAAGCACATGTTCGGTGAAGTGCATCAAAGAAATAAATTGTTTTTTAAAGACTTGATACAGACTATTAGGCAACATGCTGTACATAAAGGCCTACAGGCTGTAGTTTGCCAAATGAAAATGGTGGCAAGTTTGATCAGAAGAATTTATGTGGTGGAATTAAAACATTTATACATCATTTTTGGCAACAAATTTCAACCAAATTGTTATTTTAAAAGGATATTCTTACAGAAGGACTTCTCCTTATCAAGTTTAGCAACAAAAGACATTGGTGAGTAAGTAACTTGTTGTAAAAACCTGCTGCACATGGCCATGTCATGGAAATCATGATTTCCTAGTTTCCATGTGGATTGTTAATTGATACCATTTTCCGCGTATAGGCTTAAGGGACCGTTCACTAACACTTGTTATGGGGTCCTGATGCAAAAAGGGGGGCCCTGAAAATTTTTGACCCTCTTAAGGAGGGCCCTGAAAAAATGACCACAAATTTTCCTGGAAAAATTGAGTTTAAATGCTTTTCTATGGGATTGACCCATAATTTTTATGTCAAAAAAGGGGGAGGGGCCTGACATTTTTGAGGTCTGTAAAGGGGGAGGGGGCCGAACATTTTTGCGATTATTTTTTTGCATCAGGCCCCCCCCCCCCTTACAAGTGTTTGTGAACGGTCCCTAATATTGGTATTATTTTGAATTGTTTACAAAAAAAGACCAAAAACATTTTGGACAACACTGTTTAGATTTGAGAGTGGAATCTGGTTATTTTATTCAATTATTTATATTCTCTTTGAAAAGCAATAATATTGTTGATTAAACCATGGAAATAATCTTATCTACATGTTACTCGAGAACTATTGTGTGCAAATTCGAAGCTAGAGTTCTCGAGTAAGTCAGTCCATGAAGGTAGTAGCATGGACAGTCCATAGATAATGAGCATTAATAATGCTGACAATGTGCGTGTATTCAACATATTTTGAGCTATTTTGAATTTATGCAGATTTGATTTTGGTTACGTGAAGTAACCTTTCAAACCAAATGAACTGGAAATTATTCCCGGAAATTATTGTTTCATTGTAAAGGTTGTGCGTTTGTCCTCGAGATAGACTTTATTATATACATGTATAGTATACATTTGTGTGTTAAAACATACTATCAGGGAACATCGATTACTCTCTGGGAATTGTCAGTCATTCATACACTATAACGAGAACCAATCAGAGCAAACGTTAGAAAATGCGGACCATGCATAATTGCACGGCCCGCACTCTGGCACTCTGCGTATTACGCGCAGTGCTGTCGGACGGGTTCATTTTTCTTGCGGGTTGATGCATTTACATTTGCCTGTATTTTCCATTTTTTTAGTGACAATTTTGTTATAAGATAGGAAAAATTATGGGTTTTTTTCTCGTGTACGAAATAGGTTTATTCAATAAATGCGTATCATATTTGAAGAGCTTTGTTGCAAAACCCCTTACATCCACTTGAGCAATTTTGAGAAAACATCAAAACATCAAAAAAAGTACTGATATATGGGAATTCACGCAAAGTGACACAATTATGTTAATAAATGCGTGTCACTTGTTGTTGGGAGGGGGTGCATTAGACACATCAACGTCTCAGTACAAGTGCATTATTTTGTACAATTTCTCGAGCAGCAAGTGATACGCATTTAATAACCTTTATACACAAGAAAAAATTCCATGATTTTTCTATCTCATAACAAAATTGTCACTAAAAATGTTGGAAAATACAAGCAAATGTAAATGCATCAACCGCAGGAAAAATGAACACGTCCGACAGAGACGCTGTGCAATTTTACAATATTTCTGCATGGTTTGCATTTTTCTAACGTTTGCTCTGATTGGTTCTCGCGATCTAAGAGCGTATGAAATGCAGACAATGCCTCACTAGTTTGGTTAGGGTTAGGGTTATAGTTAGGGTTAGGGTTATGGTGCCCAGGGTAGCCTATTCCAGAACATATCCATTTTTTAAATATATTTACAGGTAGGAGTGATATCAAGCGCACATATTAATTTTAGGATATAAAAATGCCTCGCGTTTCAAAGCACACCAAAGATGGCAACAATAAACCTACAGATTTGACGAACAATAACATCGTCGACGATGATTCCATGAATCCACTTCGTAACCAGAACACGAACGGAAGGAAGACATTCAAACACGCCGCTCTACCGAAATGGGAGTTGATGCTGTGTTTTGCAATGATGGTGGGATTTCTGGGATACATGAAATACAGGACAGGAGTTATTTCAAAAGGTAGGTGAAGGGCATTACTGATAATGACAACATAAAACACAAGGCGGGTTTTCAACAAAGAAAAAGAAAAACACGTAAACGCCATAAATTATGGGGTGAATTTTGATAGGAAAGGGCTCCTTTATTTTCCTTTGCCTTCCCAATTTTTTCTGTCATTTTTTTGTCAGGGGGTACTTTTCTCTTTCATTTTTTTTTTGGTCAGGGGGCAGTCTGCCACCCCTCCTACCCCGCTGCGCTACTGTCTTATTAAAACCCCATACTATATTTTGTGAACAATGTCATCTGATTTGTGTAATACAATATCCATTCAACGAGTATACACTTATGACTAAAATGTTTCATTCTTGTACACGTAAACCCCATTGAATTTGCAGAACATTTATCGCGGATGAAGCTATCTTATTTACCTAAAGGGTGGCTACCATTTGGAATCGGAAAAATAGTAAGTTTCATCCGATTATTGATATACTTTTATATACTATGCCATACCCCTACCTTTCCAATCCCTAAGCTATACAGTCTGAACTTATCGGAGCTAACTGAACTCCAAAGAAGAAAAAAGATGCGCAAGATTTCTTCATTAAGGGATGGGGTATGAACGTTTGGACAGTATTTATTGTGGGACATTAGAGCACAATTCGATATGTCTGATGTGCTCTCATGTCCCACAAAAAATACTGTCGAAACGCTCAAAACACTCATTCCAGATCCCTTAATGAGAACCCTAGATGGTTATTTAAACAACAGATCTTTGTACAACATGAGGAACCTTTTGTGGTTCTCTGGAAAGGCTGCAGAACATCTAATGGTTCTCAAATTAAACATATTAAAAGCTTGGATTCTTGAATTTTCAGGAACCTTTAAGGGCTCAAGTGCAAGGGTTGTTCCAGGGGGACACTTAAGAACTCCTTTCGAACCTTCGCACTAAGAACTAACTAGGCCTATATATGCATTGCCTATTGCCCTAGGTTTTTAATCGGAACGGTGTTCTGCAGAAGCAGAGTCAGTGGATACTTATAGATTTTATCACAAGTGTCAGTGGATACTTATAGATTTTATCACAAGAGTCAGTGGATACTTATAGATTTTATCACAAGAGTCAGCGGATACTTATAGATTTTATCACAAGAGTCAGTGGATACTTATAGATTTTATCACAAGAGTCAGTGGATACTTATAGATTTTATCACGGAGTCAGTGGATACTTATAGATTTTATCACAGAGTCAGTGGATACTTATAGATTTTATCACAGAGTCAGTGGATACTTATAGATTTTATCTCAAGAGTCAGTGGATACTTATAGATTTTATCACAGAGTCAGTGGATACTTATATATTTTATAACATCAAACTTAGTGTTAGCAAAGTTTCTTAAATTTAAAACATTTCTTTAGTTCATTTGATGCTTTAATTGTGTGATTTGTTTTGTTTTAGGATGCCGCGGACTTTGAATGGCTGTTCTTCAAGTGGAGTATGCTGAAGATGTCTGTTGTCCACGAAATATTAATCTACGTGATAGGCGGTCGACTGGCAGAAGCATTCTTTCCAAAAGTAAATTTATGATAATAATGATGACAGTAATACTAGTGACAGTGATGATGATGACGGTAGTCATGGCGATGATAATATTGCTGCATTTTCTGCTGCTGATGATGATGATGACAATAAATGATGACGATGACGGTGATAATAATAATAATAATGACGACGACGATGATATGATGATGATGATATGATGATGATGATGATGTAACGCTGATGTTAGTGATAATCACACATTGGAAATAATAAAGATGACGACGAAAACGATGACGGTGGTGTTGAGCTTGATGATAATAATACATACATACATACATTTGAGGCATTTATATAGCGCTACATCATTGTAGATAGCGCAGCGCATATGACAAAAATGACAGAATAACATGGCAAAAGATGAAACCAGATTAATTAAATACAAAGAACATAAAAATTATGACCACTGTGGAACAAACTATTCATAAGCAGCAAATAAGTAAGTTTTTAGACCCTTTTTTTTTTTTTTTTATGTATTTGATTCCCTGATGGTAGTGGGCAGATTGTTCCAAATATGTGGTGCTGAATGAACAAAAGACCTGTTTGTAGCAGTTTTCAGCAATTTGACGCTGTTGATCTCAGAAAGACGTGTTGTATCTGAGGCCAGATCTGGCTGGACAGTATACAGAGAGAGCAGATCAGTCATAAGAGGGGCTGATCTATTAAGGCATTCGAAAATAATCATCATGATCTTGAAAATGACCCTCTCTCTGATCCGAAGCCAATGTAATTCTTGTAAACAAGGCGTAGCAGGGTCCTGTTTTGTTCTGCAGCAAACATGGCAAATGAGTTTGATGCCCAGTTCTGGGTTCTTTGCAACCTTTGAATGTTAGATGTATTACTACCCAGAAGGAGCCCACTTCCATAGTCAATGCGAGACAGTATAAGACTTCTAACAACAAGGTGGCATTTGTCAACATCCAAGAAGCGTCTAACCATGCTAACACGGGATATATTGCGAAGCTGGTAATTCAAACTTGAACACAGTGAGCTGATGTGTGATGTCAATGTCATTGTCATTTGACGATCAAAAATAACACCTAAGTTCCGAACATTTTCAGTCGGCAGAATCTCCATGTCACCAATCCGAAGAGAAACAGGCGGCATATTTTGCTTTTGGTAATCAGATACCGCAACAAAGAATTCAGTAATAATTCTTATGATGATGATGAAATAATGATGATGATGAAGTTGATGACGACGATGATAAGACGGAGGAGGAGGAGGATATGGAGGAGGCGAGTAGGAGCAGCAGCGAAACTACAAATAAATATATTTATATTTGCTCGGAAACCCTGAGACTGGAAAACCTCCATTGCTGGTTTGATCTGATGGTTAATTTTGATAATATTCAGAGAAGTATAGACTAATACGACTTATTAATGATTCCCAATGTTTTTTCTCACATCTTGTTTCTTTTTATTCATTTATTCCCTTTTCAGTTCCGTAACCACTTCATCTTAGTATTTAGCATTGGTGTTCTAATCACGAGGATGACAACTCGTGTCATTAGCTTATTCGCGGCACACACTACTGTGGCATATTTAGCATCAAGGACTGGGGTTCCATTCATTGTGTGGTTAACAGGTGCATTGCAAGTATTGTCAGTTGAGGTTGATACTGCTTTCTACAGATGGCAGGTAAAGACTATGTCCCTTGTTATTATGGGTTATTATGTCTCACTTTATATTAGGAAGGCGAACAGACAGATTGCAAACCAGGACTGCAGACCAGACACTCACATAATTATGTATAGACAAATCGCATTCCTACACCTCAGCTGGGTCCCCCCTTAGGTCTACCCTAGTAAAATGTGAAATGATGTGGCCTTGGCGGAATATTAAACTGCATTCCATCACCCGTGTTACACGTAGACAAAAGAATGATACAAGTTTACAACACAATACAATTCAACATCGATTTTTAAGCGGATTAAATCCACCAAATTGGACAGTAACAACACCAGTTTGGTGTAGACGGGACCCAGTAATGGCCGACTGAATTCTGACCATCACTTGGCTCATAGACGAATCCAGCGAGCCAAGTCTACGTGTAACACGGGTGATGGAATGCAGTTTCAAATTCCCGCCAAGGACGCATCATTTCACATCTCTGGTGGGATTTATTCAGCGGGAACCCAGTTATGGCTGCTATTGAGTTGTAGGAATGCGTGAAATTTGATACTAATTTGATACTTATGAATACACATGATTAACCAATTTAATGCGAAAAATCTATTGCGAAAGAGAATAATGGATTGTGGATGCCATTCATCCCCATGTTGATGAAAGACAATTTGGTAACCAGAAGGGATTGTCTTCCACCCACTGCCTTATTGATGTCTATCACCACTTGATGTCAGATTTTTCGAAGGCTTTCGATTTGATTGACCATAAG
Source organism: Amphiura filiformis (assembly GCF_039555335.1). Taxonomy (NCBI): domain Eukaryota; kingdom Metazoa; phylum Echinodermata; class Ophiuroidea; order Amphilepidida; family Amphiuridae; genus Amphiura; species Amphiura filiformis. Next base: position 54,160,188 of record NC_092636.1, read on the forward strand.
ATCACATAAAGCTTCTCAAACTTGGTGTTTCTCCTTCTCTTGTGCAGTGGGTGGTGGACTTCCTTTCTGGGAGGAAACAAAGAGTGAAAAAATAGGCTACTTACTCTGAGTGGGTAGAATTACATGGTGGTGTGCCTCAGGGCACTATCATGGGACCTATTGTACGGCGAGGGGAGGGGTGTATGTGTGTGTGTGTGTGTGGGGGGGGTGCATGTGTGTGTTTGAGATGGGGTGAGTACGGTTGAGTATGAGCTACAACTATATTAAATTTGACCTTTAATTCTTTGATTATACTTTTAGAATTATTTCATTGAGTACCGTATGTATCGTGCAATAATTCAATAATCTTTTTATGTATTTTATTATTATTATTTGTTTATCTTTATAAATTTGATTGTAAGCCCAATCGGCATTGGAAGTTTGCAATGCATTGTAGGACAGTTTTTGCAGTTTTAGGACACTTTGTCCTTTGACCTTTCAGAAAATTCAGAAATATTGGGTTTTTGTACGTACAAAATATAATCTAAAAATGTTTTACAATATTTAAAACATATAAAAAATATTAGTGTTTTATAAATAATTATTTGGTATTTTTTTAATGATCAAAATTGTGACAATAATAAGAAAATTAATAATAATTACGTAAATTTTCCCGATATGTCAGAGGTCAAAGTGTCCTAAAACTGCTCTCCAAAACCGGAAGTAAGAATGGCGATTGGGCTTATTCACCAAGCAATTCAGCCATTTTGGCTGTTATTTGAGTGTTTAATAAATATATCTGAAATACCCAAAAAATAAAATAAATTATGGCCTTTTTGACTACAACAACAGATTGAATATTCTTGTATACCTGCACGGTAATGCAGGGTGGGTGTTGATGGGTGTGGGGTGGAATTATCTAATTCTGTAATGTCTTCTTATTTCACTGATAATTTTATTATTTCACTTCCTCATCAGGAGTCTGCATTCCCTGGTTTAACTCTTGAGATGATTGGTTTCACTTTCGGGGTAATGCGATTTATAAGTTTTGGTTTGGAGTGTTGTAACAACCCCAAGAAGTATGGTCTCTTTGAATTCCTATTGTACGTCTTTTATTACCCACTATGGAGATTCGGACCTGTGATGACATTTGACAAGTTTCAGTTAGAGGTAAGTTAGTATTAAGGACATGCAACAACCCGACCAGATCATTGATAGGCCCTATCTTTTTTTTCTCTCCAAGATTTGACTTTTTGAGTTTCAATATGTATTTAACGTTGTTCAATGACATAATAAGGAAATGTTCTCCTATTTTTCTCAAACGCATTTCACTAAATAATAACTTTGGTAAATTCCAGATTGAGGTTTGGGCAAAACAATGTTGATTAAATATTAAAGATGAAAGCAAAATGTTTAATTATTCAAGGTTGTCAAATTAGTCCTGTTTTCTTTACTTAAGCAGTGCTCTTGTAATGTTTTGAAGAGACGTGTGAGATCGACCTAATTCGATTCCCGGGTTCGATTCTGCGCCTTAAGACTAACAGACAAAATACTTATGTGTCTTTTAATAAATCTGTGCTTGGAAATAATGATAATAAGATCTTTGCATCGTAATATCACTTTTGATTTTTGAATAAAAATTTCTTGCAAAATATTACCTTAGGCCTACTTGCATTTTGTCCTTTTCATAGAACGGGCCAATAGAAAAGTGAGGCTTTGTATTGAGCTAAAACATCATCTATAAAATGCATACAAATGAGGCTAAAGCTCTACAATATCATACATGATGTACATTATAGGCCTACCACAAATGCATGTTGAAAGGTGGAAAACTTTAAGGCACCAAGAAAAATCGGCGAGTGCTGTGGGTTTCTTGAATATCTATTAGCTTCTACTTAAAAACTGACGGAGCTTGTATACATGTATGTCCTCTCACATTTCAGATAAACAAAGAAAGTCGCTTATTGAGTAAACAGGAGCTGTGGCATATATTCAAGCAATCTCTGCGTCATATTTTCTGGTTTTTCTACATTGAGATTATCCTACACTTTCTATATTTCAACGCATTCCACATGCAACATGATGTATTTAGCAAATTACCACCGGGTGATTTGGGTAGGTTGGACATTAGTGTTTTATTTTGTACATTACTTTTATACTTGCTTTTAACCCACAGAAGGAGGGGGCACTCGTGTATTATATACCATGGCTATCAATGTCATTTTAGACCACCTTAATTAAATAGTTACCGGTAGTCTTAAAGCTCCCACGCGTATTAGTAAAATCACCAGCTTTTTGCGCGTTATTCTGCTGGATTGAGTAAATTTCAGTTTTTCCGCTATTTTTTTCTAAATCCACCACACAAACAAATATAATGTTCTGGACGGCTGATATAATTATATCCTTGTTCACTTGTCCTTGCGAAAATCACTGTTCAACGAAGTCCACTATACATTTGCATTTATAAATCCTTTGCGTATAAAATCCTCGCACAGAAATGGTGCTGCTTTCTCCAAACACTGTAACATCTTGCACAGTTCTCCAAACACTTAACTCCTTGCGCAGCTTTCCAAACACTTAACTCCTTTGGCAGATAACAATCTCCAAAAATGGTACTTCTTTCACCAATCACTCTTTCTCCAGGAAATACTATAGGCTTCTTTTTGCACTGCTCCACTTTATTGACAGATGTGTTGTTTTAAGAACCAGACTCCAGCAAGTCGACAGAAGAACTTTAATCCTTTGGGGAGTACCTTCATATACTCAAAATCTCCTTCGTTACTGTATTAAAACAGCACATTATTGGCTATACAAACAGGTTCAAATGTACCTCTTTTTGAAGCACAACGACGACCAACACGTTGAGAGTTTACACTGTCTTCATATTCTGTAAAGAGCAAACTCCAATGAATTCAACCGCAGATTATATAATCTGTGATTCAACGTTTATACTCATAAAAACTACAATCTATTAATAGACCATTCTGTAATATAAAAAACACTTCCTGTGGGTATTCCCATGATGTCACATCTACTTTATATTCTTAGGGATCCCACATCCATAGATAGTCCTGACTTTGGTTACTTTGACTTTGTTTTTGATTAACATGATGAATGAGGGAATTCCCCAAAATGAAATAACTCTAATTTTGTAAACAAAGATAAATAATCAAATTAAATTACGCAGGGCACATCACAAAATATATTAAATTAAGATGGCCTTATACCTTGGTCAAATACCACCAATTCTCTATTACACAGTTTACAATGGAAAACTAGGTGTGTGTAGGGAGGCAGAATCGATGTCCAACGCGTGAATGGGGGAGGGCCTTTTTAGCAAACTGTAAAAAAACGCTTCCTAATTGTATTTTACAGTTTTGACATGTCATTTCTGCATGTTACTATGAAATTGCACATTTTTGGTTATATAGCTTGGAATGTTTTAGGGATTTTAAAGCACCTTTTTTTAAATTTCTCAGTTGGCCTGCAAGAATTTGTTTTTCAATCACTGCCCAGGATCTATAGCTTATGAATGGGATGATTTGATGAAATAATCATATTATTTGTATTTTTCCTCCCCTTATTATACATCAGCTGTACTCGCTGGCTGCCATATGTTGTTCTTTCAAAACAAGTATGTTTTAATGTATGGAGTACCCGGTGTTGTGTCACTCTTTGATCGTGTAAATGCACCAGAACCACCATTGTGTCCGATGGGTGTTTATTCCTTTAGAGAAATGTGGCGACACTTCGATAGAGGACTGCATGATATGCTTATGAGGTGAGTTTCAAGAACTACGCAAAAAAGAACCTTTTATGAAGATCCCAAAAACATGTATGAGACATTGACGATGATCAATGATATCAGGAATGTGTTGCTTTGATTTCCTTGTCCGAAAACGTTATTTACCATGTTTACCAAAATGGTATTATATGTTGAACAAGATAAATGGATGTTGTTTGCAATATTATTTTGCATGTAGAAATTGTATATTTTTGCAACATTATGCAAATCATACGTTGGTGATTTGGAGCAAAATATAAGAAATATTGAATTGACTGATATATTGCCAATTTCTATATGCTTATGAGGAGGTGAGTTTCAAGAACTCCGGAAAAATGAACCTTTTTAAGGAAACATTGCTGGAGATCCCAAATGTAGGCGATAGCGTGCCGATGATTTGACCGGTAATTTTTTGTTGCTTAGAAAGTTAGATTTTCTTGGCCAAGATAGTCTGAAAACGTTGTTTACCAAAATGGCACTTGAAAACGTTATTAATTTAAAAATGTCATACATGCATGAACTTTGTTTTCAATATTTGTATGTAAAAGTTGAAATTGTAATTTTTTGCAGCATGAAACATAATACAAACCATACATCATCGATTTGGAGCAGAATATCAGAAATATTGAATTGACCGATATTGCCAATTTTAGCGGGGGAAATCGAGAGATATCAAGAATGCCGATTTTTGGCTAAATGATTATACGAGCTAAGATTGTCGATTTTTTGAGGATCAGAAAGTAAAGATTGCCGACGAATTTTAATAAGATTGTACACAAGTTACATTTGGCGATTTTGTGGAGAATCTATAGGCCTACAATTCCTTATTTTTGGCACGATAGCCGGGTCGAAATTAACCGATCGTGAAAGTTTAAATTACCGGTTAGGCAGGATTGTACAAGCCAAAGTAATGCAGAAATGCCGACTTTTGACAGAACGGATGTAGGCCCCTACTGCAGCTAAATTTGATGATAGGACCATGCTTATTTTCCCTATTTGCATTATATAGCCTATCCGGGAGCCTAAATAAGAAATTGATGTAGAATCTGAGAAAGATGTGCAATGCACATTATGCAGAGTATATGAGTATGGCTATTTTGTACACATACAGTGACATTTTGTACACATAAGTTTATTAATTAGGCCTAAATTATTACAATTTCCCCATAGGTACATTTATATTCCACTCGGTGGTTCCCGGTATGGACTGAAATGGGCTTCGTTCTCATCTTTTGTGGCGTTTGCTGCTATGAGTGTATGGCATGGTAATTCAGCAAACAATTACGCATGGGCATTCTGCAATTGGATAGCGATTCAAGTAGAATTACAAGTCATGAGTTTGGCATGGTCACCCAAAGCCGTGGAATATCAGGTAATTATTGAGAGCCACAATATTTAGTATCACGAAAGCCTTTGTCGGAAAGGGTGCAAACAATTCTTGATGTCGTTGTGTTGTACATGTACAATAGTAAATAATTTATTTTGGTGATTAAAAATTCAGGAGTCGATGGGACATTTGAATTTGCTGTAGTGGATGACACCCGGGGGATGACACCGATTTGTAAGGTCGAGGGGTCCGATTTAAGAATTGAGGTCTTGAATGGAATAAACGACTGATTTTAGAGAATTAAGAACTCCGTAGAAAAATGAAAGCTATGTGCAATAATTATGAGCCCTGGGGGCGGGTAAAATTAGGGGGGGGGGGGGGGGTAAGAAATTTTTGGCAAGCCGAAGGGTGGGGAAGCAATTTTTTGCCAGCCGAGAGGGGGGTCAAGCGATTTTTGGCACACATTCGTGGGGCGCCTTTTAAATAAAACGCTCTAAAAGGCTACGGAAACGCTTAATATGCAAACATGGGCTTAGAAGAACTGAAGTATGATGATCTATTAATAAAAGTGAGTGCTTCCCCTTCTGCAAAGTATGTTTCAGTGTGAAAATTGAAATGTAACCTTCTTTATTATATTACTGATTTTCTTTCCGTTTCAGCGTAAACTGTCGGGTCCAATGCTCCGACGACTTAGCGGGGTGGTAGCTGCAATCAATCAATTATTACTATCACTATTCAGCATGATATATATAGTAGGTCCTCTACCGATATTCTTCATTTACTTCAACGGATTCTTTATACAAGGTAAAATATTCATTAAGGCGAGTCGGACGGTAGGAGCCATATTTTTTCATTTAGTGATGTATCTAAACCAGGTGGTTCTCGAACCAGTAGCCTCGATGCTTCCGCGACTGATACACTATCACAACTGAACCTGCCCAACTAACCCAGCCCACCACACCCTACCCCATCCCCACCCTACCCCTAGTCCTACCACACCCTACTCCACAACTCTACCCGCCACCCAATTGGCCTCTCCCATTACCCTACCACACCACCTCACTCACTCAACCACACATTATCTCAAACACCCAAGTTTTTGGCACCCTCCACGAGAAAATCATGCACATGGGGAGTAAATGACACATCAAGCCTTATGATCTTCTTTATAGAACCCATGCTGTTACTCTTGTGTATATTTGAGCCTAAATGCAAACACCGCTAGGTCATGCTCCCCTCTGACCCGTTTTAAGTTTGGTATCAGAGATGTCCGTTGTCTACGTGACAAAATCCTTCATAAAATTCAAATATCATTTTAGGCTCTATACTAATTCGTTTTGAATACGTTTCTTTGCTATAGGTTTTCCGTGGATGCCTGCGATACTTTTCTTCTTCTTTTACTTCAATGTTCAACTTGATTATGAAGTGCAACGTAGGTTCACCTTTGAGCGTGTCTACAACAAGAAGTATTTATAATACTTGATTCAACAAACAAACAAAATGCTTTCATGAGTTATAACAGGTCGTATCTCAGAGGCGTTGTTGAAAAAAGAGCGCCAATCCAAATAAGCATTATAAGCACGTGGGGTATGAGATACATCGGCTTCCAGCTGATACGCCCAAATGTCTGGAATTGATACTTCATCATGGTGCTGATCCTGAGCTGATAGATGGCCAGCGTTTTGTCGGTTATTGGAGGGGAAATGGGCATTACGGAATTACTACTGCTGTACGGTGCAGATCCAAATATAAAATATGTCTTTGGTAAATCGGCATTGCATCATGTTGCAGCACATGGACAAGTTACAATTGCGCAGCTCCTTGTCAACCATAGAGCAATTGTGGCTTTGAATAACGTGCGGAAATATCAGCCCTTACACAGAGCATGCGCATCATCAGCGGAGTAGATTTCTTATTGACATGGGGTGGGGGGGTGAAAAGTATAGTGAATCCACCACCTTTTGGCGACAGAATAAGTTTACGGTATAAGCTAAACTGATGAGATATGGTGCAAAAGTAGAATAAATACCCGCGAAGCGCGCAAAAATGGGCACTTTTGGGGTTAAAATGACCAAATATGAGGTTAATTTGATCCTTAGGTGTTTTAGGTGCGAAGTGCGGTATTTTTGCCAAAATATATACTCTATGCTGCTAAATGATATTGTCTAACAACTTGTTCATGACAACTAACTTTCAAGATGTGCACGTAGTCCTTAGTGTGCGCGTTTCTATATGTGTGTGTGAGGTGGGGGGGAGTGTCTGTGGGGTGTGTGGGTAGGGTGTACTATATTGACGTGGGGGTGTGTGTGTGTATGATGGAGAAAGGAGGTGTGGGGTGTTTGTTTTATAATTGTAGAATGACTCGTTTTATCGAAAGCTGGTCTGTCACCACGGCAGAAATATGTTGTCGTATCTGTTTCGGCACTGAATAATTTTTATCAAGTGATTCCATGTGGGGGTGTGGGGGGGGGAGGGGAATGCACGGGCCGGGGTATATGGTGTGGTATGGGCGGAGTGTTTTGTGTGAGAGTGATATGGGATGTAATTTATAGATTATAAATAGTGAACAACTTACATTATACATGTCGTGCAAAAAAAAAAGAGAAAAAAAGAAACTCCTCGATCTATCCACTAGTTTTCACATTCATCTGTGTCATGCTTTTGTGTTTCCCGTAAGATGTTTTTAACCATATGTTGTCCGAGTTTTCAGATAGCAGCAAAATGTGTTATTTTGGAGGTATTGTCAACATGATGACGTATGAACTGAGTTGAGGATTACAAAGAGCAATAAACTCTTTTTCACGCGCATCCCCAGTCCCACCCACCCAACCCCCTTCTCTGCCCACCTCAAACCGTGTTACCCGGCCATAAAGCCCACACCTCTAATACAATACACTCCAGCCCAGCATGCACTCAATCCAACTAATCAGAACAACCAATGATGTGACAGAATCATTACGGTATATCCCATAGGCTATATAACATAATGATCAGATGATGGTGGATGCGATATCGCTATTTTTGACGTCGCCATTGGATTAACACATAATGATGAAATCTTCACAAACACTAAATTTGTTATGTGGTGTCAAAGCAAAATTATCTTACTCTAAAACCGTTGGGGTTCTGCAAAGTACCCCACTGCAAGTATGTTAATTGTCCATTTATAATCGCTAACCGTGTATTGTGAATGGGGCTGTCAGCCCTGTATCTTCGCCAGCCTCGTACGTCCGTGTTGCGTGTCCTATGCCGCCTGATAATGATCTTAAAAACAAGCTCCGGAATAGGGTACGTTTATCATCACCACAAATATGATACAAATTATTGGAACAATAAATTTAAAGGCAAGAAAAGGAAAACGCACATACCCTACCCACCATACAAGAACACAAAGACGAGAATGCAAAGATACAGTATATCCACATGGAATAAAAACACTTTCACATGTACACCCCCACACCCATACATTAACACCCACGTACATCACCTCCTCACCCCCCCCGACGCACCTCTACACACCACACCCACCGACCACAAAAAACAAACAACCTAACAAACTCGGACCAATCTTGGACAATAACCACTTGTAAACAATCGTATACCACCCAAGCTTCAATGCAACGAAGGGCATAGGCTACATTCATGAAGCTCCGGAATCGCGTAAGTTTACATTACAACATTACAACAAACATTTGACCGATTGTTATGTTGTAATGTTAACGTCTCGGATAGCGACGTTTTCACGTATTTTTTTGTTGGACCTGCGAGCACATCAGACATATCGAATTGCATTTTGAATACGAGGGATGTCCTTCTGATATCAAATAATTTTGATTTTTTGAAATTTGCGATATTTTATGGCAAATGATTAAAAATTGATATTTTGTGAAATTTAACAATAATATTATTAATGGTCGCCTTTTCATCCCAGGTACATACACTTTAAGTATACATATCGCGAACTTAAAAAACAAAATTACTTGATATGAGAAGAACATTCCTCGCCATCAGAATGCAATTCGATATGTCTGATGTGCTCTCAGGTCTCTCAAAAAATACTGTGCTATCCGATTCCTTAATGTAAAGGCGAGAAACGAAATAAAATAGAAAACAACAGCAACAACACACACATCCAACAACAAAAGCACACGCCCCCCCCCCCACACGTCCATAATCCGAAAATACTCATATCAATGTGTATTTAGAAATAAAATTTTCTTCGTTGTTTTTCACAATCGATTAAATTTCTAAATTTGGCAAAAATTGCGATGAGTTGAGCGAGATTGTTGTTTAAAAGGTTTTATTAATAGAGTCAAGTACATGATCGTACAGCGAATCCACTCGTTTTTCAACAGCTACGCATGGCGATTTTGTTCGAGATAGGCAGAGCGACTCAGGCTAAGCATACCATTTACACGATATGAGATACCGCAGAGTTTCTATTCTATACGTTCTTACGATTTGCGCATGCTCAGTACCCATATGTCATTACAAGAAAATTCGATTTGTTGTCAGGTACTACCCAGGTTTTGTTTTCAATACACTAAATGGAAATTCAATACACTCAGCGGCGATTGCTGTTTTCTTTAAACGCAAATATTTTACTGCATTTTCACCGTAACGATTTTTAAATCGTACATTAAAAATGTGATATATTCAACTGTTTGAGAATTATAATCATATAAAAGGAACACGCATAGCCCATTCAGATTCAGGAACTAAAAAACTACTCCATTTACAAACCACGTCCACAACAGTAAATTAATATAATTAAAATTTAGCAATCCAGGGGTCAAGCAAAAGCAATGACCCAGCTCCGCATAAGGAGCGAACCAAACACACACACACACACACATTCAGCTTAGATCCACGTGCTGTATAGAATATTAAATCACAAGTCTATAATACAATGCACTATATCGAGACACTATGCAACTTTCTTTATCTGCGTCAGTAATAGAATATTGATTTAAATAGAATTGAATACATTTTGAGTTTGTACTTCATCACTGAGCGATCTAGCGATCGATTTCTAGCCAATCGGATAGGACTCCTTTTTTTTCGTTCGGTGAAATACCAATCGCCCGTCGCTCACCAACGGAGCTGAGTATTAAGTTGCAGGGAAAATATTTATAATACAGGGTGTCGACACTGTGCGTGTCTAGCTTGTATATAATGGGTCATTAATTTTATAGTGAGTAATTAGTATAAAAAACTCCATCGGAACTGCATCGCACAATATCACTTGCGTCGATTCAGACTACAAACATTGTGACGAAAGTTTCATCTCATACTAAACGTCATTAAAATGTCGAAAGTGATATTAGAATGGTGCGTACACACTGGAGCGTGTACGCCCAAAAATATCCCGGGCGTTAAATTTTACTGGGTTAAGGCGATTTAATACCCTGATTTTCATCAGTACCCATCTTCTTTTTTTTGTTGCAAATTTATGAAGTATATAAATATGTTCATCATCTCATGTCCTGAACTTATAAAATATCTCTACATACAAAGTGGTTTTAAACCATTTTAGAAAATCATTTTAGCCCTATATATTTTTTTGTTTACTGTATCCTGGTAACTGAGATGTGTGTTTCATAACAAACCATAATTTATTCCATTGAACATGTCCAAGTAGAATATATGAATAGAATACATTAAATCCTTTGTTATACTATCTATAGAAATGTACTCACTGATTATAACACTGAATAAATTAAATCCACCTAATCTCTTCCACATAGACAATTTAATACTACACCATGTATGTATCTTCTATAATATGTTGTTAGGAAAAGAGATTAAAAAAGGCTATAAGGTCATCAAAGGTCATGTTATAGGTCAATTGGTTCAGGTCAAATTCAGGCATCCATTTTGAATACATGTGATAGTCTGTGGATATCATACATGTCATAATGAGGCATCAATTTTGATATTTTGTCTGTTACTGGATATATAATGGAAATTTGTGAGGTGGATATACTAAAATACCTTGGGATGTAAATGGTGAGTACAATTTAGATTGCCTAGTTGAGTTGGATTGGGCAAATAAATATAAAATAGTTACCAAAATCACAAAAATGAAGATTACGGAAAACTACCTAATATGGTGGTATAGGTGACAAAAATACAATCTTTTTCAACATTGCTGTAGTGTGGTTGTGGTAACCTGTTACCTATGGCTTAATTAAGTTTCAGTGACATGTAGTGTCGCAAGTTCAAAATACAAAATATAGCTCGACATTGAAAATAGAAGCATTTTAACCGGTTCGTTTTTTGATAGTTGTGGAGCACCAAGTTCATGAATTCATAAAAGAAATCAGGGACCACTTATTCCCATTTTACATATCAACATTATTTCCCTAATGTGTTAGCAACACATATCCAAAATTTTAACGAAATCCGTTGATAGTAAGCTTTCCAAAATGAAGTGAATTTAAATCATCAGTGATGTACCTCCTTTTGGCTTCTATCTTCAAAAGCATGTAAGCTACATTGATACCGATGCCACCAATAAAACGAGAAGATTTGCCCCTTCATTTTCCATACCACTTTGTCCAATTTTTTTTTGTAATTTCGTCACAAAATGCAAAAAAATGCAAAAAAAAATCAATGGGTGTAGTACCCCCTTAATGAGAAAAGTATTAGATTTCTTCTCGGTTTTGATGAAGAAAAATGGGGGATGAGGCTATCGATCGGGTCAAGGACCTCTAAGTAGAGAAATTGGATATGTCTTTAAATGGGGCTTCAACTTTGGCAATACTGCTATTTGTCTTGTTTTTTTCTTTTCTTTTTTCTTTTTGCCAAATTTTTCACTTCAAAAATACCTTATGACAATTAATTTGAATGACTTCACTTTCGATGGGATCACTAAATGGGCATTTAATGATAAGTAACCTAGCCTACAAATAATGAACTGCAATTCAGTGCCAATTATGATTCTTTTTGCTCGTGATATGATCGATAGAGGAAGATGATGGTATTATTTAAGCTTAAAGAAGAACGAAAGTATGATACTGGTAAACTATGAACCAGATACAACTTTTTACCCATTTCCCATCATGGATATTTTCCATGGTTATAGCGATGAGATCGAATATAGCCTACCATTTCCTTTTGGCATGAAGTTGTCCTTTTCCTGATTCCTGTTTCGGAGGATTATATTAACCCTTTATCTGCACTTGGAAGAAGTATATGCATAAGTGTTCCAAAAACCTTTGATAAATTTACTTAAAAAACCCAAAACAAACTGGTCGAATTTTTCATGTTGTGTCTAATTTTGAAGGCATAATGCATTCCAAATTTCAATATGACGTGGATACTACAGGGTCAGTGCTTCTTGGCATGACATAGACCACTGTGTCATCCAAATATAGACGGCCAATTTCGAATAAAAAAACTCAATCGCAAGTAAGTTGAGTTTTTATAGCTTCCTTCATGCACTGCATGATTTTTCTCATTTGCTGTGTGAAATTCACCACAAGAGGAACAGATCTGTGCAGTGAGCGACCAGACTAATGAAACTTGGGTGTTTGGTTATTTCCACCACTGTGACCAGTTGGTGATATCTTGCATGAGAAGCATTGAACAAATTGCTTGCAATAAGTTAAGCCTACACCAATTACCAATTACCAAATCCGTTTAAAATTCGTTTCGAGAATGAGCAGTAACACGGGCATGCAACATTCATCATAAGCGCAATCAGTTGTCAGGACAAAGTTTTGCTGCCAGGAACCCGGGAACCAAATTTACAGTAAGTGAACATTGTACTTATATAGAATGGCTTAATATTGGTATTATTTGAATTGTTTACAAAAAAAACCCACCCATTTTGGTCAACACTGTTTAGATTCGAGAGTGGAATCTGGTTATTTTGCCTGAAAAGCATTGTTGATTAAACCATGGAAATAATCGTATCTATATAGTATTTTGTGACAAAATTAATATCTTAAATAAATATTTTCCTTAAAATCACTGTTTGTTTTGGAATTCACATAATATTTGAAACTTTGGTTTACAATGCTCATTAGTGATAAAATATTGCTATAGATGCACACCATTGGATACCAATTATTTGATTGTCTAAAAAGTTTCTATACAACATGACCATTCTACCGTGCCAAGAAAAATATTGTTAATGAGGGACAATGCGAGTAAGTGAAGCACGAATTAATGAGGGTATATTAGTTGTGGTGGCAAAAAATATTGTAAAACATACTCTTATACCTTTAGATTGTTAAGAAAGAACATTCTTTTGTTTTAACAGGTACAGTTTTTTAATTTCATTCTTTCCTTCAAAATCGTAGTCAATTCAGTGACGGGCCGCGGGATACCTTTAAGGGGTGGGGTATGAACCTTTGGACAATATTTATTGTGGGACATTAGAGCACATCAGACATATCGAATTGCATTCTGAATACGAAGAATGTCCTTCTAATATCAAATAATTTTGATATTTTGAAATTCGCAATGTAATACACATTTTATGACAAATTATAAAAATTGATATTTTTGATATTTAACAGTAGGCCTACTTTAAGTAAACTTTATAAATCTGATAATATGTACTTAACGTGTATGTAGGTGGGATGAAAAGCCGACGATCAATTGAACATTTTGACCTTTTGTATTGAAGATATGGATTTTTTCCCAAAACACACAAAAAAAAATTAGGTCTTTTTTGGGAAAAAATCTTCAATATGAAAGGTCAAAATTTTCAATTGATCGTCGGCTTTTTCTTCCAGCTACATACACTTTAAGAATATATCATTATTATTATGAAATGTGAAAAATATCAAATTTTAATAATTTGTCATAAAATTTGTATTATATCGTGAATTTCAAAAAATGAAAATTATTTGATATCAGAAAAACATTCTTCGTATTCAGAATGCAATTCGATATATATGTCTGATGTGCTCTCATGTCCCACACAAAATACTGTCGAAACGCTCAAAACGCTCAAAACGCTCATTCCAAATCCCTTAAATAATTATATGTTATAACTGTACATCGTCAGCCTGCTACGATAATTGCCTAAGTCATTTTTCTAATTTTGAGAACAAAATACAAAATAAGATTCAAGCATGCATAACATATAATGAGACAAATTAAAGGGCATAATCAGAAATAGGGTGATTACGTAACTGATGCATATTGAACCATATTTTTTACTTTGTTCTCAAAATTAATGGATAGGGTTAGGGTTAACTTATAGTAAGGGTTAGAGTGGTGTGCATGGTTCCGGAATTAGTTTTTTTGGGTACATTTTACAGGTGCAAGATCAAACAAGCTCTCGTATTTATAGGATACCAAAAAATGCTCCGCGTTTCAAAGCACACCGAAGATGGCAACAATAAATCGACGGACTTGACGAAGAATAATATCGTCGACGATGATTCCATGAATCCACTTCGTAACCCGAACACGAACGGAAAGAAGACATTCAAACATGCCGCTCTACCAAAATGGGAGTTGATGCTGTGTTTTGCAATGATGGTGGGATTTCTGGGATACATGAAATACAGGACAGGGGTTATTTCGAAAGGTAGGCGAAGGGAATTACAACATAAAG